>NC_030421.2:23671386-24011386 GCF_001660625.3 Ictalurus punctatus
AGCTTGTTTGTGGAATGGCACTGGATGTGTGGTGATTAGGACGGGATGCGCTGGGCCACGAGCTCCTCGGCATCCTCGCGGTTTTCATTAATCTCTGTGAGCGTCCTGACGAAGCGTGTCCACTCGTCAGTCCGCGGCACGGCAATCTGCTGTAGAGGGAAAGACGCAGAGAAGCATTCTGTTATCTGTCCAGAGAGAGTTCACACAGGAGGAGTCCAGTAACTAAAACTACTCTCCAGTTCACCTCCTCTCTCATACAGTCTCAAACACTTACACATTTCCAGCTGTCTTTCTCCGACTCTTTCTTCGCTGTAGTTACTGTCTGCTTTCTCTTAAGCAACCTTCTAAAGTCTTCCCTCATGTAGTCTGCCCACTTCCCTCATGTATGAGTGTCTCAGACACACACATTGTCAGAGTAAGACTAACATGTATAACTGTTATCCATACATTATATTCTTGACCTTTTTACACTGTTGTGTTTTATACAAGAAGAACATCCTCGGTAACAGTGCATTATTACATACAGTACTGTGCATTAGTCTTGGGCACATGCGAAGTGATGCTGTACAGCATAAAGAAAAGAAATGTTTCTACATTTAAAAAAAAAAATACTATACAATAAAGAGCAGTAAACAGAAATAAATGAAACTAAGTCAATATTTGTTGTGATGACCCCTTGCTTTAATTATTATTTTTTTTTTAGTAGTCTCAGGTAGAATTAGTGCAGTTTTATAAGGAAATGAGCTGTAAGTTTTATTGAGCATCTTGCAGAACCAGCCACGGTTCTTCTGGAGACTTTGACTGTCACACTATCTTCTTATTTTTGCAGCAAAAACCCAGCAGCCTTCATTGTGTGTGTGTTTTTTTTTTTTTTGTCTGAAAAGTGTCTCTTATGTAATATGCTGCTTTCTTTACTGACATACAAACATTTTCCTACAACACATTTCTACTCTAATTTTGTGCTGGAAAAGTAATGTTTGGAAATCTAAAATGTTTTTTGTACTGACTCAATAATGGAGAAGTCATAAAATAAAAATCTTCAACAAAGTTTGTACTAAAAACAAACAGGTCCTGTGCACAAACCAAGGTTGGAGTAGAATAGCTCGACTGGCCTGCACAGAGCTCTGACCTCAACTCCACTAAACACCTTTGGAATGAATTAGAATGTCAACTGCACACCAGGGCTCCTCACCCAACATCATTACCTGACTTCACTAAAGCTCTTGTGACTGAATGAGCACAAACCCCCAACAGCCATGTTCAGAAATATAGCATAAAGCCTTCTCAGAGATTGGAGGTTATTATAGCAGCAAAGGGGACTAAATCTGGAATGAGATGTTCAACAAGCACATGACAGTGATGGTTAGGAAGCCACAAAGTGTACATTGTAGTATTCTGTAGAAAGGCACCATTTGTCTTAAAGGTTTTCATATTATTCCTGAATGTCTATGAAACACTTATAATTGAATTTGGTTTGTTCACATATTTATTTATTGTTGTAGAATGGATTTCTGTCTCTCCGATGCAGTTCTGGTAATGCCCATTAGTCATGCATACTACTAAGCAGACCCGCGATGTTCATTCATGTTCATCAGTTGACAATAGCTCTGAAATACAGCTGGCTTAATTAATACAGAATATAAGCAAGAGTGAAATATTAGAGGAGCTTTAGAGTGGTGAATATACAGTTGCAAACAAAATGATTCAACCCCCATTGCAAATCAGGTTTACTGTCGAAATTTACAGACTTTCAGATGTTTGCAATGAACAAATTAAACAAAAGCAATTGAAGCACAACGAATGCTTCAAGTGGTTTCCCCAAACTGAAAATACAATTTGTAATGATTTCTCCAGTCTCAAAATTATTCAACCCCTTCATGGCAAGTGTCTTTAGTAGTTAGTAGAGCACTGTTATGCTGTTTTGCTGGTACGACCTGCTGCAAACGAGATGCATAGCCAGACACCAGCTTCTGGCAGCGTTCCTGAGGAATCTTATCCCATTCCTCATGAGCAATGGCCTCCAGGTCAGTAATATTGTTGGGTTTGCGTGCTGCAACCGCCGCCTTCAAATCCCACCAGAGATTTTCTATGAGGTTCAAGTCAGGTGACTGTGATGACCCTGTAGAATCTTCCAGGACGACTTCTGCAACCAAGCCTTGGTGGAATTTGTGGTGTGCTTGGGATCATTGTCCTGTTGGAAGGTCCAATGATACCCAAGCTTCAGCTTCCTCACAGACGGCATGGCATTTTCTCCTAGGATTTCCTGATACTTCAATGAAGCCATCTTGCCTTCCACATGCTGCAGGTTTCCAGTGCCAGAGGATGCAAAGCAGCCCCAGAGCATCACCGAGCCTCCACCATGCTTGACTGTATACGGAGTGTTCTTTCTTCATTCTCCTTCCTCCAGACATACCACTGATCCGTCATGCTGAAAAGTTCCAGTTTTGTTTCATCGCTCCACAGAACACAATCCCAAAACTGCTGTGGCTTATTTATATGATTTTGAGCTGACTTTTCTTGTGCTTTTGGGTCAGTGGTGGTGCACGTCTTAGAGTTCTGGCATGGAAACCTTCTGCGTTTAGTACGCGCCTTACTGTGCTCACTGAAACCTCAGTGCCCGTTACCACCAAGTCTTGCTGCTGGTCCTTTGCAGTCACTCCAGGGTTTTTCACAACCTACCTTCTCAAAAATCTGATTGCAGCCATGAATAGCTTCTTTTTTCTGCCTCGTCCAGGTATTTCATCAATTTTCTGCCCCTAGCCAGTTCAGGTATTTCATGTGTTCCAGCTCAAACACACCTGGTGCAACTAATGATTAGTTGCATCAGGTGTGCTTGAGACAACACCTGTTTTGCATATTTGTGCTGTTGTGAGGGATTCTATTCAGCGGGTTGAATAATTTTGACATTGTAAGTTGCATTTTCGGCTGAATTTGGGGAAACCACTTAAAGCATTCGTTGTGTTGAACTATTTCAATTGCTTTTGTTTGATTTGTTCATTGCAAACAGCCGAAGGTCTCTACGTTTTGACAATAAACCTGATTTGCAATGGGGGTCGAATCATTTTTATTGCAACTGTATAAGTAAGGCAATGTTAGTTTACACCTGTACATTAGCTAGCTGATGCACGCATAATCTATGCTGTTGTAATGTTTAATTAAGAAAGGTGCTCTAAGGAATTTAAGGGTGATTTTAAAGAGAAAATTGGGGCAGAAATGTGGGGCGGGGGATGGCAAAAACACTGGTTATGAAAGAGTTTGTTTGGGAAACAAAAGAAGGGATTTCTTTGCAACTTGGCAGGAAGAATTACACAATTCAGAGGCTCTTTTCACTCCTGTTGAATTATGTGGATTTGGCTGTTTCGCAAGCTGTGGTCATGTCGCAAAGTCACATAATACAGTATTAAATACTATGTCAATATAGTGTGTCACTCTTTGCGATTATAGAGTGGAGTAATACTCAGAATGATAGTTTACAGTTTGGGATGTAGCCTGCATCTCTTTTGTACTGTATGTTAACTGCAGCCATGGGTCAATCACATGACGTGGATAAAGACAGCATGTAATGATAAGGAAAGTTGTTGTTTTTTTTTACTGCCAAGTGCAGAAACCGGACTAGGTAATAATCGTACCTTGACCTCAACGCTTCTTCAACTCCTTGTAGTCTAAAAACTACCAAAGTACAGAAACAAAGCCAGTTTTTACAATAAAGCCTTTTTAAAGGTTCTCACCTCTCCAACATCATAAATGAGAACCTGTCCATCAGAGTCTCCCACAGCAATCTCTCGGCCTGTCTGTGCCCACCTCAGCCTATTCAGAGCAGGAGTCCCCTCCACTGTAACACTGGCAGTGGGAACCTACATAACAGCACAAAAAAAAAGTTTAGCAATACTGAAGCATATTCAAAGTTAATAACAAAACCTGGGTCAACATGCATGTGCAAGTGTGTGTGTTTCAGAGACCTCTGTGTCATTGTTGAGGTTCCACAGGTCTAAATGGCCAACTCCATCCACGCAAGCAAAGAGGGCAGGGTGAACAGGCGACCACATCACATCATACACATAGTCGGAGTTATCTTCAAACGAGTAGAGCGGCTTATTATTCTACAGGACATAAAAATAGCAGAGAAGCAGAGTCACTGGCTTGCACAACACAACACTAATCACATTGTCAATGGAACCAAAATCACTTTTCCACTGCTGTTATTACTCTCCATGTTTCCAGGAACTCACAGAGACTAAACTAAGGCTGCTTTCACACAGCATTTTTTAACAGAACAATCACTAGCCGGAGAGCTTTTTGTGTTTATAGGAGAAAAAGTGGCTCACACTGTGACCCACTATAACCAGAACAACGCTCTAATCGATCTTAGCTAATATCAGCTAACTAGTCTAGCTTACTCGCCATGTTAGATTTATAAATTTAAGTTTTACTCTGGCAATGAGGAGGTTGTTTGTCTTTATTGGAACGTTGGATGTAGAAAATTAGAGAAGCAGTGCTGTCTGTGTAACCTGACTATGCAGCTACAGCTAAAGTGGGACATCACATATGTTATTATTGTTAATTAGATCGCAACATTTGAATATTGTCAGTCAAATATTTTTGATTCAGTATTATAAACTACTATATTATTTTACACCTTATATACTAACTCACTGACCAGACTGATTTTTACTGTCCGACATGCTTCACCCCAAGTTGTAAATAATTGTTATGGAGATAAAAAGCACTTTGTCACTTGGATCTTTCATGCAAAGTTGAACTTTTTTTTTTTTTTACATTTTTGGAGGGAAAAACCAAAAACACTGTCGGTTCAGAAAAAATACTTAGTATGAACGTACCCTTAAACTTCTTTTCGCATATTGACATTTTGCTTCTACGTTAAGGTTACGGTAAGTCAGGGTACCTTAGTGCTCCAGAGTTTGATGGTCCAGTCAAAGGAAGAGGTGAGAAAGAGATGGGAGAAGTCTACAGAACCAGCCGCTGTGTGGCAGTGGATTCCTGTAATTGGACCATGGTGGCCCTCAAACATCTCGCTGATACCTGCCTTACTGCTCCCAAACACATACACACACACATGGAAAACAGGAAAGAACACTCATCACAATTCACCAGCATCTGGATCGTGTTTGCGAACATAAAATGATTATTAGACGGAATGGACTACTGGATGTCAAAAGATCCCTAAACTGAACGGACTAATGGAAAATGCACACCGGTCTGTTGTACTTGTGGCACGTTCGCCTGCTCATGATTACTCGAGTCGAGTATGATTATTTGGCAGTTGCACAGTCGTTAAATTCCACAATCATATGTTCCTGATGCACGACCAGGAATGTGAATTAGGTGCGTTTCCATCAGTGAGGATGAGGCAAATAAACACCCAAACACAAGGTTCCAATGTGAGGAGTAAACATGGAAAAAAGCCTGGCTGTCTAGACTTACTATTGGGCAGGTTTGTCTGTGTAAGGTCATATAAAACCACACTTTTGGACAGAGAGATGCTAATAGGAGATACTGACGCATGAATCCACTAGTCTGTTCTAAGGAGAGAGAGAGAGAGAGAGAGAGAGAGACAGACTTCCCTATGCGTGCAGCAGTGTGTTTAACAGCTCTGGAGATCGTTATGCTTGGGGGAAAAGTACAGTTCCTAATTTCAGCATGTTTAAAATCCTTATTGAATGCAACCTTACCCAACAGCAGATCTGTTATTTTCTATATCTAATATTATTTGTTAAACATTTCTCCATTAAACTCATTTTTTTGAAGCAAGTCTTCCATACAGCTTTTGGAATGGAAAAACAAACAAACAAACAAAAAAACGAGCGTCCTTTTACATTATACTTCTTGAAATACATCTTATTCTCTTAAGTAAGCCTATAAACACAAACTGGAATAAAATAATTTTTAAAAAGTTCCTAATACTTTATAAGAGTTAACCATCAGCTGTTTTATAATCATAAACACTGCCACATATTAAGGTTACGAGCTAATTCTGCACAAAAAAGCTCCACTACACAAACAGAGCCTTCACATAACTGTATGCGTACATGAGTGTGTGTGTGCACGTGTGTGTGTGTGTGTGTCTGTGTGTACTCATTACTCTGAGAGGTAAATAGCCAGTGTGAGAGGTGCTTCTGTCTTATTAGCTGGGTTGAGATGGGAATATCATAATCATAGCATCATAAATGAAGTGGAAACACTGCAGCTCTCTCAATCACATCTGAGCACAAACACGCAGATGAACATCTCGCTGACTGACTGAACTGCTCTCGCTGGCTCCAAATACATTTCCGTCTACGCACAAGAAACCTTACCTACTCGCCATACGGAAAGCTTCAAGAAATCCCAGTCAACGGGAACACTTCTGCTTTTCCTCTTCTGTTCTAACGACTCGTTAATTCCTGAATGAATTATGATGCTGTGTTTTCCACAAACATTTCATACTTTAACCAAAAACCCACAAGAAATATAGAAGTGGGATTAGTTGTTTCCACTAGGCTTGTGCGTGTGTGTTCATTTCCATTGTTTCCAGTCCGTTAGAATATAGGATAATCAGATGTACACCCTTACTGCACAAGATTTTGGAAGTGTGTGATTTACCTGCCGTGCCGACAGGACGTATAGACCGATCCGTCCTCGCTGCCTACCACAAAGTTATTGACGTCACCCAGGGGGAAAGACATGGAAGTGACTGCTACAGACTTAGACTGCTTAAACACCAACTCCATACTGTCCTGTAAGAGAGACACCGAGTGTGACATCCGCACAAACACACAGCACACACGTCTCACAGCACAGTAAATAACCTCCAGTAAATAACCTCTCTTGGCACTTTCGTCGTGGATGATGTCAATACAGCTAGCACTTCATAAATGCTTCACGGCTGACCTTGGGGTTTGGCATACTTTATGAATGACGAAGGTAATGTTATTCACACTTTAAATATATAAGACATGGGAACAGCCATTTAGCCCCCCCAAAAAAATTGCTGAGTCTTTAAAGAGCTGAGCAAACTGCCTGCCAAGTCCAGATGCATTTCCAAACCACTTCCCCTTGAGTGCATCCCTTAGACCCTGATTCTACACTAAGGCTCTTTCCTAGGCAATTACCACAATACTCTGACTCAAAACTACAAGAATGATTTACATGTCCATACTCGATAATAAGGGCTAAGAGTGTGGCTACTGGGAGAAATGTATGTCAAATTTTTGTTTTTTGCTATAAGTAACGTATTGAAAGAAAAGAGGAATTCGGGTACCTGAGGCTGGGACAACATGTCCAGACTCCATGAGCACATTTTGCCATCGGTGGAGATGCTGATCAGGTTGTGAGCATTCTGAGTGCCGACGACATTCACACAATAAACAGGGTGCTACAAAAGAGAGACGGAAAATTGGGGGATATACAAGACAGACACAAAAAAAATGGTACTGTTGTTATCTGCTATATGAATACATCAGCACGAATGATTAAATATAGGACATGATTAGTTGTGGAATTCTTGCAGTATAGCAAAAAAAAAAAAACTATTCCGCATTGAAAGCGAAATTTATTCTGTCTAAATTATCCTACTTAACGTCCCACATATACGTTACAGAAATTCTAGTGCTGCTTTTTATAGTCTAATGACTTGTATGGCTCAGAGACCGTGTGCATTGTGTCGTACCCCATCCCTCATGAGTGATTACATGGAACATATGGCTTAAATTGCATTCTGTACGAGTGATTCGTGTTGCAGCTACTGTTGTAATCAACATGAATACATTCTGCTGCGTCACGGGGCTCTCGATGATGCGGGTAGAGTTACCGTGTGAGCAGCGGCCGAAAGCGGGGTCCTCTGCACTGGAGTTCGCTTGTTACTCCTATTGTCCCATAGCACGATCTGTCCTGAATACGTACCACCTACCACCAGGTTAGGGTGGAACTTAACAAACGCAGCTGACATCACTGCAGACTAGAGAGAGAGAGAGAGAGAGAGAGAGAGAGAGAGAGAGAGAGGGAGAGAGAGAGAGAGAGAGAGAGAGAGAGAGAGAGAGAGAGAGAGAGAGAGAGAGAGAGAGAGAGAGGGGAAATGGGTCAAGTGTTTGAACAGTAAGATGGATACAATGAGACCACAGCCATGTTTTAGTGCATTCAAATTATGTGAATGAACAAACTATAAACCTTCAGCATTAGTTAATTATAGTAAGTAGTGTTTATAAAAAAATTTTTTTTAAAAAGAACAAGGAAAAAATAAACACGACAAAGCATGCTTTTTTTTAGGAAAATAATCCATGAAGGAGTGGTGTGATGTGACCTGCCACAAAGTGAAGTTACCAACACCAAAGAAGGATTTTTTTCCTATAACAAAACATCCCAAAGTGTTTTATTCCTTTTAAACCACAGTGATAAGACAAGTTACACTATAGTAGCTACAAACAGTCGTTCTCTCAACCACCCTCTTCTTTCTTTCTCTCTCAGAAAGCACAAACTCCATCTGTTCTGAACACTTTCCTGTGACATAAAACTTACTGATGGTTCCAAAGTGCGACCACGAGAAAGAAACGTCTCCTTTTAGAAAGCTTTAATCAGCCATATATTTATTAAATAACGTTTTTAATGCACATGATGCAGGGTTTACCCCTAATCATTTAGACGAAGTTTTTAAGAAATGGTTTAAGAAAGGAGTTACATCGTATTATTCTATCACGCGCAACAATATTTTCTTAACCTTTCAAGAATTTAAGAATCGGTTCGAGTTGGGTAATCATGACATGTATAGACACTTTCAAATAAGACACCACTTCAGCTCAACAGTGAACAAGAAGGGGAATTGGGAATTATTTTGTGAAGACACTCTTGCCTGCATATAAGGCCACTACAATTAGTAAGGTTATTTCTAAACTTTATCATTGCCCCCCACTAATATTGGCACCCTTGGTAAATATGAGCAAAAAAGGCTGTGAAAATTGCCTGTATTGTTTAACCTTTTGTTCATAAAATTCACAAAAATGCAACAATTATTGGCACCCTTTTAGTGAACACTTTGTGCTACCTCCCTTTGCCAAGATAACAGCTCTGAGTCTTCTCCTATAATGCCTGATGAAGTTGGAGGATACATGGCAAGGGATCTGAGATCATTCCTCCACACAGAATCTCTCCACATCCTTCAAATTTTGAGGTCCACGCTGGTGGACTCTCCTCTTCATCTTCAAAATCACACACCAGAATTCAGCTCTTTTGTCAGAATTAAATGGGAGAAGGAAGGAAACATGACTATAACAGAAGAGGCTTGGTTAAAAACATCCCAATGGAAAACCACAGGCTCCAACCAATGGAGGTTATTCGCCTGGAAAAATGTAATTTAATTTTTTTACTTCGCCGGCTCAAAAGTGCCAGAGTGAAATAGGATCAGGATGTTGGAGACACTGTACTTCAGAAGCAGCAAATCATCACCATATATTCTGGGCGTGTCCAGTCATTCACATATTTTGGAAAGATATACACAAGACATTAGAGGCAAGATTAAAGATCAAAATTCCATTCCAATTTTATGTCTTATATTTAGGAAATCTGGACTTGCAGAAAACCAATTATCCATTATACCTATGGAGAATATTTCTGGTTGTAGCTAAAAAGGCTCTTACTCATACATGGCTTCAACCTACTTCACCCACTATAGAAGACTGGATAGCAATTGTAATTGAAATATATAAAATGGAAATCCTTTTCTTTCAAATTAAAAAACAAAAATGCTGTGGAAAAGTTGGAATGAATTTGTGGAAAATTTAGAAATAGTAATTATATAATAGATGAAATGATAGATTATTGTCGTAAATTAAACTGTAATTATGCAAAATTGCAACTAGACTGTACCCTATTTGTTTTTTTTTGTTTGTTTCATTATACATGTATGCACATTTATACATACATATATTCTTTTGAATATATCTTATTTATTTATTTGTCTAATGTTGTGAATAATTCAGGTTCTGTAAATATTACAAATTAATTGTGAAATTTGTAGAAAGTTAATTCTGTAATGTATTTTTGACTCCTACACAGGGAAAAATAAATTACATCGTTGGTTTTTTTTTTTTTTAAATAAAAAACCTTATTATTAGCCTTAGATTTGGTAGCGAGTCGGCCATACAAGTCATCGATAACAGAACGAGTGCATTAAAGGAAACCTATGATTTGAGTTATAGCCAAAACTACTGTCAGACATAGAAAGTGATTCAAGACCTTCTGACCAATTATACTCAAGAATTCAGCAGTGCTGTGATATACAGTAAAGCCTGGTTCACGCTGCACCAACAGACGCTGATCAACAATAACCAAATTTTAAAAGTTGGCTGTTGGATTCAGAATGTTGGGAAGCACAACCGTCATGTTCACGCTGCCCCAACAGACACCAACAAACTTTTTATGGACAGTCTGGTTTTAAAATGGACGATCCACACTCAAATTTCACTATTACTTTTTGTGTGTCTTTACGTGTGCCTGAAAAGACAAAGCACGAAACGAAAGAGGATGTTGGAGAAGCCTTGGCTGTTGTGATCACAGAGAACTACAGGCAGAGGATGTGCAAAGCTTTCAAAATGTTGCTCGGTTTTCCCCCAAGCAGCATCAACAACTCCAAGAAAGACATCTTAAGGTTGGACATGTGGTAAGCCAAAACCATTATTAGGTCATACATTATGAACAATATTTTTACACAAATGTAAGTTATGGGCATTTGTTGTTAATTTTACTTCTGGTGTATTAATAATGAAATACATGGTGTGTTCATCATAGCTACACACTACGTAATGTCCATTAATAGAACCTTAACAGAAAGTGCTGCATTTCTACTAAAGGTGAATAAGAAGTGGTCATTTTTCTCCTGCTGTAACTCAATCATGCAGAACATATTCTAATAGTGAATGCGTGATACTTTGTGATGAACTATACATCGATGTGAAGAGCATCATTTGTATTTGAGGCGCACACATTTTCTTGAGTGAATGGATGAGTGGCTGGGTAAGTGCGTGCATGAGTGAATATGAGATACAGCTGTTCATTAAACTGGAAATGGTCCACCAGCACCACTGAGTTTTCAGCTACTGAATGGTTCAGCCAGACCTAACCCCCTACTGTATCCAATATAATCCAGCACCATCTAATCAAACACTGCCTTTAAATCCTCTGAGGAAATTTCCCAAACTGGAGGGGGGGTTGGGAACGTTCCTCTTCAGCTTTCAGAGAACGGTGAAAAATCCATTTTTGAAGTCTTTTTCCATCAATCGCAGTCTTTCTCTCCAACTCACTCTCTCTCACGCACACACACACACACACACACACACACACACACACACACACAGGGGGAGAAAAAACAAGTTCACACTTATATATACGTATGGAGTTTGCTGAGTGTGTGTAGTGTGTGTGAGTCATGTATCCGCTCTGAAGGCCAGCACATGTGGTTCTACTCAGCATGTCCACAGAACACTGCCTCAGGGCGCATGTGCACACACACACACACACACACACACACACACACACACACACACACACCTAGAACTAGAAGTAAAACATGCATGCTAGAACCAGTGGAAATTTCAGCTCTACAGTTCTCTAAATTTCAAACTGGAGCACATCTCATCTAATTATGTTCTTATTTAAAAATATAAATGCGCTTCTTCCCAAAACATTTAGCTGGTCTTGGTATCTACATTGTACCTTTTTATTAACTAAGCTGTTTCTTACAAGTATACCTTTTTGAGAGGTTAATGAATAATATACAGTTGTTGTTCTTCTAGGGTGACCATATACTGGATTTCCAAAAAGCGCACATCTTTTTTTTTCCCCGGGGGTATATTCCCACTGATATGTATAAAAATAAATAAATAAATAAATAAATAAAAAAGGTAGTACACCTGGGTGACTAGGAACAGGAAATTGTTCAACTATGTCTTCCTGTTTCACAGGGGTATAAATATGAGGTAACACATAGGCCAAATTCCCTCATTCTTAACAATGGGTAAGACCAAGGAATACATCTCTGATGTGCAGCAAAAGGTTGTTGAGCTTCACAAAATAGGAAGTGGCTATAAGAAAATAGCACAAGCATTGAAAATGCCCATTTCCACCATCAGGGCAATAATTAAGAAGTTCCAGTCAACTGGAAATGTTATGAAAAAAACTGGAATTGGATGGTTTGAGTAGCTAAAAAATCTCCAAGGATCACAGCTGGAGAATTGCAGAAGGCCCCAAAACTACAATCTGAAGTCGCCTACATCACCACAAGCTGCTGGAAGGGTTTCAAGAAAAAAAGCCTCTACTCTCCTCCAAAAGCAAACTCAAGCCTCTTCAGTTTGCCAGACACTACTGGCACTTCAAATGGGATCTGTTTCTATGGTCAAAATAGTGATTTTTGGCAATAAAGACCAGAGGTGGTTTTGGCGCACACAGAGAGGTGCACAGAGAGGTGATTAACCGTCATATCCACGGTTAATATGGTGCTGGCTCTTTAATGTTTTGGGGCCGTTTTTCTTCCAGAGGAGCTGGACATTTTGTTAGGACACATGGCATAATGGACTATCAAATATCAACAGATATTAAATGAAAATCTGACTGCCTCTGCCAGAAAGCTTAAAATGGGCCATGGTTGGATCTTCCAGCAGGACAATGATCCAAAACATACATCAAAATCAACACAAAAATGGTTTACTGATCACAAAATCAGGGTCCTGCCATGGTCATCCCAGTCCCCTGACTTGAAACCCACAGAAAACCTGTGGGGTGAACTGAAGAGGAGAGACCACCAGTGTGGACCTCGAAATTTGAAGGATCTGGAGAGATTCTGTATGGAGGAATGGTCTCAGATCCCTTGCCATGTATTCTCCAACCACATCAGGCATTATAGGAGAGGACTCAGAGCTGTTATCTTGGCAAAGGGAGATAGTACAAAGTATTGACTAAAAGGGTGCCAATAATTGTTGCACACCTATATTTAACAAAGACTTGTTTTGATAAACCTGTGTTTGCAATTGTTTGATATCCATGAGAGCAGAGTATATTAGTTAATTTTTTGAACAAAAGATCAAAAGGTTAAATAATAAAGACATTTTTTCACAGCCTTCTTTGCTCATATTTACCAAGGGTGCCAATATTAGTGGAGGGCACTGTACGTAAAATCGGTTTCACCCTGCCCATGTTTTTCCTACATTCTTTTGAATGTCCATGAAATAAAATAAAATTTTAGATGCCCCGGAGTGTACCTTCTACCGTAATTTACACATTTGAATGGCCATGTAATAGGAATTACTGCGATAACATGAAATAAAAAATGACCTTATATGGTCATGGGCATTGTTTCGACTCAGGAGTTCTGTCATTTGCTGCTACTGTCAAGCAACTGTTTGATGCCATATACAAGAACGCTTCATCTTCGCCGCGTTCGCTGAGAGTAGAATAATAGTTGAGAGCCAGGAATTTGGTTACTGCAAGCCTTTTATAATCGACCAATTGGTACGAGAGAAGGCGGGAATTACAGAGAGGGTTTAAAGAAATGCAAATACGTGCACACATGATGCAGTATTAGACCATAAGCACATCATAATTAAATTAATACAGAATCTTGGACATTTTCTCAAATTTAGAAATATTGACCAGATGCTTTTTTAAGGTCAGAAAAAGAGGACGTATGGTCACCCTGCGTTCTTCAACGCAATACCTGTGTGTGTTAGTGTAAGTGCTGCACAATCTTTATGATCATTTTTGCATAAAAACACTAACATAACACATTCTATGTAATCTGTAAGCTTTCTATCCATACAGATTGTGTGTGTGTGTGTGTGTGTGTGTGTGTGTGTGTGTGTGATCAATTATTGGGGTTTTTTTTTTTGTATCAAATGGCATTTTTTATGTTTAAGACAAACTTCAACTGACATATTAGTGCAATATTCTGTTTTTGCTAACACTGTGTGTGTGTATGTGAGAGAGAGAGAGAGAGAGAGAGAGAGAGAGAGAGAGAGAGAGAGAGAGAATACCAGCATGATGAAATCACAGAACTGTGTACAGGGATGAGAGAAGACGAAGAGTGGATGACAGGAAAATTGGCAGCAGATCATATTGGTCAGAGAAACAGCTACCTGTGTGTGTGTGTGTGTGTGTGTGTGTGTGTGTGTGAGAGAGAGAGAGAGAGAGAGAGACACAGACTGGTGGGGTGGGGGGTTCAGAGGGTGTGTTAGCGTATGCGTGTGTGTTAAATGTTATTTCAGTCAGTTTGTTTGTATGTGGATATTTGTGGGCTGCTGAATTGAGAGGGTGGTACTTCCTCTCTTACCTGGCAGTGAAAGACATACTCGGGCGTAGTTTTCTTATACTTCATGTTCCAGACCAGCGCCACTCCATCAGGCTCATGCGGTGCCTCCTCGTTGTTGTTATAGGAGGCAACCAGCAGCTCAGGATACTGCACACACAGGAAAAAAAACAACCTTGTAACATGTAGCACACACACACACAGACGCGCACACACACACATTCCCTCAGGTGCTTTTCCTCTTGCCTCCTGCTGTGGTGTGTGCGTGTGCGTGCATGTGCGCGTGTGTGGATGCCAGCCAGAACGCGTCACTGCTTCAACAAGATTTATTACAGGGAAACTTTTCCTCAGCAGCGGTGACGGTAAATAAAAGCTAACATGCACCAGCAGCAGACTGCAGACTACTAAATGAGCTGCTCCAGAGATGCACTGCCTCTGGCTACTGCTGCGACCTGCTTCACATTCAAATCTCAGCAAGACTTGTAATACCCTGCAGAACCAAATCTTTTACCACAGATGAAACGAACGCTTAACTACTGCCTCTACTGATGTAAATGAAAAGATTCGGTTATGTCCGGAATACATTAGCACAGAAAAATGACAACACAAATCGGTGTGGTGAGAAATGGTTTTGGGTACACAACTAGTGCCAGAAGTCATTTACTCCCTATATACATCACACAGCAGAGTGGAACTTAATCATGCCACCTCAACCCCGAGTTGCCAAAACACATATTTAGGCCTCTGGAGAAACCGCAGCAGCTAAAACAATAATCCATGTCTGTTCAGATTGTACACATTTACTAGAGGCAGTGAAACTGAGATAGCAGGAGAGCACACTGAGGCGATTACTCATAACTAGATGCAGTGCCTCCATGCTTCTGATCAAGCTTTTTCGCTTTGACAGTCCAGAAGCAATTTCCATGATGTAATTAATAAATAAATGTGACACTGATCTTTAAGTTCAAACCTGTAGACTGAAAAGAGAGCAAACAAAACCCAAACGTCACCTACTAATCCTTTGAGTCACTGTGATCCAAAAGCACACATTCAAGCTTCATACAATGTGAGAAAGAGGAACATCTTTCTGGCGATATCTACATTAACTTTGTATATGTTGATCGTTCTTGCAAATCTTGTCTTTTGGGAGAAGGGGGGGGGGGGGGGGGTCGTCTGTGTTTCTATTTTTGTTCAAAATTATAGACCATACTAAACTAAAGCAGAACAATCGCTCAGATATGAAGCAACACTAACACTCCCCCCCCCCAAACATGAGTGATAATACTCACACATACATACACACAGACACAGGATGGGAGGGAGGAAGAGAGAGAGAGTAAAAAACAAATCCATATGTTTGAGAAATCTTATCTATATTCACCATTTAAATGTCACTAGAACACTGACACTGTATACAAACAGAGAACTGAAAACATTTGACCTAAAATCTGTTTTTTACACAAATTGGCCACTGCAACATCCATCCATTTCTGTACCCAGGGACTACACAGGGACTTGGGGCACAAGGCGGGAGACACACTGGATGGGGTGGCAACCCATCGCAGGGCACAATCTCGCACACACACCCATTCACACACTACGGACAATTTAGAGATGCCAATCAGCCTACAGTGCATGTTTTTGGACTGGGGGAGGAAAGTGGAGTACAAGGAGGAAACCCCAAAGCACTGGGAGAGCATCCAAGCTCCACGCACACACAAGGCAGAGGTGGAAATCAAACGCCCAACCCCCGAGGTGCGAGGCAAACGTGCTAACCTCTAAACCAAGAGAGATAGAGAAACGACTTGACACTGTTACATTCTCGTGTATGTCCTGCTGTTTTTGCATACGACTGAGTTCTGACATGGAGATTTTCCCCATTTTCACACTCCTGATCAATGTATGTCACTGGTTAAATGTTTTCAAACAGGCATTCAGGCCTTGTGCAAGGTGCTCCTTCACTGCTTGTATCTTGATATCAAAGGCACTGCATGGAGATTTGTTAACAGGGAAAATGGCATGACATGACACTTGTTGCACTCGAATACAATTTTGGACTAAAAATATAATGAATACAAATAAACAGTACGTGCATCTTTTTTGTAACGTCTCATTTCTTAGTAAGCATTAGGTAGGACAACAGAATTAAATATATCTTTATATGAAGTGGATCAAACTGAACAGATTTGGCAGTATTCTGCTTGCCACCTGTAAATTCAGCCCCTATGGCTCTGAGAATGTATTCTTTAGTTACCTGTGGGGACCAATCCAAGCAGGTGACCACCCTGTGTTTGGACCAGCGCTCATCCGTGAACTGTCTGGTCAGAGACAGTTTTGCTCCAGCCTGCATCTCACTGTAACACAGGGTGTTTATCATTAAAACAGCTGCGTCTATCCTTATGTCCTATGCGAAAAGATACAGCTGTTGTAAAATGTAGACCATCTTGGCTTCTTACCCCTCCTTGTCCTCAAGGTCACGGCCACTGTAGTCAAAGAAAACGTCGACATGTTCGGACAAAGCTCTCTCGATGATGCGCGTGCTGTGGTCAAAGAAGTCCATAAATTCCTCCGAGTGCAGGATCTGCAGCTTCTCCTCCTCAGTAAGCTCATGAGGGGGCACTAAAGACAGAGGGGTTCAAATGGATACATCACTTCCTGTCAAAATATTCAATACAGTCCGTGCAAGACCACCACCAAAGCACAAACACTAACGATATATAACAGCGATGACTTGATTTTGCATATGACAAAAACATAAGACAGAAAATTCTGAGAATTTCTTAAAGTCAGACAACTGGACACTTTGTTACATAGCAACCAATAAAACCATCCTGACTCTTGTCAGCTGTTAAACTACACACCAATACCAAACCTCAACTTTATCTCCAAGGTATTAGAAAAGATTGTACCTCTAAGCTTATATCTGTGTAGGAATCACATACAATACATCTTTAAGTCAGACTTCAGGCCATCTAAGTACTGAAACAGAGTTGGTTAAAGCAGTAAATAACCTACTACTGGCCTCTGATCAAGGTTGTGTACGCTTGCATGTGTTGCTTCATATCTTGATACCAGATCACAATATTCTATTAGAATAGATTTTTTTTCATTGGAGTTAAATGAACAGCCTAAAGGTGTTCAGTGGGGGTGAGGTCAGGGCTCTGTGCAGGACACTTGAGTTCTTCCATTCCAACCTTGGCACACCATGTCTTAACAGACCTCGCTTTGTGCACACAGCCATTGTCATGCTGGAATGGGTTTGCGGTCAGCCCTTTAATTCCACTGAAGGAAAATTGTAATGCTACAGCATACAAAGACATTCTAGACAATTGTGTGCTTTAAACTTTGTGGCTACAGTCCAGGGAAGGCCCACATATTCTGATGGTCAGGTGTCCATATACTTTTAGCCGCATAGTGTATTTCAGTATAGCCAGATAATACCAGATTAACAAAGTTATGTAAAGGAATACGTAAAGGACGTTTGACAAAAGATGCTGAATAAAAGTGAGTAATTCTGACAAGACAGAAGTAGAAAGACTGGACATAAGCTTTCTTATTATTTAGTAACCCATGAAGACCTTTTAGAGCCAGTGCAAATTTCAGCTACATTTGTATAGATCTTTTCATTTCAAAGTACACTAACAAAGAAAGACCGATCGAAGTATGTTCTTATATCGATATATAAAATTAATCTCTCTTATTATTCAGCTTCGCACAGTTTCTCTTTAAGTTACATAATATGCAGCAGTAAGACCTTAGTGTGATTAATGTCTCGGGTTACACGTTTGAAGCTCACGGAGATGTACTAGGACAACCTCCAGTTACTGCAGAATGCAACGGCCTTAGCAAAATCCTTACTAGAATCGGAAAGTTGATCATATTTCCCCCTGTTTTATCCGTGCTACATTGGTTAATAGTTTTGTGGAGTTTTTCCTTGCCAATGTTGCCTATGGCTTGCCAGGTAGAGACCAAAATCTAATGTGATGTTTTGTTTGCTTTGAATCGTGTTGATCATGAACCGAGTTAAAATCAGTGCACAAACGTATAAAAATAAAGATAAATACTGTGTCTTCAGATCATTTAAGACCTACCTTCTTCTTCTTGTTCCTGCACTGATGTCTCCTTCTTCACCTCGGTCACTGCTTCTGCAGGAGGCAGCTCTTCCTCCTCCTCTTCCTCTGTTGAGGAAATCAAGCCATCATGAGTTATCGGGCCATTAAATCACACAACATTTACAAGAGAACGACCAGAAACGTAATTATAATTATAAAATAAATTACAGTCCTGGACAACTGGAAAGATAGTACATTTAGCTTTTTTTTATATTTAAAAAAAAAAAAAGAAAAAAAAAAGAAAAGGACTTCCAATACATATTAAAATCAACAGAAAACTGACAATCATGTTCCAAACAGTTGATTTTTATGATAACGGGTTGAAAAAAGGATGAAAGATCATGTATAACTGTACTTATTAAACATGTATCGTCATGTGTTCAAATGAAAATCAAGACAAACGCATAATACACTCACAATTTCAGTGAGTCATGTCATAAGGACATTGCTGCTAGTAAACTGGGGAATATGGTTCATGCTGGGATTAAGCTGAATGCTGAACTTGCTATAGCTTTTTAGCTATGAAGACAAATAATAATTTTAAATTCACAAGCGCAGAGTTACAGTGAAAATGAGACAAAACTGTCAAATATTCACATTTTCACATTGTGTTGGTAAATTACACTCATCAATCAATCAATCAATCAATCACATCACAAACTTGGGTCTAACACACTGAGAAACATCAACACTGGCCACAACTTTGAGCGATCAGAAAATATTGTATGGTAGGCCTTTCATACGAAACGTGCGCCCCTATTTGAATACACCAAAACACCAAAGCTCCTTTTTGACACTGTTTCCAAGACGTTACTGTGAAAACACTAGCTCA
This sequence comes from Ictalurus punctatus, assembly GCF_001660625.3. Taxonomy (NCBI): domain Eukaryota; kingdom Metazoa; phylum Chordata; class Actinopteri; order Siluriformes; family Ictaluridae; genus Ictalurus; species Ictalurus punctatus. Next base: position 23,690,615 of record NC_030421.2, read on the forward strand.
GAAATGGAACAAAGCCTAGACAAATGCCTCAGTTAACCACCCCCCCCATCACAATGTCACCTCTCCTATAGTTGCTCATCTTTTCATTAGTAACAAGACCATGTTAGAACACAGTCAGGGTCCTTCTTCCCCCACAGCCCCTTAGTTAACGAGATACACTATTGTACAGGGAGTACACTTGTTAGCATTGTTATCCTCTTGGTTTTCGAATACACGGACAGACACAGTAACACATGCGTACACACAACTCTCACATGCAGAGCAGGAGGGCGGGCAGCAGGTGCCCTAAACCTCTGCCATTGGCCACGCCAGCTGACGGGTGGAGTGCGTGAGGCAGATGGCTCTGTTGGGATTGTGTGCGATAGGGAGGTGGCATAGAGATGGCACTGAGTTTTTTTCTGCCTGACTGCCCCTTCTCAAGACTCTCTCCGGAACCACAAGCCTGTGCAATTACCAACACAACAGGGGGTCCGACAACTCCTATTCAAACAGCGAGGATGTGCAACAAATACAGCTTGTGGCTCTGACCAGCTGGCACGCTACACACTACTCAAACAAAAGGTCAAGCTTTTCTCAAACACACAAATGCACATATACATCCATTCTAATCATCTGAAACAAGTCCATCGCTTATTGCAAACTTATGGGGGGGAAATGTTAACATATGCTGAATACAGTGAAACTCGAAAGGAAGATAAACTACAGACATACCATTCTGCAGAAATTAGCCAGATTTTATGTGAGTTATTATAAAGGCTCTGCAGCGGAGGGAAAGATTGCCCTTTTCTGAGAAAATCAAATTCATAATGTCATCTGTCAGGTCTTCCATTAGGGATGTCTTCATCCCTCTCTTTCAAACAGGGTTTTGAGTGAGGGGAGGAAAGTAGGGGGAGGGAGACCAGGAATGAGGAAAAAAGGGGAGGGGAGGAAGGGGATGGTTCTGATGAGTTTACAGAGTCACGCTGATGACACAAGCCATCTCACTGCACTGGGCCCTTAGTCAGGCAAGGATAGAGCACAGAAGGGTAAAATCTTTCCTTTCAAGGGCCTCAATCAGGCTCAGACGAAAACAGTAATCAGTGTCTTTCGGTCCAGGGCCCAAGCGCATGCCGCAGCCCTTTCTCTGCCAGCCAGGCCCAAGCAATCAACCTGCCAGGCATTAGCAACGTTAAGACAATCTGGAAATAAAAAAGTATAATGCACCTGCCAGCCAAAATGGCCATTTGGAGAAAAGCTAGTGATCCTGGTGACCCCACATGGATAAGAGGGAGAGAAGTGGTACAAAGAAAATGAGAGATTGGGGATAGGAAGGCGGGGGGGAAACAGAACCGTTTAACAGAATTCACCCTGATGGCAGATCCCCTTCCCCATCGACACCTCATCTCAAAGCAACCCAATTATCGCTTTTGTATCATTTAAGGAATAAAAGCCTTTGGGAGGAGCGCGGGGGGAGGGCAGAGGGACGGGGGAGTAATCACCAGCTTTTGTGAATGGACAATATATTAACGCAAACGCACCATGGGTCCAGAGGTTGTTCGAGTACAAGACTAATGCCCTTTGATCTGCAGTGCAGGTGCATGGGGTCTGAGTGAAACACAGACACCAGAGAGGACCCTATAAACCTGACTTCCACATTTCTATAAACCAAAAAGGACTGCGCAAACAAACCTCAGCTCTCTGCACTTGGCTTCCTGAATCAGACTTTCAGGATTCTGATTATAGTGGGATGATAAATTGCTCAGGGCTCATGCGGAATGGGTTTTACTATTGAACACCAGCACAAAGAAGTGGGCTGTGAGGACTTCTGGACCATTGTAAGTCAGGAAAACACAGTTCCTCGCAAATATTCTCTAAGAAATGTACTTAATCTGGGATGTGAATGATATATTTTGACTTTTACAACACTTTCACAAGAACGTCCAGTATAAAAGGAAAAATACAGTACATAAAGCATATGGCTATTTATACATGTTCCTCTAACTTTATACAGCTAGTTACATATACAGACATACGTACATACATACATATAAAAATGGTAAATGGCACACTTATAGCACTTTTATCACTTTTTACACTGTGTTTCATTCACCCATTCACACACACCAATGGTCGCAGAGCTGCCATCCAAGGCACTAACTTGCCATCAGGAGCAACTTGGGGTGTCTTGCCCAAGGACACTTTAGCATGTGGAGTCAGGTGGGCCGGGAATTGAACCGCCTACCCTATGATTAGTGGACAACCCGCTCTACCACCTGAACCACAGCCGCCCCACACACACACCGTCCATTTTAAAAGGAACACCTATACACCGGCACTTTCAGGCAGTTATCCAATCAGCCAATCATGTGGCAGGAGAGTAATGCAAAAATCATGCTAAAGGTAAAGCTAAAGGACCTTTAAAGGTAAGATAAAGGTCAAGAGCTTCAGTCAATGTTGATGTGACTTCAGTCAAAGTAAATGCACAAAACATCCAACCTTGAGGTGGATGGGCTACAACAGCTGAAGACCACATTGAGTTCCAATCCCGTCAGCCAAGAACAGGAATCTGAGGCTATCATGGGCACAGGCTCACCAAAACCAGAAAATGCATATTCTGTCGAGTTTGTGCCCATGATAGCCTCAGCTTCGTGTTCTTGGCTGACAGGAGTGGAAACCAAAGTGGTCTTTAGCTGTTGAAGCCAATGCACCTCAAAGTTCGATGTTTTGTGCATGCTGAGATGTTGTTCTGCTCACCGTAGTTGAAAACAGTGGTTGTTTGAGTTACTATATACTTCCTCTGACCTCTCTTATCAACAAGGTGTTTCCACCCACATAAGTGTCTGTCACTCAATATTTTTTGCACCATTTTGTATAAACTCAAGAGACTTTGTGGGAAAATCTCAGATCAGCAGTTTCTGAAATACTCAAACCAGTCCCTCTGGTACCAACAACCATGCCACAGTCAAAGTCTCTGAGACACATTTTTCTTCATTCTGATGTTTGATGTGAACATTAATGGAAGCTCTTTTCAAAAGTTTATATACCCTGTTTAAAAAAAGAAAGAAAGAAAGAAAAACAATCAAAAACCTTTTTAAGGGGCAAAATAAAATAAAAAAAACGTACAATAACCTAGTTGCATAAGCGTGTACATCCCTAAACTAATACTCTGTTGAAGCACCTTTTGATTTTATTACACCATTACTTTGTTGATATGGGTGTATGCTTTGGGTCACTGTCGTGCTGAAAAGTGGTATTTCTTTTCATCTTCAGCTTACTAGCAGATATCTGGATGTTTTGCACTAAAAACCGACTGGTATTTGCAGCTATTCATGATTCCCCTCACCTTGATAAAAGCCTGGCTGAAGAAAGTCAGCTGTAAAACCTAATGCTGCCAACACCATGGGTATGGTGTTCTTATGGTGAACTGATTTTTTGCACCAAACATATCTTTTGGAATTATATAAATCAATATACCTTTTTGGAACTGTTCTCATCAGATCATAACATTTTACCACGTTTTTTTTTCTGAGAAAGGGCTTCCATCTAGCCACTCTACGACATAACCCAGACATTTGAAGACTATGAGACTGGTGTCACATACAGAGAGTAACCAGTACTTGTCAGATATTCCTGCAGCTCCTTTAAAAGTTGCCGTTGGTCTCTTGGCAGCCTCCCTGGTCAGTTTTTGTCTTGTACTTTTATAAATTTTGGTGGGACGTCCTGTTCTTGGTAATCATCACTTTGATACCCCATTTTCTCCACTTCATGATGCTGCATGGAAATTCTTATATACCCCTCTCCTGGTCCATATCTTTTGACAAGTGAGATACCATACAGGCTTTGTAAGCCCTTTGCGGATCATGGCTTCAACAGTCAGATGAAACCAAGACGATGTAAAAAAAAAAATCCTACAGAAACAGCTGGTCTTTATTTGGGGTTAATCCGAATAATTTCATTGATGACAGCTCTATGATAGTTACTTTTGAACATGAGATCGAATGTGATTGGTTCATTCTCAACACAGCCATATCCCCAATTATAAGAGAGTATGCACACTTATCCAACCCGGTTATTGTAACTTTTTTATTTTTTCCCTCAAAGGTTTGATTATTTTTCCATTTCACTTTTATGTTGTAATTTCACATTGAGGGTGGAAGTTGTTCCGACATGATTTATCTTAGTTTCTTTTTTTTTTACTTCACAAAAACCTGCCATTTTAACAGGGGTGTGTAGAAAACCTGTCCTTCAAAACTTTCATTTCCTATATTACATATAAACGAAAAAAGAAAAACCCTGAAATCCATCAAGACGGCTACCTACAACATCTATACAAGAATGTGTGCTTGAATTAGGTTCCCATCCTAGCATACTTAAAGAGTGAATACATAAAACTTTCATGCGTGTTTCACATGCTGACAAAAAGATTGGCACTTATTAGTCATGGTTTCTTATGTACCTAGATATTATGCGCTGAAGGGTGCATCCCACACATTATTCATTTTTTTTCATGATTCATTAAATACATGTCTTTAAGGAGGATAATGTGCATGTAAATGATAAATTCCAGCTCAGACAATAAGTTTAATTTGGAAAAGCAGGCAGTTTAGTGGTTGGCAGTGGAGTGCTGGGTTAAGGGTGCCTGAGTTTTAAGAGAGGCCCTCGATAAAAGAGGCCTCTCACATGCCCTGGTGATTAAAATAAGAGTAGTACTCTGTAGAGAGAGCATGATTAAAACAATCACCTTTAATTAAAGTTCACATTCACAAAGAAAACGTTTCACAACCTCAAATGGTTCTGAAGCCTTCCGAAACATACAATTGGACTGTGTGATCACATGACACTTAGCAGCTACTGTCTGGAGAAACCTGATTAGGAGCGACATTCACTGGACAACTGGCTGCTTTATGTGTCATGGGCATTTGATACCCAAAAAAAGCCATGAAAATGGGATTTCCATTTGGACTAATGTTTTTCCTTAAGAAAACTGTATTCCATGAAAAGAATATCCATACAGATACTGCCATTTAAAAAAGAAATAAATCTGTGCCTCTTAGAAGGCCTGTTCACCGTAACTCAACAATAGGTTGTTCTCAAAAAGGACAGAAGTACAGTCAGATCTCATGCAGACCGAGAATTTATAAAAAGGACACCGAGTACGACCTGAATGCCGCAAATCAAGAGCCTTAATCAGCACATGTGTCAACCTAAGCTACAAGCAGCCGAGTCTGTGCACGCAGCGCAGCAGATTCTCTGTCCTCTGCTTCTGAGGTGTACCACCCGCTGACCTTCAGAGAGCAGACCTTCACTACCTCTACAGCCCAAGACAAATCACTCAATCAGCCAGAGAGAAAGATGGAGGGAGAAGAGAGAGAAAGCCATCTCTCTGAGTGGCAGGGACAAGAGGCGTGAAAGCCTCTCAATGTCACCCAACGCGTTTAGTTACGTGCCTGCACGGGAAAGCAAGAGAGTTGATGAAATGATTACATAGCGCAGGAGGAATAGATGGAAGCAGAGGTGGAGGGGGATTTTGGTGTGGTGTTGTCTGCAGATATTGGCACTGTTAAACACACTTTTACGATGCCATGGAAAGACTCCATACACTTTAACAAGGAGAGAGGGGGAAGAGAATAGAGAAAGGAGGGGAAAAAAGGAGGTCGAAGAGACCTGGAGAAAATATACAAACAACAATCATTGATAGTCCTTTGACCTTACTATACTCTCTCTCTCTTTCTCTTTCTTCCTCTCTCTCATTCCCTCCCTCTCTTCTCATTCTCTCCCTCTCCCGCTCTCTCCTTCTCGCTCTCTTTCTCTATTTCTTCCCCTCTCTCATTCTCTCTCTCCCTCCCTCTCTCATTCTCTCTCTCCCCCCTCACTCATTCTCTCTCTCCCCCCTCACTCATTCTCTCTCGCTTTTTTCTCTCCCTCTCTCTTTTGCTCTCTCTTGCTCGGTCTCTCTCATTCTCACTCTCTCTCTGTCTCTTTCTCTCACTCTTTCTAGCTCGCTCTCTCACTCCCTCTCTTTCGCTCTCTCTCTCCTTCTCACTGTCCCCTTCTCTTCCTCTCTCTTTCGCTCTCTCTCCTTCTCACTCCCTCTCTTTCGCTCTGTCTCACTCTTTCTCTCTTTCACTTTCTCTCACACTCTCTCTTGCTCCGTCTCTCTCTCTCACTCTTTCACTCTCTCTCACGCTCGGTCTCTCTCATTCTCTCTCACTCTTTCTAGCTCGCTCTCTCACTCCCTCTCTTTCGCTCTCTCTCTCCTTCTCACTCTCCCTCTCTCCCTTTCTCTTCCTCTCTCTCCTTCACTCTCTCTCCTTCTCACTCTCCCTTTCTCTTCCTCTCTCTTTCGCTCTCTCTCCTTCTCACTCCCTCTCTTTCGCTCTCTTGCTCTGTCTCACTCTCTCTCTCTCACTCACTCTCTATCTCTCTATCACTATCTCTTGCTCCGTCTCTCTCTCTCTCACTCTTTCACTCTCTCTCACTCTCTTTCTCTCTCTCTCTCACTCTCTCCCTCTATTTCTCTTCCTCTCTCTTTCACTCTCTCTCTCCTTCACTTTCTCTCACTCTCTCTTGCTCTGTCTCTCTCATTCTCACTCTCTCTCCCCGTCTCTCTTTCTCACACACAAGAAATATTCATTACATACTTACACACTCAGTAGACAACGGATGACCCCACAGATTATTTCAGCGACTTATTATTCAGTCCATATTAGATTTCGTGGCATTATTTGTGATTATTGTGCTTGATTTTTGTGGCAGCTTTTTTCAAACCAAATTTCAATCGCATGTAATTGTTTTGCTCGACCTTTCGCGGTGGATTGTTGGTAAACGAGACCTTTTAACTGTAGTCATGATCGTTGCACGTGACTCGAAGAGACCTTCAGCTGAACGTGCGTTGTGATGATGTCACATGATGAGTCTTTGCCAGGATCTGCAGAAAAGTTCCAGTAATTTAGAAAAATTGCAAGCTAACCTGAATATTGCGGAGATTTACAAAAATTGCTACATCCCAGAGGGACCAACCATGCCTGTACACAGTGTAAACAAAAATCAGAAAATCCAAATCCAGCCTGACGCCAATCCAACACTGGTGCATCTCTATTTCGGCTAAATCTAAAGACCTTTGCGCAACTCAAAATGTCTACAGTAGATATTAAACAGACCATAACAAAACCCTGTAATGCAACTGTTAACACACACACAGAGCAATTATTATCCCTGCACCTCCACCTTCCTGCATGTGGCAGCTGTGGCTCAGGTGGTAGAGCGGGTTGTCCACTAATCGTAGGATTGGTGGTCGGTCCCACATGCCGAAGTGTCCTTGGGCAAGACACTGAACCCCAAGTTGCTCCCGATGGAAAGTTAGCGCCTTGCATAGCAGCTCTGCTACCATTGGTGTGTGAGTGTGTGTGTGAATGGGTGAATAAGACACAGTGTAAAAGCGCTTTGGATAAAAGCGCTATATACCAATTTACTGATGTGCATGACACGAGGAACAACCTAAAGATCATGACGAGCCAGACGCGGAATAGAGCTTTTGTTTTTTTTTCTTTTAAAGACTTGTGCACAACCCCACATAAAAGCTACAAGCTGCAATTACATCCATATTGACATTCATCAGGTGCTTTAGCAAGCTATGGCACACTTCATCATATCATCCTCCATTCTCCTGCTCTCCTTCTCCCACCCCCTCACTCTTTCTGTATCACTCTCCTTCATGTCATGCCTGTTTTTCCCATCCAAAATGCAAATTGGCCTTGTGTTCAGTAAGAGACATAAGGCAAGCATAAAATGTGTGTGTGTGTGTGTGTTTGTGTGTGTGCACACGACGCATCAGGGAGTTTAATCTTTCCTTGGCTTCTTATGTTTCTCGAGACTGCAATTTTCCCTTAGCTTTCATCTCCATGCTCGCTCATCTCAGATCATTTCCAAAGAAAGTTCTCTCTCTCTCTCTCTCTCTCACACACACACACACACACACACACACACACACACACACACACGGGCTGGGCGGTACAGTTAAAAAATTTATCACGATATAATGTTTTATATTGTTCGGTATTAACAATTATTGATCAATTTTCATCTTTTTTAAACAAAGACCAGTAGAAAAAAAAGGTATTTTTTATTTAACCACTTTATTAAGGCGAACAACAAATAATTTTAGCTTTAACAGTCAAAAAAAAAAAAGAATTTAAACAAATCTTATATCTTATATGAAGATCAAATAAATAAATGTTAAAGAAACTCTTGAACTTAATAAATAAAACGTTATAAAATGTGTGCAATGTAAAAGTGTCAACTTTAAGGGAGATCAACATCACACTACAGCGCAGAAAGGATTGTGATCAACCTGTTAGCATAGTTAGCCTAGCCTCGTTTAAACTTCCACTTTATCACTTACTTCCGGAGAACACTGTGCTGAGGTCCGCGTCTGACGAGGCGCGCTCCTGCTCTGAGGAAACTCGCTGTCCTCCCCAGAGCCGACATTTTAACAGAAAACACAAAGCGGCAAAATGTCACATTTCTTCCTCGCCCGCTGTTCAGAGTCACACGCGCTGTACATGTACGGAGCGCTGCGCATGCGTACTACAAGTCTCTCGCAGCTTGCGTTTCCGTACTCGGCCGGGACGGGCGGTTTTTTTTTTTGTAAAGCTTCCACACACAGCGGTGTTCTGATGTTGGTCAGACGAAAAGAACCCAAATAAACTGCTACACTGGTGAGCTACATGTCCGTTTTTATTCACAATCTCCTCAGCAGGCTCTGAGCTCATTTCCGCTTGTGTTGTGATGTCACGTGGCGATGACAACCGAACCCCACAGATACGCAACTCGTTATTGGCTGTTTGCTTATCACTCGTAGCACACTCCTTTATCAAGGCATATAATAGGCTGTTTATGATCCATGGAGGGCGCACTCTTGAGGGTTGTTCATGCAACCGAATTTCGTGTCTGTTTACATTTTATCGAGCGTTATACCGAATATTTTTTCTATCGTTACCGATAAAGGTGTACCGTCCAGCCCTAAGGCAGACACACACACAGAGGCAGACACAGACAGGCACAGACAGACAGGCACAGACAGACAGGCACAGACAGATAGACAGACACAGACAGGCAAGCAGGCAGACAGACAGACACAGACAGATAGGCAGGCAGGCAAGCAGACACAGGCAGGCAGGCAGGCAGACAGACAGACACAGACACAGACAGATAGGCAGGCAGACACAGGCAGGCAGGCAGGCAGGCAGACACAGGCAGGCAGGCAGGCAGACACAGGCAGACAGACAGACACACAGACACAGACAAACAGGCGGACAGAGGCAGACAGGCAGACAGACAGACACAGACAAACGGCAGACAGAGACAGACAGGCAGACAGGCAGACAGACAGAGATAGACAGGCAGACAGACAGAGATAGACAGGCAGACAGACAGAGATAGACAGGCAGACAGACAGACACCGACAAATAGGCAGACAGAGACAGACAGGCAGACAGACAGACAGGCAGACAGAGACAGACAGGCAGACAGATTCTCTCTATCACACACACACACACACACACACACACACACACACACACTCTCTCTCTCTCTCTCTCTCACGCTCTCGTCATCTGATCAGAGGGTTTTGGGGTCCTGCAGTAAGATCACACATCACCAATGACTGGCATGTAATCACAAGTTACCTCTGCAACTACCAGCATACTGAATTCACCTGAACACAAACTGGGTAGACAAAAGAAGTGTGTGGAAAACATATGGTGCTGACGCTTGCACTTTTCAAAGAAAAACAGGTCATTAGTTGTTTGTTTGTTTTTTCAGTTGTAGGTGTGCCCTTAATTATTAAGGTATAGTACACTGGCTGTTTTGATTGTAAAATCAGTATGGAAATTTAAAGGAGATACGCGTAACTGCAAAAAGCAGCTGTTGGTGTTGAAAATCAACAACAACAAAACATTGGGCAACAACAACATAACACTAAATGCTGCAGACATGTAGGCAGCAAGGACACATTTGTCACCGAGTGTTTTCATGGTCAGAACTCACCCTCTTTCTGCTCGCTCATGGTGGGGGTCTGAGTCTCCTTGGTGTAAGACACCACCTCTTTGGGAGGGAAGTCCACCTGAGTCACCTTTGCAATGCTCAGCTTCGCCGGGCCTCGCCTGAGGGTGGGAACAAACGTGGACAGAGAAACAAACAAACAAAACAGACAGAAAGTCAAATCAACAAATGAGAAAGCAGCCAGACAAAAATGAGTAAGAGCACAGCGCCAAAGCCAAACATTCACACAACCATCACAAAATGGCACTACTGCCTCACTTGTTCTTTCGGGAAACATCTCTTACGTTTTATCAGCAACACATGGGAATACCGAGAAACACATGTGCGCAAAGAATTACTCGGTCCCTCGACTAAATGAGACTAGAATTAGAAACCAATCAAGCGGCCTATTCGATACAGGATGATCTAGGAAATGATCAACCACAGGACCAAATGGTTCCCTTTGTGCTAATATAACCTATTTAAATGAGTTTGATTAGTAAAAGCAAGCAGAAAACAGAAGAAGATATAAATAAAAGAGAAAAAGGAGAATGCGGTACCCCAGCTCGGAGTGAAGCAGTAATGTAGAAGGATCAGAGTCCCAGTGGAGAGTCCTGTTAATATCACAGCAACAGCCCAGTGTTATTGCAAGAGAGAATATTTCAAAGAGAATATTATTAGCATGGTTAGAAAAACATTTTCACACCAGTTATTAACATGCACTCTCTACAACACGTCTTTACGTGCATTTAAATAGACCCTTCGACGACACGTAATATTAACTACATCCAAAAACCTTCCTAGTCGGCATGTAGTAGAATTAAGTACAACGGGTCGTGTATGCATCACAATCGATTTTACCACCGAAAGCAGATCGTACACTTCTCAAAACCAATCTGCATCAATCATGACTAGCAAGGAGGACGTTTGTTCTGTCTCCCAGCATCTGAGGCAACATGTTAAAATGGTCAGCTGTGTCACAGACCCGGCCATGACTCACAAGTGAGCAGCAGATCTACCTACGAGTGTGTGACAGCGTGTGGCCCAGGAGGATGTACATGAGCCCTTGTGGATGTGTGAGTGTGTATATGTGGTTAGAAAAATGACCTCCATGTGTGTAGGAAGCGGTAGTGTAGCAGAGGGAAATGAGTGGACACGGAGGGCCTCAGGCTGGAAAGGACCCCCCCCCCCCTCTAGGGCTGCATTCACACGTGTGTGTGTGTGTGTGTGTGTGTGTGAAGGGGGTTAGAGTTTCAAAACTTCTGTTGAGAGTCCCAAACTTTAATCAGGGGTTAAAGAGTCCCTCAGGCAGCTCACAATGAATCAGATTGTTACTTGGGCTATTTGTACTGCCACTAAAAATGGCACGCAATTCTATTTCTGATCATTCACAAATAAACATTATTGCTCGGCATCACTGGAAATAGTTTGTCACCCAGAGAAATAGCTTGCTTCACTGGAATGATACTACACTATATGTGAATCGTGAATGCATTTAGTCTTTGGAGCAGTGGTAATGAAAACCTCCTAAAAAAAACTACAATACTGTTACTATTATCTCAAGCAACAAATACTTAGTATGTAACGATCCATGAAATTGACAAGAGAAACAGATTAAACTATAAACTTGACCTGACATGTGAAAAACAATGAACAAACATTTCAATCTTCACACCAAAGGTTTTTTTTTTTTCTCTACGTGGCACGATTTCGTTTTGAGAGCAGGTGAAAGCGCAGGACGACGAGGACAAACGTTCTACTTGTTCAAACCTGTACGCTAAACCTCACACAAAGCCTTTAAAAAACATAAACATTTGACTGTGCCTTTGGTGCACAGACAGACTGTCTGTCTGTCGCTCACGCAATCCCACAATCATCAATGTCTTCAGCACTATCAATTACAAAAAGAGAGAGAAAGTGAGAAAGAGAGAGGAAGAATGCTGTTGATTATACCTGGGTCCTGTGGTGCCGTCGCCTGAATCCTGGCTACCTGCCTCACTCGGGGTGCCTGCAGATTTGGCCGTGGGAGACAAGGGCCCGGGAACTGAGGGACGATGCAGACAGGCATTTTATTTACACATAAACATGGATGCATATATGACCTGAATGCAAACATGTTCAAATCAAATACCAAAGGAAAAGTTAGATGATATTGTTAAAATAAGATATTGAACCATCATGGGGCGGGGAATAAATAAATAAATTTTTTAAAAATCACAATATAGTACATCATAAATATATTTTTGTGACAATACAACTCAATATTTTAGAACACTCTTAACGTTTAAAGAAATACTATCAATGTTTTTATGCATTAATTAGTTCATAAAAATTCACAACAAGACAGGGTGAAGTGAAGTGCAATAATACGTTATATTTCAGATGTTTGTGAATACTACAGAAAATTTGTTTTCCATTTACGCTTTTACGCGTAATTGAATTGCGAATTCGTAATTATAAATGTGTGTATGTAAAGCATCTGAATGATTTCTAATATGATCATTTATTTATGCACTTCAGTTCACTCTATCTGTCGATATTTTCACATAAAAGCCAAATGTACAGAAGCAGACAGAGTGAAGTGAATAAATGAATGATGTTTCGGAATCAGATTAGAAATAAATATGCTTTACTGCTTAAAATTCATGACGTGATGTTAAACACTGAAAATGGTTACATGTCAGTTTATACTGTAGTTACTAGCAGCAGCTCACCAGCTTTGACTGATGATAAATGGACATCGAACACCGAGCCTTTGCTCTCACAGTGTAGCCTGGAGTACTTCTGCCCCCTAGTGTCTGCTGTGTGAAATCCAGCAATAACCACATGGACTAATCACTTTTAAGGGATTACGGCTGACAGTTTTTAAGGCACATACCCCCTGCAAAGACTGTTTTTGCTTTGTTTGCAACAATGGATGTTTTAAAGACACACTAATTTAATAGATCTCTAATAAGATTGTCTGGAAATCTTGAAGTTTGAAGCTTCTGAATTTAGGTGAGGTTAAGTTAAGAAAATAATAAAATGGATTTTATAGAGTGCCTTTAAAAGCAGCTTCTCAAAGTGCTGTACACAAAATAAGCAGTACATAGAATTTTTTATTTAAATTTTTTTTTTATATAAAAACAACAACAACAACAACAACAACAACAACAATAATAATAATAATAATAAAAGTATCACCAGTCAAATGCAAGTTTAAAAAAGTAAGTCTTAAGTTGAGCTTTAAAAATGCCAAAGGTCTGAGCTTCCCTGAGTTCAAGAGGAAGAGAGGCACAAAGGGAAGGAGCATAGAGAGAAAAAGCCCAGACACCCATAGATTTTAAGCGGGTTTGTGGAACAGTTAACAGATTACACTGTGAAGAGCGCAGTCTGCGATTTGGGGTGTAAGGGATTACTAAACCAGATAAATAATGAGGATCCAAGCCATGTAATGCCTTTTATGTCAGCATCATAATTTAAAAATAAGACTTTACTGAGCCAAAGAGGAAATTCGACATCATGTTTGTCTGTACAACTCTAGCTAAACCCTAGTTTACTGATTTATCCATGGACATCTCCAGCAATTGCATGCGTTTGTATGGAACATGTACAGGGCTGTGCTCTTCATAAGTCACTGAATAAATACAAGGCAAGCTGACGTGAGCCTGATCCAAGTGTGATCATTCCAAAACAGGTTAATGTACTCCGACTGCATGTGCGTAGTTGATTAAAATAGCTGGGTTTAATTGAATTGAGAAAATTGCACGCTGCTGTGTTGATGCGAAAGGGCAGATGTGTTGACACTTAAAATCTTGATCCATTAAACAGCAACTGATTAATGAAATGCCGAAAAATAATTTCACTCGATACTGTTCACTGGTCAACTCGTGCATCTCACCATGGTTTATTTCGTTTCATTTTCATTCCTTACGTCAGAGCCTGCAGTGAGGTTAAGAGGTCAAGAAAAATAAACTGGAAGGTTTTATATACTATGATGTCTTACATAAAGTAACAAAATAGTTATGAAAAGAAGTAAAAAGGCTTATGAGATCGTGTCCCCTAACTATCTCTGTATGACAATAGGTAATGCCCGTGGCTTTGACGAGGGGAAAGAGGAATGACCAGGCTTTCAATCCAATCCACCCAAGTAATCCATGTATAAAGAACTAGGCCCAAGGGACCAACGAATGCAGAGAACTATGGCTATGGCTGTAAAGAACTGATGAAGTAAGAAGAAAGTGTGAAGCATCACTGACCCGCATGCACATCTGGTGCAATTCCCATGCTCTGAAGCAGTGCTTCAGTCTCTCTCCTCTTCTTCTCCAGATCAGAGTCATCCTGCACCACAACAGGTTCTTTCAGCTGCTCCGCCTGACAGAGTTACAAAGAAGCATGCTTTAAAAAAAAAAAGACTTACTCCAGTCTCCAAAGAGACTTGAGACTGGTATGGAGGTTCACCTTGAACAGGGTAACAATCCTAATCATTCTGCCAAAGCAATAACAGAGTGGTCCAAATCCACTGTGTTAGTTAGAATGTCCTAGTCACGGCCCAGACCTCACTCAGGATTGGGTATGTATCTGAGGGAAAATTTTATATTGCTGTTCAACGACAGTCTCCATTAGAGCGTGAGCTATTTTTTTTTAAGAAGAATGGGCTAAAATAAAAAGATCCAGATGTGCAAAGCTAATGGAGACATAGCCCAGAAAACTTGCAGCTCTAACTGCAGCCAAACGTGGTTCTAATACTTATGCAAACAGAAAAGTATTTTTTATTTTAATTAACAAATTCCTTTACATTCATTAATTAGTTGTTGTTGTTTTTTTTGGGGGGGGAGGGGATAAAAATATACTTCACCTTTGAATGTCAGACATATTGAGGAAATCACATAGTAAAGGCCAATTCCTGGTAATAACATGCCAAAATGTGGATAAATTCAATGGGGATGAATACTTGTGCAAGGCACTATATATCACAGTTTGGTCAAGGAACATGAAATGAACAATCTTATGCTCAGCTTTACAACTGTTTTATCATTTCACATATAAAGCTAGGGATTCAAACTTATGTGGCATGTTTTGCAATGTGTATTACATGCATATGGAAGAATTTACAGTTTCGCATTGTTGTTGAGGTGTTTAAGTTCATCACTGTTTAGCTGCTACAATACCTAGTATTCATTACACAAATACATAACACAATCTGTGATAAACCCCGCTGTGAGCTCCCGATCATAACTACCAGTCAGAATAAGTTGTATAATGCTTACTTCAAGTGTACTGGTCACAGAAATAGACAAAAGATAAAACATGGGGTACAATCCAAATGAAGAATGCTTGCTGAGGTGTGCGGAAATACGAAGCGGTGAAAACTAATTGTATTGTTTTTCCACTGTCTCCAAGATGTTAAAGATGGTCCTTAAGAATCTGTGATAGCATCTATTCCAAAGGAAGAAAACACCAAACCCAAGTTCATGACCCTCTCAACTGGAGAGGCCAAACTGAAGTACAGTAGCTAACTTTAGAACTATGCATATAATAGTAGTGTTTTTTTTTTTTTTTATCCATCTATAAACATCAATGTCTTTAGTCACAAACGTTAGTGCGATAATTTTTATTCATTCATCTTCAGTAACCACTTTTTCCTGATCAGGGTCACGATGGATCTCAGGAAGACGAGAACGTGAGGGCAGGAATACACCCTGGATAGAAGGCCAGTCCACTGCAGGAAACCATATACACACACATTCACACACTCATTCACACCTAGGGGCAATTTAGCATAGTCAATCAGCATGTTTTTGGGAACTGGAAGGAATCCAGAGTTAACCTAAGATCAGGATTGAACTGGGAACTAAACTCAGGATTACCACCCTGTGAGGTGGTAATGTTACCCGCTGCACCACTGCGTCAACCAGCCAGTCCTGACTCATAAATCACATTCAAACCCTGGCTGATTTCATACACTGAATAAAAGTGTGTAAAACTTTGACAAACAAGAGCCACTTGATGTAAAATCAAATCGCAAATATGGTCAGTGCATTTCTAAGTGACTGACATTATGACTCACAAACACAATTAGTCGTTAAAATCTATTTATGTACCAAATATTTCATTCTCACATTTTTGTGTGAAGAATTAGAAATTATTTATTTTTGCTCTTCAAGCTAAATATAATATTTTGAGAAAATGTCTTTAATCCTTTGTGATACATTTGCACCACATCACCTACATTTACTATCTAAAGCAAAAAAAAAAACCCCTCATACTCAGCAAAAAAAGAAACATCCCTTTTTCAGGAGACTGTATTTTAAAGATCATTTTGTAAAATCCAAATAAGCTTTACAGATCTTTATCGGAAAGGGTTTAAACAATGTTTTTCATGCTTGTTCAATGAACTATAAACAATTATTGTATATGCTCCTGTGGAACAGTCCTTAAGATACTAACAGTTTACAGGTGGTAGGCAATTAAGGTCACAGTTACAATAACTTAGGACACTAAAGAGACCTTTCTACTGACGAACAGGAAGGACATCTGATCGTTATTGCAGTGGAAAATTACATGTAACCGTGTGTGTCCCCAGACGTGATGGAGAACTTGTAAATGCCTTGGTGGAAGAGTGGAGTAACATCTCACAGCAAGAACTGACAAATCTGGTGCAGTCCATGAGGATGAGATGCACTGTAGTACTTAAAGCAGCTGGAGGACACACCTCACACTGACTGTTACTTTTGATAGTGACCCCCGCTTTGTTCATGGACTCATTATTCCATTTCTGTTCCTCAAATGTCTGTGAAACCTGTTCAGTTCATGTCTCAGTTGTTGAATGTTTTTATCTTAATACAAATATTTACAGATTTTAAGACATTTGCTGGAAATAAAAGCAGTTGAATGTGAAAGGACGTTTCTTTTTTTGCTGAGTTTATATGAACTGTGCGTGGGATCATTGTTCTCACCTCTTTTTTCTTGCGTTCTTCCTCTTTTCTCTTCTTTTCTTCCCTTATTTGCGCGAGCCGCTGCTTCTTTCTCTCTAACTCTGCCTTCAGCTCGCTCTTATCCGACATGATGCTGCTGAACAGAAAACAAAGCCCCAAGTCTTTACGTGCACCGAATACTCAGCGAACATTTCCGTAAAAGTGTGCGAAGAGTAAACAATGTTCACAAATCTCCTTCTGAACATAGGTTACAGTAATTTAACCAGCGATTCACATTACAACGCCATTCAAAGAGTGATATTTAGGAAAATAAGGACAGCTATGGATCTCTACAACAACCAGACATGAAAATGATCCAGGATAGAGTCCAACCCTGGTCAGAGATTCACACTGTACAGACCAGAGAAATGCCCTGAATGTATTTCTTCTCTACTTAAGATTGTGGATTTTTATTTATTATTTTTCAAATAGCTTTAATCTTTTATCGCATGTAAACAACTGAATAACTACTCACATCTGCTCTTAACAAATTCCCATTTCTACACAAAACAGTCCAATTAAGCAAAAATGCTCAACTTCCTTATAAAAAGAAGGAGAACTGGTCGGGTATTATTCCTTTATTTTACACTTTTTTTTTGTTTGTTTACAACAGTGTAGTTATTAATTTTCTTCAGATCACATTGCAACTCGTGATTTTATGGGCGATTAAGAATATAAAGAAAGCTCTGTTCTTCAGGCACTATGAAGTTTAGACACAGATTAATAGACTCATTGACTAAGTTTTGGTTTTTCTCCATAAACAGTTGTTTCCAATAACCATAAAGCAGTTTTCTTTTTGTTTACACAAAAAGGTATCACTGCTACTATTACTAACAATGCTAAGAAAAACCTAAAAGTCATTAGAAAGTTAGTAGCCCTGAGCAAAGTAAAATAAACAATTTTAAAACACTTGAAAACATATGATCCACTCCAAGCACACAGCCCTTGTTCTGTAAAGCTAACCCGCCAGCTAAGGGTCAGAAGCTACAACACTTACTGTGCTAATACTTAATGTTTGCTAATAAAAATAAATAAATAAATAGATAGATAGATAGATAGATAAATAAAAATTTGTGGCACGATTTCCATGCAGTTCTTCCTGCATGTCCTGAGAAATCAGTATCTTCAGCTCACTGCACATTAAAGTCCATGGCTAACACACTAGCTTGGGCGGCACCGAGTTAGCAAAGTCAAGTGACAACCAGAGGTTTGTATAACAGCAATAACACACACAGAGGCGTAGCGCAAATCAACTGTTTTAGCTCTTTTACAGATTTAATTATACATCTATACCTTCTAGCTTGGTAATGAAATCACGCTCTATCTGATTAATCACGCCTCACCATTAGCCTCTACGTAGCCTCACTACTGGCTACGGTGCTGATTGGTTAGCTAACGTTAGCTTAAAAAAAAACCTGTCATTCATCGGGGCCGGTTACACATAAAACCGACTTACAAAGTAACCATACACACAGCGACCCGGGCAAAAAGTAGCAGTGGTGTAAAGATCATTTTTATGATACAGTTAAAACAGACAGAGACTGACCCGTTAGCTGAGCTTCTTTATCTTCAGAAACCGTTGTTATTGTTGGCACCGTCCACTGAGCAGCTTCCGGGTTCTAGAGGAGCAATGACGAATAACGGGAACCGAGAAGGGTCAAAACCGTGTTACAATAACGCGTTACAATATCCAACTAGATAGATAGACAACAACAATAATAATAGTAATAACAATAATAATCATAATTTATATTTATGATTATTATTATTAGAAATGCATTTAAATTAAATAAAGTAAAAAAATAATAAATAAAACAAAAGACTGTAAAGACGAATTATGACATAGCACAACAAAAAAATTGCGCAGAGTACAAACGGTTGTCTTCACAACATAAGTCACAATGGTGTAATATTACTAATTGCCAAGTCTGTTTATTAATAGACAAAAACGTCTATTCAAGGGCTCTTTAAGGTTTCCTTGGATAATTTAGGGTTATTATATGGGCATATTATATTATATTATACGAATCCTTTCTGATAGGGAAATAATCTGATTTAGGGTCCCTCATATTAGCTTTTATTGCTCTCCACAGGGACAAACGAAGAAGGTTATCCATCCATCCATCCATCCATCCATCTTCAACCACTTACTCCTTTTCAGGGTCGCGGGAGAGCCTGGAGCCTATCCCAGGAAGCATCGGGCACAAGGCGGGGTACACCTTGGACAGGGTGACGAAGAAGGTTATAGTTTTTTTTTTTTTTTTTTTTTTAAGGGGTTTTAAACGCATCTCGGGGTCTCGATGTAAGACTGCAAGTGTGACATTTAGGACAACGCTCATGTTTTAGTTTTCCCCGCGTTCTTGTATGTTCGAGTAGCTCCCCCTGCTGGTGACCTGTCATTTTAATATTACTGTTAAGAAGAAAAAAAATATGGAAAATTCAAGATAAGAAAAAGTTGAAAATTCAATAAGGCATGTCTTCAAATTCAATTTTTATTGTTCACACACAACAATACACAGTACGCAGTGAAATGATTTTTTTCGACTTTCCATGACATAAAATAGAATTTACATAAACCAGAATTTACTTTGTATACGGAAAGAAAAGGAAAAATAGTTTTATATTATATATATATATATATATATATATATATATATATATATATATATATATATATATATATATATATATATATATATATAAAAGGGATATAAAAGATAGATGGCAGCAACAGTATGACTATATTTGAGATAAGCTGATATGTGCAGTGGTTTGTGCAATATAATGCAGCGCAACATCAGGATGAAGTAGTTTTTATTGAATAGCAGAAATAATAATAATAATAATAATAATAATAATAATAATAATAATAATAATAAAAGTGTTATGGTGGATGGAACCTGCAAAAAACAATAAATAAATAAATAAATACACAAAAATTACATGACCATATTCCTGTATAAATAAATATATACATAATTAAATAATCATATAACAAATGATTAAAATAAATGGTTGTGGAAATGCAAAAATGTTAAAGGAAATGCTAAACTGAAATGTATTTCTGAATGTAGTTCAGATTGCACGTTCATATGGTTCCATCTATTACTGTGTAAATAAAACAGAAGCGTCATGATAATCAATTAGTAGGCCTACTCAAATTTTGAGCTCAGTTTGTTTGTCGTTATTTAAAAAAAAAAAAAAGTCAACAAATGAAATCGCAACCATCTTGAAACATTTACAACCTTGTGATTAAATATTACTGAACTGAAGCATGCTAACTCAAAACTTGCTCACTTATAATGACTGCGCATGCAATCAGTAAAGTATATATCACAGTATTCTTTTTAAAAAATATATATATATATAATAAAAATAATAATAAGTGATAAGTGTTTTTAGATTTGTGCACATTTTAAGAAGGTAAATATTTGTAACATACTCACTGTTGTGTGATTTAGTTTACACGTATGGTTTTTGTTTTCAGGCATTTTACCGGGCTTACCGTGTGATGACGCAGAGACCCGCAGTGCCTTTAGACTGTATGCTCCACTTCCTACTAGCGCACTGAATAGTAGTGAAGTTCGGATCATTTTAATGACTCGGCTCTTTGAATCTCGTTCAGCGAAATGAACGAATCATCTTAAGAGTCATTTTGTTTATTTTAGCAGAATATAATCAAAGTCTCTCTCTCTCTCTCTCTCTCTCTCTCGGAAACGAATCACTCTTTAAGACAACTCATTGTTCCCAAGTCATAGTACAGATTCGTTCAAAATGAACGAATCATTCATGAACGGTACATCATTACTGAATAGTAAACCTGAACAATACTACAAAATGCGCGTGACTGATATGATCTAGTACGTTAGTATGTAGTGAGAATACCTTCGACGCAGGTTCATATTGACACTGGATTTCTATGTTGACTTCTCCATAAACATTATGGACGTTTCCCTATGTTGCTGGAGATAACTGACTCAGTTGTATAGCATGTGGTAGGAGGCGCACTTAAACTGTCGAGTGGTCAGTATATGGCTTGTTCAGCTCGAGTCATGTGTCCTCACAGCTGTTTCCGGCTAGAACGCCGCTTATAGTTAGGGATGTAAAGACTCCTCATGTGGTATATAGATAGTTATATCCAAAACCAAACACTTAACGTAGTTAAAAGTTCAGGTTAGCTCTTAGACAATGGTTCAATTGGAACCTGTGGCATAGAAAGCTAACCTGTGCGGAGATACAAGCTAACTGCGAGTGTTTTTTTGTATGAATAGCATCTATTAAACGGTGACATAGCTGTGAAAATAACCAATAAACCGTAGTTTGAGAAACCTAGACTAACAAAATGAGGATTTTAAGGGCTTTAATGAGCAACAGATCAATCGGGAAGCTTGTTGATCACTACTCCAGGTTTTCCCCCTCACCTCTTTCTATGAAACAGTTCATAGACTTTGGTAAGATTCTGCGTAATAACTGTCTCTCAAAACGTACTGTCAAATTCAACGAGCTGTCTGCAAGCTTTGTGTGTCGTCCCCCCAGGATCAGAAAATGCGTGTGAGAAGACCTCGTTCATGTTCCTGAGAGAGGAGCTGCCAGTCAGGTTGGCCAACATTATGAAAGAGATTAACCTGCTGCCTGATAACTTACTCAGGACGCCTTCAGTGGGCCTAGTGCAGAGCTGGTGAGTGCACAGTTCCTCATGTAGACACACATATACACTATACACCAGACACTCCTAATGGGAATCAGGAGTGGAGTGCTATGAGCAATTCACGGTATAATAACCACTTAACCCAGTCTCGCAGAGTACACCACCTGTACATCTAGGGCCAGCCCAAGCCTTTATGGGGCCCTAAGCAGAGTTTGATTTGGGGGCCCCTCGGTGCCACCAATACAATTGACTGTTGTCAACGCTTGATTATTAACACTATAAATCTAACACGCCCATTAGCAGTTTTATTATTTGTAGCCGTGTTGCTTACATCATACAAATGTCTACGTGGCATGATTTTACCCTTCTGCGGTTTTTAAATTCAACAGTAGCAAGCCCATAGAGGTGGTCAGGTGTTAATTTGCACTTTATTACTCTGTAATATTCAAATGTTTACTATTACAGTACTAAGTGTTCTGCCGCCAGGATCCTGATGGGAACCAGGAAATGTGATCATATTACTCCTGTTTCGGAGTCCTTGCACTGGCTCCCAGTCGGGTTCCGTGTTGATTTTAAGATCATGATGTTGACATAAAAGGCATTACATGGCTTGGCTCCTCATTACATATCTGGTTTATTAATTCCTTACACCCAAAATTGCAGACTGCGCTCCTCACAGTGTAATCTGTTAACTTTTCCACAAACCTGCTTTTTCTCTCTATGCTCCTTCCCTTTGGAACTCTCTTCCTCTCGAACTCAGGGAAGCTCAGACCTTTGGCATTTTAAAAGCTCAACTTAAGACTTACTTTTTAAACTTGCATTTGACTGCTGATGTCTTCTTTTATTATTATTATTATTATTAATGTTGTTTTTCTTATGAACTTTTGTTTTATTTTTCAGTGTACTGCTTATTTGGTGTACAGTGCTTTCAGAAGATGCTTTTAAAGGCACTTTATAAAATAAAGTTTGTTATTTATTATTATTATTATTATTATTATTATTATTATTAAGTGGCATACTTAATGTGGTGTACTGAAAAATTGCAAAATAAACCAGCAGACAATACATTTACTGTAAACAAATTAACCAATTTAATTGATTTTTGGTAAAAAAATAAATAAATAAATAAATAAAACCCCAAAACAATTAGCAGTGTGCAAAAGTGCAGAACAATCAACTACAAATAAAATAACTCGGGATAAACAGTTTCTTCTTATATATAAAAAAAAGTGTAAATGTACAAAATGGACAATATTAAATTAAATACTTAATGACATAAAATGAATAGATTAGATGGACCTGTGACAAGATATGCCAGGGATGTTTTGCACAAGTTTGCAACAGACGCTTACAGAGAAGACCACCGCATTATTTTAGTTATTACTGTATACTATTATTATTTATGTTACTGTGTACCACAAGTATATTGTCAAACCCCCAAAATCAATATATTTCACAATGTCCCAGCACTGCTGATTGTTCTATTCTGATTGGTCAGAAGGTATTGATTAATTTTCCATACCAGTGTGGTTCAGATGGTATTTTAGCCGCAAGGTTTATATTAATGAGCGTGTTCTAAAATATTAAAATTTCTATAATCAGTTATTCACATATTGAGGTTTTGAGTGAGGAGCATTTTTGGCCTTCCCAAGAATTTCCAATGTCAGAGCTTTATAACAGAGCTAAAGCTGTAACTTTGAAAGCCTTCAAGGCAGAGAGCTTTGTGCTTTCCAGTTTCTCAGTAACCTGATCAGCTGTGTATCTTTTGATTTAATAACTTTGTTAGATTTATTAAAGACTATTTATATCTGTTATAATGCAAGAGGACAAGATCTATCTGTTTATAGTAATAAATGTCTACAGTAACATAAATGTAACTATATACATATAAAGTATGTCATTTTAACTAATAGAAATCATTGGCAAATTGTTGTGGTATAAGAGGAATAAATCTCCGTAGAGAATTAAACACTGTTCAGAGCAGTAACATCTCACAACCTAGTCATTGATTATTTTCCTAAAACAGCACGCACTGTCATGTTTAATACATTGCACCTCATGTGTGCTTTTTGTTGGCAGGTACATTCAAAGTCTCCTAGATATACTGGAGTTCAAGAAGAAAAATGCTAACACTGAAGAGGTCACTGCTGAGTAAGTATTTAAATGGTTTTATGTGTGTGTATATATAATATAATAATATAATATTTCAAAATTATTCAACCCCATTAGGGTAAGCATCTTTAGTACTTAGTAGAGCACTATTTTGCTGTTATGACCTGCTGCAAACGAGATGCATAGCCAGACACCAGCTTCTGGCAGCGTTCTTGAGGAATCTTATCCCATTCCTCATGAGCAGTGGCCTCCAGTTCAGTAATATTCTTGGGTTTTTGTATGCTTAGGATCATTGTCCTGTTGGAAAGTCCAATGACGCCCAAGCTTCAGCTTCCTCACAGATGGCATGGCGTTTTCTCCTAGGATTTCTTGATACTCCAATGAATGCATCTTGCCTTCCACACGCTGCAGGTTTCCAGTGCTAGAGGATGCAAAGCAGCCCCAGAGCATCACCGATCCTCCACCATGATTGACTGTGGACGGAGTGTTCTTTCTTCATTTGTCTTCCTCCAGACATACCACTAATCCATCGTGCTGAAAAGTTCCAGTTTTGTTTCATCGCTCCACAGAACACAATCCCCAAACTTCTGTGGCTTATTTATATGATTTTGAGCTGACTTTTCTTGTGCTTTTGTGTCAGTAGTGGTGCACGTCTTGGAGTTCTGGCATGGAAACCTTCCGCGTTTAGTACGCGCCTTACTGTGCTCACTGAAACCTCAGTGCCCGTTACCACCAAGTCTTGCTGCAGGTCTTTTGCAGTCACTCCAGGGTTTTTCCACAACCTGCCTTCTCAGAAATCTGGTTGTAGCCGTTGATAACTTCCTTTTTCTGCCCCATAAAGGTATTTCATTATTTTCTGCCCCTAGCCAGTTCAGGTATTTCATGTGTTCCAGCTTAAGCACACCTTGTGCAACTAATGAAGCCCTTGATTGGTTGTATCAGGTGTGCTTGAGACAAAATCTGTTTTGCATATTTGTGCTGTTATGAGGGATTCTATTCAGGGGGTTGAATAATTTTGAAACTGGTGGTCATTATAAGTCGCATTTTCAATTGAATTTGGGGAAACCACTTGAAGCATATGTTGTGTTGAACCAGTTAAATTGCTTTTGTTTGATTTGTCATTGTAAAAGCTGAAAGTCTGTAAATTTTGACAATAAACCTGATTTGCAATGGGGGTTGAATCATTTTGATTGCAACTGTATGTGTGTTTCCAAAACTAATGTGTCTGATCATTTCATTATGCTACTAGTTTCACAGATGCAGTGATCAAGATCCTTAGCAGGCATAATGATGTGGTGCCCACAATGGCACAGGGAGTGGTAGAGTATAAGGAGGCATATGGTACTGACCCTGTAACCAGCCAGAACATGCAGTACTTCCTGGACCGGTTTTACATGAGCAGAATTTCCATAAGAATGCTCCTTAACCAGCACAGTAAGATCCTTCTTCTTTGTCTCTGCCATCATTGTCATCTTAATATTTCCCACAGCATTAATGATGCAGCTTTATGGATTTCATTTCTACACCTACACTACATCTACACTTCTACACCTAAAACAGATTTGCTTCTATTGAAAGTTTTTCTACAGAGTTTAACCTTTTTTTCCCCAATTGTGTTTATTGCAGCGTTGCTGTTTGGAGGGAAAGTGCAGGTGAACCCAGCTCATCCTAAACAAATAGGCAGTATTGATCCTTACTGTCGTGTCACTGATGTGATTAAAGGTAGTAGCCTCAGACTATACGACAGCGTAAAATGCACGAAGTCAGATGTATTTGAGACTGACATCATTCATGCCCTGTTTAGCTGCTGTGGTTTAAAAAAAGTCATCACTTTAATCTAACAAAGTTCTTTTATTTCCCCCTTCAGATGCATATGAAAATGCTCGAGACTTATGTGACCGATACTACATGAACTCTCCAGAATTAAAACTAGAAGAATTCAATGGTAAGGCAGAAATCTGTTTCACCATCTGCCTTATAACGAGAGCTTGACATGGATAAAGCAAATTTTCTTTCTATAATTCTTTGTGTAGGTAAAGAACCCAACAAGCCCATAACTGTGGTTTATGTGCCATCTCATTTGTATCACATGGCGTTTGAATTATTCAAGGTACTGTGGTCAGTTACTCGCTCATTGTGCAGCAATAAGAGACCTTCATGTAGAACTTAAGTTAAACAATAATAAGCACAGGGCAATAACTGAAAGCTTATGCTGTATCTTTGAGGTCAGTAGGTTACTCATCTGTTCCATTTAAAGGGCTCTGATCTAATAATATGCCCTGTGACTCCTTCAGAATGCCATGCGAGCCACCATGGAGCTGTATGGTGACGCTATGGAGTACCCTGCAATTCATGTTAAGATTATCCTGGGTGATGAAGATCTCACTGTGAAGGTACACACACACACAGCACGGCATCTCACACTGATCTGTACCCTTAGGCTTTCATATTTATCGATCATAATACGTATGTTACATGCATATGTATTCACACTGTGGAATTGTTCCACATTTTGTAATTTTACAAACTGGAATGGATTATTTGGGATTATGTCATTAGTCTAACCAAAATAGTCCATAACATTGAAATGACTCAGTAAGGAGAGCATTAGCCTCTGACTAACGCCCTTCTTACCCGGTCGATGACTTTTGGTGGACAGTCTCCTCTAGATAACCATGGTTGTACCGCATTCTTTCTACGTGTTAATAATGGATTTAGTGGTACGCTGTGGGATGTTTGAAGTTAAGGATTTCTTTATATATATATAGATATCTATATCGCTAAACCTTTATATTTGAACTTTGACCTGGACTTTTTTTGATAGCCCCTTGGGGTTCATGATGCAGTTTGTTTAGGTATGGTCTGTAACAAACTCTAGGGCTTTCCAAGAACAGATGTATTTGGTAAATGGCACACTTATATAGAGCTTTTACACACTGTCCCATTCACACACACACACACACACC
This sequence comes from Ictalurus punctatus, assembly GCF_001660625.3. NCBI lineage: Eukaryota > Metazoa > Chordata > Actinopteri > Siluriformes > Ictaluridae > Ictalurus > Ictalurus punctatus. The sequence continues at coordinate 23,717,317 of NC_030421.2, forward strand.
CCCCCCCAATGGTAGCAGGGCTGCCATGCAAGGTGCTAACTTGCCATCGGGAGTAACTTGGGGTTCAGTGTCTTGCCCAAGGACACTTCGGCATGTGGAATCATGTGGGCCGGAAATCAAACCGCCAACCCACTCTAGCACCTGAGCCACAGCCGCCCCAGTACTCATACTGAAATTGTGTAGATTCATGACATATAATCCCAATTAAGTCCACTACATATTCAGGTTGTAACGCTACAAAATGTGGAAAGGTTCAGATGGTAGCGTTTAATTTAACTTGATTACTTTTGCAGGATTTTTGATTTCAAATACATTTTATTAATTCAAATTACTCTTAGTTCAAATATCTAGTACTAGAACTTTACATAAGTTCCTTTCTCTTGTAGGTCAGCGATCTTGGAGGTGGGGTACCACTCAGGAAGATTGACAGGTTGTTCACGTACACATACTCCACTGCCCCGAGGCCTCAAATGGACACATCCCGCGCTGCACCATTGGTCAGTTTAATCCGTCACTGTCCTGCTGCCTGGAAGTATGATTTGGCTGTTTCAGTTAAGAACATGTAAGCGTTAAATTAAATCACACAAATCTGCCCTTAGGCTGGTTATGGCTATGGTCTGCCCATCTCCAGACTGTATGCCAGGTACTTCCAGGGGGAACTGCAGCTCTATTCAATGGAGGGCCATGGCACAGATGCTGTTATATACATCAGAGTAAGAGAGTAAATGTACATATTAAATATTACATTGTGTGTTTGGGGAACATTTGAAAGTAGCACAAAACTTTGATCAGCAAGGAATCAGCTGTGCATGTTGTTTTGAAAAGAACTCCATACTTGTATTGTGATCAGTAAGTGGGGATTAAAAGTCATTCTCTTCTTCTTAAAGGCACTTTCTACAGAGTCCATTGAAAGGCTCCCAGTATATAACAAATCAGCATGGAAACATTACAAGACCATGCAGGAGGCCGATGACTGGTGTGTGCCGAGCAAAGAACCCAAAGACATGAGCACCTTCCGCAGCATTTAGAGGCGCTGCACCAAAGACAGAGCACATACATCATAAATGTCGAGATTATATTAGTTGGAGTGCACATTAGGATGGTTTGTATAAAGTACAAGTGAAAAACACTTGCATTGAAATTATTGTACTGTAAATTAGCTTGAGTGATCTATTCAGAATCTAGTGTCAAATCTCAGTGTGAGATCCCATATAATCTAACTGATTCTCAGTGTTTGGATGCCTTTTGGTTAGATATTGGGCGTTACAGTGATTGCCAGTACTTCTTATGATGTTGTTTTTTTTTTAAATGTTTTGCAGCATTTAAAAAAAAATTTCTTTATAAAACATACTTGTTAAGCTCATAAGTGTTACAAATTTAATGATGCTGACTGGTGTAATGATAACTAACTAATTTCAATGTATGTAACTTTACTGACTACTAAAATCATACTAGCACACACACACACACACACAAACGTGAAAATAAATTTATTGGTGCAGCTTGTACACTCGTACCAGAGAAATAACTGGATATTAGGCTTTCCTCATGGTCCTGTATTGAAATAATTAAAATCCATTTATACAGTAACTACTAGGGCTTGGCCAATTGTATAACATTCAGGAGGAATTATAGCAGGTGGGATTAAGAGAGGAGATGCAAACAAATAGCGAACATTAATGATCACAGTACATCAACTTTTAACATTCTCCAATTTTTTTTATTATATATATATATATATATATATATATATATATATATATATATATATATATATATATATATATATATATATATATATATATATATATATATATATATAAAAAATTTAAATCAGCTGTAATTTGAAGTCTTTTCACTAATTCGAAACTAAATTAGTGGTAGCCTTTAAGATCTTGAGATGGTCAAGAGTATTACCATAACAACCGTAGTCAAACAAACTGCAACAACACCAAAATAATTTCACTTTTCGCTCTTTAGAAATTGCAAAATGGTCTTCCACTATGAGCTATTCTACTCAGTAGAAAATGTGTCCAAAAGTTTAATCAATAATGTTTTTTCTTCTGAAGTTAACAAATGTGTATAAAATATTTCATTTGTACATTTAAAAACCATGTCACCATTTGCCTCTTAAAAGACAAATGTAGTGCTTTCACTCAAGGACTGTACAATATTCCAGCAAAGGTTTATACAGGGGGACAGGAGACAGTTGTACTATTAAAATAGATAGAAAGATGTTTTAAAAACATATTCGTTCCAAAATTAGAGGCATTTGTATGCGAACATCTTGTCAAGAAATATTCTTTTGTCGTGCACATAAAATATAATAAAATCTGTTTGGTCTGCTAAAGCTAGCACAGAGAATTCACAATCATCTAGATGGTCCACACTGGCTGTAAAACATTTCTCTAACCAATGTAACATGGCCCTAGATAGGTCTCAGTCTTGTCAGTATGTTTTAAGAGTCCTGTTTAGGAAATTGTCTAACACTTGGCAAGAGTTGTACATGGAGCCCTTTAGGTTTAAGGAATCAGGCATAGAATTGGACAGCGTGGTAACTCTTAAATCTGCTATTTTCTGGTATGAACGATACTTCTTTGCATTAGGGTCAGGCAAGAGACATAGATAATATTTATATACACCTGCGCTGCACATTAGTGCCTACTAATAAATGATGGATTGATTTTACATCGCCATATTGACTGCACTAACATGTCTCACCTGCACATAACTGGTGAAGTAAACAGCAAAGGGCTGTCAGCTGCCTGTATGACACAAACCAGTGTGCGTCAATGCTTCAGAGAAGTAGAAATAAAGAGGAAGGAAGAGCGAGAGACCTAGAAAGAGATTAGGGTGGCCTCAGCAGACAGAGTCATTGTTGCTTGGCAGTCTCCCACTTCGTCTAGCTTCTTTCTCACGCTGTTTTTCCAGTTTCTCTTGGGCTTTTTTCATGTCCTTCAGCTTCTTCTTAATCATGGCACGGTCAGTTTGGCTAGAGACTCCAAGCACCTGAACCAGAAAAATAAATACGATAAAAAGGACCACATTTAGATTTTACAGTTCCTTTCTGATTTCTAAAGCAAAACAGAACATGTAAATTAATAGAGGGATATCTATGAAGAACTAAGCTTCTGCAGAATGTAAAGATGTGACTGAAAATGGGGACCACTAATCCAAGATCTACAGAAATATTAAACTAAAGCAACAAGCCCTCCCCGAACAAAATTAAACCTGCTTACCAATGATAAAATTGCTGTAACATGTGCCCTTGGGTAGTGTTTTGTTTTTATGCAACAATACAAGATCAGTATAAAAAAATTTGTTCAATAAATAATTTACTGTTAATAATATTCAAAAATAAACAATTCTTCGATGCTGCAATGTAGACTGTTAACAGTGAGCTTTGCTTGCTAAGCAACATAACAGGCAAATATTAGGGTATCATACAGGCAGAACAATGGTTTAAGTGTAGGTTTAATTTTTGATGCGGTCACAGATGTGCGCATATTGTGGATTTTACAATGGCTTCAATGCATCTCAGCCAATTTATAATAATCTTTTTACTCATTCAATTTATTACATTTTAAGAATTCACCCACTTTTAGTCGGTCACTGTCCAGATTCATCAGCTGCAATCCATCAACACCCTGCATAGTAAACTCAGGAGTGTACTGGTCCATGTTCATGCCCATCATCCAATGGCACACCTGCTGAGTTGTCCACTCAGAGACTGGACGATTCTGCCACTGGTAGTCTTTCCCCACCAAGCAAGGCTCATTATCCAGTGTCTACAAGAATAAACACGTGTGCCCCCCCCCACACAAAAAGATTAACATGACTTTGCAATTTCAGCTACACTTTTAGGAAAAGAGGCTCTATCTAGGTTTCCATTAAAAACCTGGAACCAATAACCATCCAAAAAACAAACAAAAAAAACTAACAGTGTATACTTTACATTTTTCTCTATAACTATTACAGTAAGAACAGTGAGCATTTCAGCCTAAAAAAAACCCGATCCAAAATTAGACACTTCCTGATAATCACAAAACAATGCACAATAGCATTGCAGCTGCAGCACGAACAGATTTCTCTCTATATATCCTTGGTTCCAAACAAAACCTTTTTAAATTAAATCATGCACACCCACTTCAAATATTTCAAGCGTCCATGGCATGCAACATTTAGCAACAAGGAAACACGAGACTTAAAAACTACATGAAGGTCAGAAATGAATCAATATTAAAAATATTTTAGGGCAATATGCAATCACAACCAGACAGATTCTCACTGCACATCAGGTCGCTTTAAAATAAATACAAGGTACGTATTCATTTTATTCTGTACAGACAGAAGTCATTATGGGGAGCAACTTCCCCTCTGAAGACAACTGTTGACCTGGACAGTAATTTTGTGTCACAGGCCTGAGACAGCAGAAACGTTAGTGTGTGGGTCGCAGTGCGCCACTCACCTCACTGGAAGAGAAGGTTAAAGTGTGAGATCGGCCTGACAGGTTGGGCTCTGCCACTAGCCCTGCTAACTCTGAACTCGGACTGCCCAGTTTCGAATCATCTAGCACTGACATGTTCTAGAACGAGTGAGGAAAACACAACACACATATATAATGGCTAGGCTAATGATTTAATGCAAGAATAGTAGGCGTTTTTCACTCAGTGTGGAACTGAATTCAAAACACTCACTCAGTATGACACAAAAGTGAAAATGACCCAGACTATAAAAACATGCTGGCCCCGCTGATATACTGCAAAACAGAGCAGACAGAACTTCCAGACTTGAGTCGTACATACAAGTCAAAATTTACACTCAACTCATGAAAAGAGTAATGGAATATTTCACAAGTGTGTTTTCTGTTCTGTAAAGATCATTTTCAAGAATCTGTGAAACCAGTGCTGTCCACAGAGGGCAATGTTCAGCGAGACCAACCGGCATGCACAACTAATAGTTGTTCAAACAACTAGTCTTTGTTCCATCAACAAATATAGAACTCAAACACTACAACTAATCACACAAAAGTGAACACTTCGCAACTCGTGATAACAGCACAGACATGCTCTTGATAGTGACGGCCATTAAAAAGGGTTGAAGCCTACTTAGGATCACTACAAGGTAAAGGGAAGACATGCTTTGTAACCAGATTTTACTGGACATTCAAGCAAGGTCAGGCATGAACTAAAGGATAACACTGCCCTAGTAGCATGCACTAAATAAAACCCAAAACAAACTACTACCACCATTCTAACTGTATAAGTAGGGAATAATAAATACTCTTGTCATTCCATCTCAAGTGGTACAATGCAGATTGCTCGAGAATTCTCAGAAATTTTTTTTTTGACTGATTGTTTGATTTTTTGACTATGTATTGGCATTGCAAAACCACCTTGTTTTACTTGGTTTAACTACAACAGCCATCTTTGTGTCATGGCACACAGCATATTTTGGTTATACCACAGTTTATGGTAACCTCAATATCTCGGTTCAGGATGGACCTAGCTCCCTGTAATATAAACTGATCTCTAGCGCACATTACAAGGTACATGTATATACATATATAATAAATTTTGCACATTCGTGTTCCTTAGAATTAGCACTTAAGTCCAAATGTAATGCTCAAGATTGCTCACAGTTCCAGTTTAGGGTCAATTTATAATGGGAAGGGTTCAAGTCTCAGTCTTCATATTTTTAGGGGGTACCTAGGCAACTATAGTGTGCATGCAGAACATGTCAGGTTTGAGACTTCTCTTATTTATTCTTTTTTTTTAATGGGGGCGAGAAAGTGCTGTTTATGTTGTTTATGACACTGTTCATTTATAAAACACCCAGCTGAACACTGTAATTACATATTTGGATCAAATCTATTCATGCATACCAACTTTACACCTGTACCAACATGAGCGATCGGGCTGGTTCTTCAAATGTGGCCCTCGAGGTCCACAGTCCTGTATTATAAATACCTCCAATTTCAAACTTAGTGTTTTTTGTTTTTTTTGTTTTTTTAAACAGCAGAATGATACCATAGAGGACTTGTTTCTGTCAAAATTTCAGGTTTGTATCTGGTCCCCCATGAGAGATATTCAACCAGAAACCGATGCACTCTCTCACCCTATGAAAATATAAATAATAGAAGTCTCAAAATTGAAATGGTTTTGCAATGCCAATACATGGAGGTAATCACAAAAAAAGAAAACTTAAAAACAGTCAAGCAAACAACTTTCCAATTACTGGACTGCTTGAGATGGAATGACCCTCATATAATGTGACTATGATGCTAGCTCACATCTAGAAGACAAGGTGAAATATACTGTACCAAATCTAAAGATCGACTGAACAGAGAGGACCAGGAAAGATTTGTCTGTTTGGAAAAAGGAATGTTAGGCAGTGACAGCAGTGCTATAATCATGGCCAGACAGTTTCCCATATATTTCTGAAAATCAAGAAAATATAGATTCATAGATTTCAGGGGCTTGATCTCAGGCCTTGAATCGGAGCTGATGGGTTTAAGATGGCTGATTGTGGGTGAAGGCCTGGGAACCCTTCTCTTCTGTCTCGCTTTCATCTAGCCATCCAAACTCTTGCCAACTGTCCTCCTTCTCTTTCAGCCTCTACTTTCTCTGTGCCTCTTCCATCATCTCTCAGACTCTATCCTTTTATCATTCTTTTTCTTCTCACTGATCTTTTTTTTTCCCTCCACTGTTTCCTCATCATCATCATTATTATTCCCTCTCATTTTTGACACGTCTCTCGCTATTATTTATCAGCCCTGTTCTCGACCACTCCATCTTTCTTTTATGCATTTATCTAACCTGACCTTGATCACATACTACCAGACATGTTGAAATAATGTTTCCTATTTTGGCTATGAAGCAAAATGGAGACAGGGGTAGTCAGGAATAAACACAGAGCAACCCATCTCACATTCCATTATAAATATTCAACTTTTTAACTATATTTAAATGCCATCATTTACTGGAGTAATCCCAGAGGGGTGATCTTGCACTGCAACCCAAGCTTCCATCCAAGTAAAGAATGTCATTGTACTGTACACATGAATATGCATAATGATGAGGACTTCAATAGTGTATGGAGTATGAGATCATCTGAGACTACATTATACAGACTTAAAGTCCTTACAGAAGTATTTAAAGCACAAATAAGGAAGCCCATCACAAAGCTAGTTACCTGAAAGCAAAGCAAGTCTTCCTATATCTTGGTATAATGTCTGGTTCAATACATTTTGTGTTATTGCGATACTAAAGGTTCTAAAGATATAGCTCTACTGCTAAGGATGGGTTTTACTTTCCTTCATCAAACACATTCCAAACATTTTGCCTTCAGTAAGTTACTCTGAACCACAGATCCCAATTTTATCATTATGAGAAAATTAATGGAGTATATTAATAACTACACCCCTCCAGGGTGTACCCCGCCTTGTGCACGATGCTCCCTGGGATGGGCTCCAGGTTCCCCCATGACCCTGAAAAGGATAAGCGGTATGGATGGATGGATGGATGGATTAATAACTACAAAGTCTTTATCAGAATAAGGCTCTGGGACAAGTGATAGCATGTCAGATTTGGGCGGACAATTAGCTGCAATGTCAGTAATAGTGCTAGTGTGATATATTCACATATGCTTTATGCCAAACAACCACACACTGCACTGTCCTAGCATAACGAAGCTCACTGTAGTAGAACCAGTGAAGGACAGAAGAAGAATCTGCCCGCACCTTGTTCTTGCCGTCCTGCTGTTCACTGGGTTCTGCTGCAGTTTGAGGGAGACTGCTGGTAGAAGACAAAGGTTCTCGGTCTCTCTCTTTGTCCTTATCACTGAACCAAGAGAAAGGCATGCAAGTTGGGATGGACGCCAAGGACTCTGAGGGCGAGACGTTTGGCCCCGACTCTTCCAGCAGCTCTGCTGAGCCTCTGGACATGAGAAGAGATTAAGATGGATTCAATTTTAAGATTAAGATGGATACATTGCATTAGGAACAAATGTAAACATAAGTATGTAAATAAATAAATCATACAGATTCAGTAGTGAAGGTGTGCATTCTGTACAGGATTCAAAGAGGACTTTTAGAGAGAATTAGGCATTTGGAATGAATTGCCTTTGCCTATATGTTCAGCAGTTCAAAAGCATAATCAAAATGGAATATTTCACAAGCATGTTTTCTGTTCTAAAAGATACTTTACAAGATTATGTGAAACCAGTGCTGTCCACAGATGGCAGTGTTCAGCAAGACCAACCAGCATGCACAACGAAAAGTACTTTTGGTTCGTTATGCTTGGTGCTAAAAGTACTCTTGGGCCCACACTTTACACACTTTACAACTTATGATAACAGCACAGACATGCTCTTGATAGTGAAGGCCATTAAAAAGGGTTGAAGCTCACTTCAATAAAATCCATTATAAAAAAGTGATTTAATATGATCCAGATATAAATTTGGTGTCTACCTGCTGTCCAATGACGCTCTGTCATGTTTCTTGTCGTGTTTCTTCCCTTTCCCACCAGACTTCCTGAGACCACTAGAGAAGAGCAAAGTCCAGATTCATAGGAAACCCATTACTCATTGCTGATTGCATTTGCGACCATTGGAAACTTACTCCACTTACCCAAAATCAGGGAATCGCCTTTTAGATTTTCCTGCTCCATCACTGGGATCTTCTAAAATAAAAATATAAATAAATAATAAAGATGTATTTAATGAAACATGTGACTTAGATAGCTTTGGCACTTGTCACACAAAGTTATGTGTAACCTTTAAAAGCTACAATTTTACTACTTTTTTTATGGAATACACTAGACAGTATTGCTAAGAGTGGTTCCATACAGTACATCAGATCACGCCGAATCAAAATCACAACTATTTTATATGCATCATGTTACCTTTAAATTCTTTGCCTTTTCCTTTGGACTCTCTCTTCTTGACATTTCGAAGAAAGCTGGCAGAGGAAGAGTCTTTTGTTGGGGAAATGGAGGGGCTGTCTGTACTGGTTCCAGTGTAAGACTGAGGGACTGAGAGCTCTGTGGTGCTTCTGGAGGTGCCCACAGGCCGGGCAGTGCCATGTTCCTCCTTTTGGCCATTAGCTGGCTGAGAGATGGGAACTAGCAGGGACAGACTATCTTGGAGTGACCTCCTACGATGTGGAGGACCCTGAGATTCCTCCTCTTCAGCCTAGAGAGTAAGACAGAAAAAAGGCTGTATTTCATAAATAATCATTATTTGATATTCTGCCATTCATGCGTGGTATTGCTTTATGGTGTTTGAGTCATTTATTATGTAATATGTTGCAGACCTGAGGAAGGCATGCTGGCGAGTTGCTAATCTCTCGGAGTTTACTGCGAGAAGGTGGCTGCCGTTTGGACTTTTGGGCTAGCAGGCCTTTGGCCCGATGGGCACTAGTGTCCAAAAGCTTAGTCTCAGGCACAACTTCCCTCCAGTCAGTATCTGAAAAGTGCATTGAGAAATACAAAGGACACAGTTACTTACAGTATATTCCAGCGTTTCACAGACACTGTTTGTAGGAAAGAATAACTGCCTCAGCAGATAACATCTTTAAGGATGCATCTGCATCAGCTGAATGTCCAAAGGTTTGTGGTGTTCAGTTATTATATGATGCAACTTAAAGGGGCCATATATGATTTTAAAAGTTCATTATTTTATTGGGTGTAATAGAACAGGTTAACATGCTTTAATGTCTCAAAACACACATTATTTTCCACATACTGTACATTAAGGCAGTACCTCTATTCCCAGTCTGTCTGAAACACTCTGATTGGGTTCTAGTTTCTCCAAAGCCCCGCCTTCTGAAAACCCCAGAGTGCTCTGATTGGCCAGCTGACCCATTGCGTTATGATTGGACAAAAACCTCAAGTCTGTGTAGATAATGTAACGCCCCTTATCATAATCGTGAGCTTTAGCTTCCAAGGTTTCTAAAGCAATTCTAAACACTGTTAACAATGTCACCGGTTTTACTGTATCAGTTCGAGCCTGATTCTGAAAATGTGGATGATCGAGCCGATCAGTCACAGTGGTAAGTTTTTTTTTGTAACTCTTAACTTTCAGATACGATGTTATAACTGTTTAATTTGTCTTCTTCACTATAACAACTTTATTTCCAGATGTGACAACATAAAATACAGTTTAAAAAAATGTTCATTAAAAATATTAAAAATGATGCTGATATTTCAAAGTGTGACAGAGACATTTGTGGAAGCAATAGCAGAACTTTGATCGAGGCGTTTTAGGCAGATCTGGAGCAGTGTTCTCTTTTAGATAGAATAAATCCCTTTGTGTGAGACTGTGAACCTTGTAACCTTGCAGATCTTGTACATGCACAGACAGATACATTACACACTAAAGGAAAGGGAAAACATTATATGACCCCTTTAACTCGAGTACCACATCCTTTTCTGTTTTAGCAAAGATCATCCCAAATGCGGGATTAACCAAAAAAATAATAAATTAAAATAAATAAATAAATAAAAATAATATCATCATCATCAATAATAATTACTGGTTAATGCATAACTCTGAACTTGTTTGACTGTAGTCTTGCCACAATCCTAGTTTAACAAATATACAGTATCTCACAAAAGTGAGTGCACCCCTCACATTTTTGTAAATATTTGATTATACCTTTTCATGTGACAACACTGAAGAAATGACACTTTGCTACAATTTAAAGTAGTGAGTGTACAGCTTGTGTAACAGTGTAAATTTGCTGTTCCCTCAAAATAACTCAACACACAGCCATTAATGTCTAAACCGCTGGCAACAAAAGTGAGTACACCCCTAAGTGAAAATGTCCAAATTGGGGCCCAATTAGCCATTTTCCCTCCCCGGTGTCATGTGACTTGTTAGTGTTACAAGGTCTCAGGTGTGAATGGGGAGCAGGTGTGTTAAATTTGGTGTCATCGCTCTCACACTCCCTCATACTGGTCACTGGAAGTTCAACATGACACCTAATGGCAAAGAAAAAAAGAATTGTTGCTCTACATAAAGATGGCCTAGGCTATAAGAAGACTCCCAAGACCCTGACACTGAGCTGCAGCACGGTGGCCAAGACCATACAGCGGTTTAACAGGACAGGTTCCACTCAGAACAGGCCTCGCCATGGTCGACCAAAGAAGTTGAGTGCACGTGCTCAGCGTCATATCCAGAGGTTGTCTTTGGGAAATAGACGTATGAGTGCTACCAGCATTGCTGCAGAGGTTGAAGGGGTGGGGGGGTCAGCCTGTCAGTGCTCAGACCATACGCCGCACACTGCATCAAATTGGTCTGTATGGCTGTCTTCCCAGAAGGAAGCCTCTTCTAAAGATGATGCACAAGAAAGCCTGCAAACAGTTTGCTGAAGACAAGCAGACTAAGGACATGGATTACTGGAACCATGTCCTGTGGTTTGATGAGACCAAGATAAACTTATTTGGTTCAGATGGTGTCAAGCGTGTGTGGCGGCAGCCAGGTGAGGAGTACAAAGACAAGTGTGTCTTGCCTACAGTCAAGCATGGTGGTGGGAGTGTCATGGTCTGGGGCGCTACAGTTCATTGAGGGAACCATGAATGCCAACATGTACTGTGACATACTGAAGCAGAGCATGATCCCCTCCCTTCGGAGACTGGGCCGCAGGGCAGTATTCCAGCATGATACCGAGCCCAAACACACCTCCAAGACGACCACTGCCTTGCTAAAGAAGCTGAGGGTGAAGGTGATGGACCGGCCAAGCATGTCTCCAGACCTAAACCCTATTGAGCATCTGTGGGGCATCCTCAAACAGAAGGAGGAGGAGGAGAACAAGGTCTCTAACATCCACCAGCTCCATGATGTCGTCATGGAGGAGTGGAAGAGGACTCCAGTGGCAACCTGTGAAGCTCTGGTGAACTCCATGCCCAAGAGGGTTAAGGCAGTGCTGGAAAATAATGGTGGCCACACAAAATATTGACACTGGGCCCAATTTGGACATTTTAACTTAGGGGTGTACTCACCTTTGTTGCCAGCGGTTTAGACATTAATGGCTGTGTGTTATGTTACTTTGAGGGGACAGCATATTTACACTGTTATACAACCTGTACACTCACTACTTTACATTGTAGCAAAGTGTCATTTCTTCAGTGTCGTCACATTAAAAAATATATTCAAATATTTACAAAAATGTGAGGGGTGTAGTTTACTTTTGTGAGATACTGTATGTGCAAAGTCTCAATAAGACTCAAAGAGGTCCTGCAGATAACAACATGATTCACAACTGATCCAGATGTGTACTATACATGTATTTAACATGTACTGTATACTTATATCATATTAAACATAATGCTGATGTTTCAAATAGGAAATTCTATTTCCAAATTCTTCCACTTTCTGTTGACTGACTATTATTTGAAAAGGAACCATAAAAACATGAGTAATTTATGCATCGAGTACTTGGTTATACAGTCTGTTAATACTATATCATTATCCTAATTCCAGCCATATTTTCGTTGTGGACCAAGTTCTGCTACTGAGCAGTGAAAACATTTCAGCTGCAAATCTAGAAAATCCAGCCAGTTTTAGAACACACACGAGCCTTTTTCTTCTCTTATTTGTGGCAATTAAACGAAAGAAATAATGTTTTGAATTCTCTTTTGCACTCGAATCCAAAAATGGCTTTTTAGTAACATGTTTAACAACTAATGCGGTATAAATTGCAGATACTGATCCCTACTCCTCAATACTTATCAAAACAGTTGCAAATTCGTGTTTACCTAGTAGAACTGAGTCTGCAGGTTTATTGTCTAAATCTGCAGACCGTTCAATGCAGTTTTCTGCTGTAGAGTCCGGAGGTTTCTTACAGGATTCCAGAGCCTCAATCTGTTAATAAATAAATAAATAAAACATTTAAAAATAAATAAACAAAAAAATCAGATTTGGAGAGAAAATAATTGAGAGAAGAGGTGGGTGGGTGGGGGTACTTTAGGACCTCAACAAACTGCATCCATCCCTACCTCCTTCTGTAAATTCTCAAGCTGGGCTTTGTAAAAGCTTTCTTTCTCCTCCATAATCTTCTTCAGTTCCTCCTCCCTCTTCACAAAGTCAGATTCTCTGCAGGACAGAATAACTGAAATGTCACAAAACCTCTGAAACGGTTTTCCTTCATGTACGTCTCTGTTGAACCCTACTTACTTTTGCTGGTACTCCTGGAGTAGTTTCTTGGCTTTGATGTATTTCTTGTCTGAAGCTTCAAACTGGTTCTGAGTGTCTGTGAGCTGCTCGTTAAGAGCTTTGCAGAGAGCCTGAGCACCCAGCCAGTTCTTCTCCATGTAGTTGATTCTTTCCATATTCTCCTCTATACATTTCTCCAGCTGCTCCTGTCGTCCCTGCCATGCTGTTCGCTCCTTCTCAGACTCCTTCAGCTAACCGTTCGTACATCGTTACAAAGTGTAAAATGCAGTTACATCCATTACATATTTCAGAATACTCCCACACCCCACAATATGTCCAGTTTGTACTAAGAATGTCAACATATGAGCTAGCAAGAATGTGCATAATCCTATAGGTCAGAATCCCTCTGAATTCAAAACAAACTAAATGCTAACTAATCATTATTATATCACGCATGTACTTTACAAGAATGTGGATTTTTAAATATAAAAACAATCAATTTTATGGACATACAATACCTTTTGTTTGAGCTGATTGACTTCGGCCTCGGCTATGCTGTGTTTTATCTGGAGCTGGGTGATAAAGAAAGCTTATTGAAAACCAAATATTAGGAAAAGTCACGTTGCATGATGGTTCAGTGTGCATTTAATTTGTATAAGCAGACAATATTAACTATTTTTAACAATTAAATAAAACTAAATATAAAGAATATCATAGTTTGACCACAACATTGTAAGTAATGTCATAACTGTTATATGTACTACATTTGGCTTTGTTAATGGCTGGTTTAGTTCTCTTGATTACCTCTTTAAATTTGAAGCTGAGCTGAGCGGCATCCATATTTGATGGCAGGAACATCCTTTCATTCTCTGGCAAATCATACAGCTCCACGGACCTCCTGCCAAAACTCGAACTTATAATCCCAGCCTCTTCTCCTTCGTACTCCTCATAGTGTTCGTCCTGAAACAAGCATACAGCGTGGTCACTGGCTGATTCACTCTCCAAGGCAATGACAAGCGAAGAGCACGTAGCAGGAAATGCAGAATTCCAAGTGGTAAACATACAGACTCAATTAGTAGTTTACTGGTAATTCCCTCTCACTATATGTAGGTTTACATACTTTTTACCAGCATACACACAATCTGATCAAGTATTCCAAATATTTCAAAAGGGAAAAAAAAATGTCCTCACGTTCTATTCCTAAATGAATCTATCAGGCTTCAGATAAAAGTTGTACAGAGGAGAAACATATGCTACAGTAGCTTGTAATCGGAGCACACTAAGCTATAGTTTATTCATCTGCACTCAAGGAAAAATAACAGCACAAACTCCTGCCCTTGTGCTTTGCATATTCCACATGACTACAGTGCAAAGAGCCTTCTTTGTACAGACATATTCACGCAACAGAAACCAACTTCACCTCAACCATTCACTCCCCATTCAAATACAGCACAATATGCAAAAGACTTGCTCTCCATTGCTGAATGAAAACTACCTGGCAACCTACACACTCATCTTAACAAAGACTTCTAGATATTCAATGTTTATAAATGTGTAAGTTCAAGACTAACAGTAACCTTACTAACCCTAATCACTGAGATAAAGACAATATTACCTTTAGCAGCAGGAAGAATAGATGCTACATCTGTGAGTTTGATTTACCTGTATGACCTAAAGTGGCTATTAGGTGAAACAAGTTACCTGAACTCTGTCTGTTTTAATTAAACTCCAAGCCTATCGACACACCTCTTCAGTGGACTGTTCATATGGATCCTCCAGTCTCTGCTGCTGCTGGTGTCTTTCCTGCTCCAGCGTCTCACTGATCAGCCTGGCCACCTCACTCTGTGTCCCCGGTTTCTCCCGGCCAATCAGGAAGCTGCACATGGCATGACTGATAGGTTACCAGGAAGGAAGTAGGTGGGTTTGACCTACTTATCGCTCTAAAGTGTACAGTGGCCCGCAGGTAATGTTACCATCCCTACATGTGGCCGTGGAGGTTAGGGGGTGTACGTGCTTGTCTGTGTCTATGATGCTGGAGAGTGATTTTAGCTTTAGCATGATGTAATAGTGTAAACAAGTTTGCCTTGTTCATTATAGTTAGCTAGACTGTGTGTGTGTGTCCCTCATTTGCCTGTGGTCAACCATTAACGTACGAAGCCGAGCTCTACGGATTACTCAGGCAGCGCGGGGGTGGCTGAACAACCCAGCAATTCGGTTAAGGTAAACTATAATTATATAAGGTAATCAGTATTAAAAGTGTCTCTGCTAGCCCCACCTGTTTGTCTCCCAGGCAGTGATTGTGTTACACATGATTTTCCCTGCATGTGTGGGTCAAGCTTTGAGCTCACTCTAAGGTGTCTGCTGCTGTCTCATGGATGCACAAGTACAGCACTCACCAAACTGTTCCCTTTGTGTTCTTGAGGACTGTAGCAGCAAAGAGCTGTGTTACTCCCACCAGACTGATGCCGTCGACTTCTACAATCTGATCGTTCACCTGGATCCTGAATAAAAACCATCATCATTAAACACATCCATTGTGTAATATGGATAAAAAGGTACAGAAATCTACAGTACAATGTTTGTGCTAGCATTCCTAAGGTTTCCAGCACTCAAAATGTGATCTGAAATTGGCTGTTAAAATTCCTCCTGGATGGCTAATTCTGATTGCACAGTTCGGTGCTTGGATGAAATCTGTTAAAGTTTTAAAGCCTTGTGTTTTCCATTCAAAACTGTAATTATCTGCTATGTTTTACCGGCACAATATTTGGATGCTGTGTCCAGTCATACAAAATTAATGATTTCGTTGGAACAAGGCCATGCAATAAGTGAAATAATCCAGATCTGGATGGTCATTTTATCAAAATAATCCTTTCCAGGGTGATATAAAATGCTTCTGTTTGATGACAGGAACTCTCTGTTGGGGTGAAAAAAGCATGGCATTACCCAGCTCATTACAGAAGTACTTACTAAAGAAACTGCTAATATGCCAGAGTATACTGCTCTGAAGTGATAGTTTTTTTTGTATTATACACTTTAAAATAATATTAAAATATATCAATTTAAATGTTGAAAATGAAATGTGGTGAAGTTTTCTATAAGAAGATGCTTGTTTAACATTTACAGAAGGAGTCTCCAGTGTCAGTAACAGTTACATGGTAACAGTTATGTTTTCTGCCGAATGTCTAAGGACAGAAAACTTGATTCTCAGACATCCCACAACATTAAATGTAACTCAACTTTTAAAAAGTATGACACTATGTTTTTTTTAATTAATGAAAAAATTTAATCACTGACAAGCTACTGATTACTGCATGTAAAAAGTAATCAGATTACTAATACTTTACTTTCACGTTACTTTCAAAACCTATCAAACCTACAAAAATACACTACAAAGTGAAACTCATAGTTCGTCCAGTAATTTTAGCACACATCAATGTACGACATGATCAGAAAAAGTTAAATTTATCATGACACTTGCCTCGGGTGTTGTCACTGTTTGTAGAACTACCAGATGGATAAAATATAAAACTTTTCTAACTAGGCTAGTTTGGTGCCACGAGGAGGCATCGCTAAGCTATCATTGTATGGGTTTAGCTACTACAGTGCCATGCAAAATACATTATCTTTCCTCATGCTCTGCTCATATCATGTTCACGTAAACTGGAACTCAGACATTTACACAACTTGTTTTCCTGCTCAGCAAGAGAGGATGTTAGTGTTTCAGTTACAACCCCTTTACTAGTTTGGGGGGGGAATAAATTGCCGTATATCCAGTTTCCCCTCACACTGACAGTGTGAGCTAGCTTTTGGCAGAATTGAGATCTGTCCTGTAAACCCTGTCTGACTGGCCTCACCTCCTTTCACTGAAGATATAAAATTGCAGGCGGTCTTCTTTTACTGACGTTTAGTTACGTAGTGACAAACTGCTCCAGGTGGAGAATTATTCAGGGCTAAAGAAAAAATCTTCGGGGAAAAACGTCATTTATTTTAAAAAGCACTTTACTTATTGTTTTCTTAACAATAAATTTGTAACACAAGTAATGTAATATTATTGACATCAATAACTGTAATCAAATGACAAATTTAAAATGCAATGCATTACATTACTGCGTTATCAGAAAAAGTAATTAGATTACAGTTACACCCAACTCTGTTTATACCCAACATAAACCATAATTAAATCTCTCACTCATTATGCTCCATTATATTCCCTAAGCATGCAGGGTGGTTGTGTCCTTTTTGTCCTATGTGTTATATCACTCTTCTCTTCCAAAACCTGGCCCTGACCTAACAGCTGTGTTATTTATCCTTACAACCTATACCAAAAGCATCAAAGCTTTAATGTGAGGTCCCTGGTACTTATGAGCATGTTTTATCTGCTGCGGCTCTGTGGGGTGTCAAATACAGCTGTGTTTGGAATCAGTTTAAACTCAACAAGCTATTAAGCATATCAGAGGCTTGGATATAGATATATACAGTGTGTTATGTTAACAAATTCTGACAGGATTACAACCATCTCCGGAGAGATATTTTTCCTTGGTGAAAAGTAATCCCAATCCTCCCACAAGCCATCACACTGTGTCTCACCTGCCATCTCTCTCAGCTGCTCCTCCTTCTGTGATAGTCTTCACAAAGATGCCAAGTTTTTCCAGTCCCTGATCAGCTCCCACCCCCATGCCTATGATGCTGATGCCTAGCCCATTATCACCTACAGCAAAGGGGGAAAAGAACATCAGCCCTGATCCGAGAGCTTCTCCTAAAGTGAAATACTACAGAGCATTGAATGTCATTCTAAGAGGCAAGCAGTGGGAATAAACTACCTTTCTCCATCTCCACTGGAAACACGTCCATCTTCTCCACACGCTTCTCCAGCTCATACTCAGCAGAGGCTGCCACAGGATCCACCTCGTCATTGCGTCGATCATAGTCTTCATTTGAGTATGTGGTAAAGACCTAGAGGAGACGTACACTACCATGAGTATCTATTTATAGAACACTAACCTGCCCCAAAAACAATTCTCTCAACTATCATAATTAAAGGAGTAAAGATAATTTTACCCACCATTTCTCCCTCAATTTTAATATCATGAATAGTAGTCACTCATTTAAGTCCAACATATGAACAAGACCTTAGGTGATCATTTAATATTACGATGATTACCACACAATGTAACTTCTTATTATAATAAACAACAGCTTGGGGAAAATGACCCATTTAAGAAATATGAACTCTAAACCTATAATCTTTGAACTCAAAGTAAAGTGAGGGTCGATAATATTCACTAATATTCACCTGTTAATTTCACTTAATCAAAGGATATAAATTCTCAATCATTAGACTTGTGTGTAGTGCCACATAATGTTTATCTGTAATTGTAGCTTTTAACTAATAGGGCTAGGCAATATGACAAGACAATATTGATATGATATAATTAAATCGTAATACACCCGAGTATCATCTTCACTGTTAAGTGTCCATGCTTCTATGACTTCTTTGCTACTCGTTATAACATGTATAATATCTAACTGGACATTAGAGGGCCTCAGTGACATTCTGGCTTCACTTTTGAATCCCTGTTATGACGTCCACCCTTATATACTGCCTATGGGGGCGGGGATTTGAATGTGGCGTTCTCACTTGGCATGAGGACCTACAGTATGTGATTTTACAGTAAAGTGCTTAGGTGTCTCCAGGAAAGCACATCTGGAGAAGTGGTGTGCCCAGAACTGGATCTTGCACCTAGACAATGCACTTGCACAAACCAAGGAGTTTTCAAACCGGAAAGAATGTGGTTAATGCTTCACATTCACAGTATTCGCCAGATCTCGCTCTTTGCGACTTCTTTTTGTTCCCGAAATTAAAAATGAGACTGAAGGGGAAAGGATTCACCACTGTGGAAGAAATCCAGAAAAAAGAAGAAAAGAAAACAAAAGAAAACAAACTAACAAAAAAAAAAAAAAAAAAAAAAAACACACTGGAGGCTCTAGACATGATGACAAAAGATGACTACAGGAAATGTTTCCAGAAATGGGAGAAATGCTGGGACAAGTAAATCACATCACAAGGAGAGTACTTTGAAGAGGATTAAAGGAGAAATGCTGCAAGTTTAATAACACTTGTTTTTAAAAATATATATATTTTAACATTTCTGAGAATTTTTGTGTCCTCCCTCTTACAGTCATTGGTTCCTACCCACCATTCAGTTGATCTACCTTCTGATAGTCATGCCAGTAGAATTAACTTATTTCATTGCTGCTTAAAAAGAGTGATGCAGCAGTGCATTAGTCCTTTAATCTGTCCAGCTCTCTTAGCTCCTCATCTATATACTCTGTTCAAAGAGATAAGGCTGCAAAGCTTCAACTTTCATTCTAATATCACCTTTAATGCCATCGTATTGGTCACCTCTGACAAGTCGACCCAAATCTCTTCTGTAACTCAGCTCAAATTCGCTGTATAACTGCTTTGCATTATAGAACTTGGAGACCAATGTTTGCTGTCGCCACTATTTTTTACACTGGATCCCTGATTAATATTACATTGAGTGCCACTGGAAAATGGTGAGGGGGGGGGGGGGGGGGGGGGGGGGCAAAAACACAAAAACAAAAGGCCATGAGGTTTTTTTTTTTTTTAGGAGCTAACAGCAAAATCTGATTTTCTTCTTTTAAACGACATCGTAACTGTGCAATGTGCAAACCATCAGTCTCCTTGTGATGTGTGTGCAGCACACAACCTCTCACACTAACCTCTCACAGGAATAATGGAAAACAAAATGCAGCTCGAAACAACAAATTAGCAGCAGAATTGCTAAGCAAATCCCAAATATCTCAATATAAACTATAAACTAAAATGTATTGTTTCATGGTGAAGGTTTCCTTTAAGCTTACAAAGGCTGTATGAACCCAGATCTCTGAATCAAACCAAAGCACAGATCCCTGCCTATCCTCTCATTTATGCAAAGTGTCTTCAAGAAGATAAGATCAAGTGCTCTCCAGTTATAATCTCTGCTAAAGTAGATAAAACCATCTTAACCATGTATTACAAAGAACACAAGGGCAAGAAAGAGCATGCATGTGTGAAAGAGAATGAAACTCAATAGTAAAAGGGAAGAAAGAATTAGGAGTACTGGATGCATTTGGAAGCTTTCAGACGAATGATGTAATTCACTAAAAATTTTCCCTCCAAGTCGGAGGGAGAGTTCCTTGGGCATGTCAAGGCTTGAGCAAACCTACACAAACACACCCTTCATTCCCTGGAGCTTACCTGCTGATCTGAAGCCCATTTACCCATGTGGTTATTATGCTCACAGTGACTACAGAGTTTAGTGGAACTGATTCTGGACCAGTCTGCAACAGTACCTTTCACCTGCCTACTAATCTTCCTGCAGTGCACAATCAAAGCCCACGCTGACAAAGGCAGCCATGCTGAAGGAACAGAGCAGCTCACACTCCGCTCCGTCTAGCTGTCTCTGTCCAACCCACTTGGCTGCTGATCCAAGAGCATTTTTTGTTGTTGTCCAAAACCAGGCCATGCTGAATAATTTGCTTGTTAAAGATGAGGCCTACCGTCGTTCCACTGAACTGGAGGCTATGATTTGAGGGGTGGAACTGGTCCTGGATCAGCTGCCATTTACAATACTGAACTCTAACCACACTAATCCATGTGAAAAGGAGAATGAATGCACTGGCTCAGAAAGAGAAAGAAGGGGAGAGTAGGGCAGTTGTATACAAGGCACTTAATACCAGTTCATTCAGTCTATGTCCTGCCTCATACGAGAAAAGCAGAATGGGAAAATGTCTTTAAGGCAACCAGAAATAACAAATGCCCTTTTTTTCCTTTTTCAAACCTTCATAGTTTATGCGAACAATTTATAAATATCAATTTAGACAAAATTCCTTTTCTATAGTCTTCTCTTAAAATATATGATGTTTGCATGCTCTAAAGATCTGATTCTGCAACACACACGTGATGCATCAGTCAAACGCTCTCAGATAAAAGTAATTTTTCAATGTGCAGATGTTTCTCTCGTTAACACATCATAAAACACAAAAGACAGAATAAAAATGTGCCACGCTTTCTAAGTTTTCCATTAAATAACACGGCTTAAATAAGATGCATCAATGACTCCATTGTAATCCTAGGGTTATCTCTTAATCCATCATGCTGTTCATTTATGGCTTACACTTGTTTTTTTTGACAGGCAGGAAGGTCATCGATCGGGTGGAGAAGTTTTGTGATCAGTAGAAATTCTGTACCTGCTGATAACAGCCTGATACAGTTACAGCAGCTTTAACTGTACAAAGCGTAAGAGCTGTGAATATGAGCGCCTGATGATTCCCAGGCCTTGGCTGAACTCTCAGTCGCACAGTGGTTATGCTTGGCCTCACTCTTCCCCTGTACACTCACACTTTCTTTCATTGCTTTCTTCCCCTCTCTGACTTTCCTGTTGCCATTGACTACTTCAGTAAATTTGAACAATGTCCTTTTCTTTTTGGTAACCTAATCGCTGAGACTGTGTGTTCACAGAGAGAAGTGCGTGAAAGGAAAATCTGAAAGAGAAAGAGACAAACAGACAGAAACAGAGAGAGAGAGAGAGAGAGAGAGACAAACAGACAAAGAGAGAGACAGAAAGAGAGAAGAGAGACAGACAGAAAGAGAGAGAGGTTATCTCTAGCTCTAGTTACCTTTCAGGAAAAATCACCTTTCATTCTGTATGGCCCTGGCTCTCTCCCTCTCTCTGTGTGTGGGTGTGTGTGTGTGTGTGTACACACAACCTGCATGTCACACAGTTCCGACACAGTCAGTGTCAGACTTTCACACTGAATGTGTTCCATGAGTGCATGAGCAAAGATGAGAGGAGTACACCGTCCCTGAGATCAAAAAGCAAAAGTTTCAGACACATGTTGTGATGCATTTTGCCGGTCAAGCATAAATTACGCATCATGTATATCATTACATAACAGTGCAATGATACAAAGCAGTCGTTTTATCCACACATCTGACAACATGAAGACAAAGAGTTGGATAGTTAATAACTAGTGTGTACGGAGTGTGTTACGCCGTCCCCTAACGTTGTACGAGTATCAATACTTTGTTGCAAAATACCGTACGGACTGACTTATAGTCATGTGGAAAAAGTAAGTACACCCCATTGAAATGGTTGGTTTTTGTTTGTTTTTTTACATATATGGACTAGCCAACATTTGATCATCTTTGAACAAAACTATGAGGGAAATTAGCTTTTTCAATAATTTATTCAACAGAAATATCAATTGATGTGATATTCTTCTGTGGAAAAAACTAAGTACACCCTTGACATCAGAAGCTAGCATTGCCCCCTTTAGCAGAAATAACTTTTTGTAGGTGTTTTCCATAATTGTCCACCAGACTTACTGGAATTTTTGACCACTCTTCCATGCAATATTCTTTCAGTTGCCAGATGTTCTAGGGTTTTCTTGCATGTTCTGCCCGGTTCAAATCCCCCCCACAAAATTTCAATGGGATTTAAATCCAGGCTTTAACTAGGCCATTCCATAACCCTCCATTTCTTCGAGGGTTCTTCTACTTTCGGTTCAACTTCAACTTTCAGACAGATGGCCTCACAATCTTCAAGCACTCTTTGATGTTATGCAGAATTCCATAGTTGAATCAATGAGTGCAAGTTCATTCTGTTCCTGAGGCAGTGAAGCAACCCCAAACCACAACATTTCCACTATCGTGCTTCACAGTTGGTATGAGGTGCTTCTCCTGGTCTTTTGGTCTGCGCCAAACATATCTGCAGTTACTGTGACCAAACAATTCTGTCTTTGATTCATCTGTCCAGAGCACATTATTCCAAAAGGCCTGGTCTTGGCCTCTATGCACATTGGCAAACTGTAGTTTGGCAAAGGCTTTTTCCTGGCACGCCTCCCATGCAGGTCAAATTTGTGCAATCTCTTTCTGACTGTAAAAGCATGCACATAGACACCAACAGTTGCAAGACTTCCTAGTAAATCCTGTGATGAAAGCATTCTTGGAGATTTCTTTTTGCATCAGACGGTCTGCTCTTGGGCTGAATTCGCTGGGGCGGCCAGTCCTGGACAAACTGTCAGTCATTTGAAATCTGTGCCATTTGTAGATGATTTTCCTTACTGTGGAATGAAGTATTTCAAATAATTTGGAGATCTTTTTAAATCCCTTGCCAGACTCATAGGCATCCACAACCTTTCTCTGAAGGCCTTACAGAACTCTTTAGATCTTGGCATGACGACACCACACACCTCAATAACAAAGGGAACACCAGACACTAGATGTGAGAGGAATATAAATATGACAGGTTCCACCTGCACTCCCTAAGCAGGTTCTAATCACTGGCACCCAAATCCTGAACACCTGATTCTAATTTTATGGATTTGAAGGTGAAGCCCAAAATCTTTTTCACAACCAAGCACACTTGAAATACACTCCCTCAGTGAAATTATGCTCAATCCAGACATCATTGCAAAACTCAATGTCTGGGAACCTGTAAAGACTCGGCACAAACCCTCAGTGACATGACCATGGTGTGGTGGTGACTCAGCTGTAGCACAAAGCTGCACAACAATAATATAGAGTACAGTGGAGAAAAGCTCTACCATGACTCTTTAATTGGTTGCTTGATTCTTCTTGAATTCTAACCATACATTGCAAATTTATGATGTGGCTGAAAAACCCACAGTTCCATCTGGTTCAGATCTGTAGCCACTGTACTACTCCACAGAACTCCCCCTCAATCGATTCCACTCCCTTTAAGTCAACACTACTCATTACTGTTCATCTTTTACTACAAAGACTGTTCCTTCGACACACATGCAAAAGAAGTCGGCCACACACACACACGCACACGCACACAAAGTAAGAGTGAGGCTGACCAGGGCAATGCTGCTCTGAGAGGCAGAGCCAGCATTAACAGTGCTACAAAAACAAAAAGCTGAAACGTGAGAAAATGGGAGAGCTATACTGTACACTGATGTCAGTCTCTCTCTGTTTTGATCTTGGTCTCTCTCTCTCTCTCTCTCACCCCCCACCCCACATCTGTCTCGATCATCCTCTCTCTCTCTCTCAATTATGGTCTGTCTCCATCTTGATCACAGTCTCTCAGTTTTGACCTTGGTGTCTCTCTCTCGCTTGGTCTTCCTCTGTCTTGACCTTGGTCTCTCTCTCGCTCTCTCCCCCCACCATCTGTCTCGATCATCCGCGCTCTCCATCTCTCTCTCTCCTCTGTGTCTAATTCTCACTCTCTCACACTCCCTGTGTCTCGATCTCAGTCTATCTTTCTTGATCATGGTCTCTCTCTGTGTTAATCACACTCTGTCTCAAGCACTGTCTGTCTCTAATACTGTTTTGACCTTGGACTCTCTTCCTGTGCCTCAATCATGGGCTCTCACTCGGTTTTGATCACAGTCTGCGGTCTCGATCACTACCACTCTGTTGCTATCATAGTCTCTCTGTCTCGATCACGGTCTCTGTTACGATCACGGTCTCTCTGCTCATGATAGCACTTACACACTCTCTCTGTTCACTCATGGCCTCCCTGTCTCAATCGTGATCATTCTCTCACTGTCTCATGCTCTGTCTTGATCGTAACCTCTCCATCCAAATCTCAATCTTTGCGTCTCTATCTCTTTCGCTCTCTCATAAACACACACACGGTTGTAAAGTCTGACTGGCATTTCCAATGGAGAAAACAAAACCTTTACATTCCTTATGCTTGGTTTTATGCTAATAGACAATCACAATACAACCATGAGCATTTCAAGTAAAACAGTCAGATTTGTTTAATAGTGGAAACTGCTGTGGCATTCCAGAATATGCCATAAAAATTACCATTCATGTGGGGAGTTACTATAGTCATGGTTTCAATTAAAAGTATGTTACTTTTAATTGAAATGCAGGTGTGGAAGATAACCACTTTCAGTGCTACACACAGAGAAACATGATTGTGCCAAATTTCACAGTAGCAGGAAAAAAAAAAAAAAAAAGATATGCACCTTTGGTGCTTGGCCCCCTAAAAAAGACCCACATGCACAACACTGACATATGGAATTGTGCAATAGAGCCATAGTTCAGAAGTAATTCTTCTATGTGAAAGCTCCCAAGGTCTTAATACGCATGGTCAAAACTTGGATTCGAATGGACTTATTTGTAAATTGCTTGCATCGGCATTTACCCAAGAAATTAGGTATTCAAGAAATTCCTGCAAATTCCGACAACCGTTTCTATCCTACTCATGCTCCTGAGTGTGTACATTTGTGCATAAAAAGACTGATCAACTTCAAATCATATAATTTTTCTGCATTTTAATATACAAATTAGGCTGTACACTTATTTACTTTATTTACACACACAAAGTTAATCGTTTGTCATGCTTCATTTTAATGGCTTTAAAGAAATGTTAAAATCCATTTTAGGACAAAAAGAACTAGTTGTCTAGTTAAGAAGACATGTCACCATATAAAAGGAGGATGGACTGCGCATATGGTAACCATTTATTTAGTTAGTTAGTTTTAATGCCATGTCAGCAACCAGGCTATGCACATGGCAAACAAAGGCTAATCAATAAACATTTACAATATTAAATTAAAGACACTTAAAAAAAAACCTGTAAAATCTGTTCAGATGGTTCAGATCTATTAAACAAGCATCTGAATAAAAGCCTTGTCTGATAATTCCAAAAGTTTTACAGTTCAGTAAAATGTGCTTTGGTAGGGTATACAGGAGGATCTTGTATGACTGTTCTCAGGTCAGTAAACATGTGTTAGTCTTGAATGGCCCAGTCGGCATCTGGTAAACATTATCTGGTCATGCCTAGATTGAAAATTTTGAGAGTACTTTCTCTGGATCCTGGGGTTTATTTCGTATAATTTATTGCTGTTTCATTCATTCCATTCTGATTGCCACTTATTGGTGGTCTACGAGTTTATTAACTCTACGAGTCAGAGGCTGGTATCAGACATTCCGAGATCTCCAAATTTAATGCCTCCTTTTCATCCATATCTGCGGTTTCATTTCCCGCCAAACCAATGTGTCCCGGCACCCAGCAGAGGATAATGTTGAAATCCTTCTTCTGTAATTGATGTATAAATGTTTATGATTATGGGATGATGCGTCTCCATGGATTCAAGCGCTTGAAGGCTTTGAGTCTGAAGCAATTAAGAAGTTTCGTCCTCGATCCTGCTTAATGTTTTCCAGTCGCAGCGTTCGGGCCTCGGCTGTGAAGATAGAGCTCTGTTCTGGAGTATGTACGCCATATTGTTGATCTCCAGACAATACTGCTGCTGATACACTGCTATTCATTTTGGATCTATCCATGAATACTGTACTATGGAGTGGAAAACTACATTTCAGTTCAAAGAATTCCTATTGATACCTGTTTGGAAGTGTCTCTGCCCATACGGTAACCGTAAGCCGAGGCTGTGCAAATGGCAAAACTTATATCTGGAAGAGTTAGCACATAGGCGGGAACAGCTATTTAGAGACCAGTATAAAGATTTTTTCACAGGAAGAAAGCTGGCTTTTAAGTTAGTTCCAATTTGCCACACCATTATCTTTTAATCCTGTGCAACACTTCAGAGCCTGCACTAATTCGGCCGACAACAAGATCCTGAGTCAGTGCTTGGATTTCTTATTACTGGCACATTTCAGACAGAGATAAGTGACTGATCTGGAATGTCTCCTACAATGATTACGCAAACATTTAGACAAACCTTTACTAAAAAGAGTGGTAAATGTGACCCAGTATATGCACATATAATTGATAAATGTGAGCCCAGGACACCCGGTTACATTGTTTACAGTGCAGACGGCCACATCAACCCAAACAGGAGGTCTAGGAGCTGTACACAGTTAGCTTCTGGAATGAGACTTTTCAGTGTCTGTACATCAAAATGGTTTAGGTTTAGATAACCGGATACTGGACTGTGCATTTTTCCCCCTGATCGTTCTACCAGGACCTATAGAATTTGATCAGATTAAAAGCATAACAACTAAAAAGATTAGACAATATAATAAATGAACAGAAGTCTGGTCACTAATAATGTCTGGTTGGTTTCCTCTGTGTGTGTGTCCTCCATCCTTATCTTGCTAATGTTCAGCCTGACATTTTTCATTTCATTACAGTAATGTAAGACACACACACACACAAACACACACATTTCACACAACAGCTGAATACATCACTATTTCAGCAACATAGTCACTAAAATAAAAACATTTTTCACTAAAATGAAAACGTATTAATCTTTCATTCTTGACCTGCTTGCAAACTTGCCTCTGCAAAGTGCGTAGAGCGGTGGTCACCAACCCTCTTCCTGGAGATCTACCTTCCTGCAGGTTTCATCTCCAACCAAAATCTAACAACTGTTTTAGTTGATCAAGAACTTCTTAAGGCACTGATTCGATGGTCAGGTGGGCACGATTATTGTTGGAGCTACAGTCTTCAGGAAGGTAGATCTCCAGGAACAGGGTTGGTGACCACTGGCATAGAGCCTATCGCTGCATCTTTTGAAACACTAGTCTTGTCACATTGCAGAGTGCGACAAAATTCCCCTGGCGCCAAATCTCTATCGGTGCTGCTTTTTCAAAATGACAAGACAGAAAGAGACATAAGATTAAGCTTGTGTGTGTAAATTCATGTTCACAGTCAGTAGATTGTGTAATGTCATATTGCAGCAATCAAAATAATGATAATCCTGCATCTATAAAGCAGACATACACAGCCATAAAGGGATATGTTTTACCCACTTTACTCAGCATAGACCATTTTCTCAGCACTAATTTTAAGAACGTTTGCTTTTGTCAGGATTGCGAGTTCAAATCTTTACACCACCACAAGACATCACCATCCATGAGTGTAATTGGCTGTGCTCTCGGGTTAGCAAGGGTGGCATTGCTCTGTCTCTGTTAAGAACAAGAACATTAATCAATCATGGGCATCTGTGAGCTCGTGTATGCGGAGCAGGGCAGTTAATGCATTAATCCGAGTGTTCAGCTGCACTGTGGCACAGCACGAGCAGCAGTTTGAAAAGTTGAAGTGGATGGCTTCATGTGCTTCAGAGGAAGCATGTGTTAGCCTTCACCCTCGATGGTTTGTAGCTGTCGCTTTATATGAGAGAGCTAGCTACAGGGAGAGAACTAACAAATGGACACACTTGGGGAAAAAAAATGAGCAAACAAACAAAAAAGGTTTGCAATGTTTGTTTTATAGATACGTACCAGGAGATAAAAAGTCAGAAGGTACGTCTGTAGTTCCAGGTCAATTTTTTAGTTGCTGCTCCAGAGTGGGTATTTCTGTATTTGCAAACCAGGAGCTATTGAGCTTTCCAAACTAAAAATTGCTGTTTAGCCAAATGTAGGTTTTGTAGAACCCCTACATTTCCAAAAAACATATTTTAGATCAAAGGTGGTGCAGCATGACTAAAATAAAGGAACACTTCCGTAATGGTTTTGTTTTATATAAGCGGTGAAACCAAATCTTCATGGGAGAATGTTTTGTACACGTGTGGCACGCTGCTTCTGGCCAAGTTTTGAAGCATGACTTTGCGCTTTGTGAGTCATGACTGCTGCTTGGTTGCATGCCTTGTGCACCTGTTTTCAAAAACATAACATTAACGTCTTATCCACGCCACCAAGCAATACAAACTCTCAGGCACTGTGTTGCTCATGCTCAGGTTCATTTGGGGAGTTTTCATTTCCTCAGAAGGTTAAGAAACCTTGTTGGAAATGTGCTTGAAGTGTCCACTCCACCCCGGAAACCAAACCTACACCATTGTGCACACCTTTATTTGGGTAAATCCTTGTTAATACAGGAAGAACACACCTGAAATTGTGTAAGAAATCAAATGCATAACAGACTCCAAAGACAAAGAATAAAAAGACAAAAGCATAACTGGTCAACTTGCTCTAAGTTATTGCACTGTGTAAGAGACTAGAGCATTCAAATCAGAAGTGAGAATTCAAACAGCAGGAGCAGAATAAAGAGATATGAATTCACACTAGCACCTCCTACGCCACTAGTCCAGGTGTTTAGACCAAACACAGAAACTGGTAGACATAGAGAGAGAGACGAGGGCTGAGCTACATTCCACAGGATGGAGCAGAGATAGGGAAATGGAAAAGATAACATTAGTGAGCCACAGTGGAAGTGGAACAATTGCCCCACTTCTGTTTCCTCTCTCCCAGAAAAGAAAGGGTGGAGGTAGGAATAGAGACATTTGGGAAAGTTTTGAAAACATTCGAAAAATCAAAGGAATCTGATGATGGAAGAAGATGACAAAGACTCAGAAAAGCACAGCTGAGTACCTGTTCACAGTTACAGCATAGACCTAACCCATACACACACAGACAAATAAACACACCATGCCTGTCTGCTCTACTGAAAGTCTGCTGTGTGTGTGATATGGCACTGGAGCACTAACACAGACACCTCATTCCTGATCAGCAGGTCCAACCTTCTGTTTGTCAGGCCTGAGGACATTTTCAGAGGTAGTTTGTATTCTTGGCTATGTGCACCTACTGTTACAATGTGTGTGTGTGTGTGTGTGTGTGTGTGTGCGCGCGCGCACAAACATGTAAGGACAGGCTTTTATGTGGCTTTAGAGTGGACAAATTTTCTCAAGTGTATATAGTGGGCGGAGTTAAGACTAGATGAGGTGTAGTTCTGCCATTTTGAGCTCTATAGTAATGACCATGATATATTAAGAATTATTAATAAAGCTAACTAATGCTGTGCCTACAACTAAACTTAACCCTAGTAGACAAGTACAACTCTATGCCAACGGCACTGACGGGGATGCCCCTGCTGCCAGCAAGTCTACCTCTTCTACTTACTTATTTGTGTGCCTGAAAGTACCCTTAAAATATACTTCAAACACGAAGGAAGCTATTGAAAAATACTATTTCAGACATTTGACCTTGACCCTACTTTGGATCAATTCCAAAGTCTAAATCAGTTCATCTGCTGGTTATGATGACAATTCCATATAAATCCTAAAAACATTCAATTACTCGTTCTTGAGATGTAGCACTAATGATCTCCGACAATCATAATAATGGCTCTTTTATTTGAAGCTGCATCATTTGAATGAACCAAACCCTGACTTGCTCATGTACACCCTTTCTCTAAACAGGAAGAATACACTTTACACAACCTTTATCCTGCTAATTATCAATTCTGAAACTGAATGCAACACCAGCAGCCTGTTGAGCTTGTGCTCTCTCACTCGCTGTGTGTGGGTTAAAAAAAAAAAAAAAAAAAAAAAAAAAAGTGCACAGGAGATCTCAGAGATGGCTCAAAGCCAAATAAATGATTTTAAAAAAAGAAAGAAAGAGAGACCAAACAGTGAGGCAGACAGAACTGCTTTTGAGTGTTTTTATATGCTATGCAACCCAGAGTTACATGTAGAGTCATTATCTGAAATGGGATTGCACATTAACACTATCCCAGGACAAACCCTCTGGACTGAAATGCTGGATTCAATGATGCTTTTCAGGGTTTGCCCGAGTGTCGTATTTACCGAGTCAACACGGATCACACATGTGGACACAGGGCACAGATTATCTTAAAGGATGCTGTCATTATGCACCTGATGCTTTGCACTGTACATAATTAATTTGGTTACTAAACAAATGTTGATATAGGATCAGTATCAAAGACTGAAGAGGCCAGTACACCGCACCCTGAAACAACCATTGGATCATTAAAAGAACAAAATGTGATCAGTGCATCATCTTTACTGACAAGTGACGACACCGATCTCGCTTCTCTCAGAAACAGACAGTTTGAAGGTAGTAGGCCCAATTACAATAAGTCAGTATCAGATCATTCCTGTATTGAATGCTAACAACATCTTGTAACACAGCATTGTTGAATTCTTCATTCGGACTGGCCAAATGATACTGAGTATTTTTATATAACAGCAGTTCTGATAGTAGTGATGGCTACAAGGCAAATCACTTTACAAGGTTTATATCAATGCACGCATTCTGGTATATTATTGTTTCTATAGATAGAACCTACACAGGGACCTTATGGTAGACGCTCCATATAAGGCGAGTTTATTTTGCATTTTTGGAAAGAGTCTCCAGTGTCAGCATACTGAAACTGTCCAAGAGGCACAACTAGAAGTAAGTTTTCCGACAATGGAAAGTCTTCCGGACGGAGGGATTTCCGTGTTGGGAAGTTTCTCAGTAACATGACGAGCAGCACTTTTGTATTATAGTTTTTTGTAACTTCAAGAGGGAAAAAAATAAAGAAAAAAGAAAGACTGGTAAGGGAATGACTGTTTATAGCTGTTATAATGTAAGTGATAACAGGAACTAACTTGATTCACTGACATTCCACAACTGTAAACAGATAAAACGTACAATGTGTTGTTCTGTAAAAGATTTTAAAAAATGGAAAGTGGTACACAGAGGAACAACATAGTGTGTGCTCTTGTATGAAAATAATCAACGTCAGGGTCATCACACCACCCCATTGTTCACTATTTTCCTACAACAACATGCACCACCTTGTTTTATTCCATACATATATTTTTTTTAAAGGGAGTGGTGCATCACTAACACAAACTCACAGCTCCAGTACTACAAAGCACATCAGATAAACCATTAAGACACATTCCAGACACAGACCATGAACATCCTCAGCCACCCCACCTTTTTTGTTCTGTTATAGCTCAATGCACAGGTTATCTAGATCTTATACCTCTTTCTCTGGTGGATTGGTCCTGGAATAGAGAGCAATATGTCAAAATCTTGTTTACATTATATCAATAGAACACACAGTGCTAACCACACCGACTACCACATCAACTCGGACTTCAGTCTCTCATTATGTTCCTTTCTAGTTCTGAATCGCCAGACTTTCAACATGCATCAAATGCATCTTGATTCATTCCAGAACTGTTCTCGAGCATTAAAATGTGCACACTTAATTAATTAGGTCTGTCTCAGTAATGCAGTGTGGCTAGAAAAATACAGAAATATCATTTCCACTCAGCAAAATAATAAAAAATTCCCCTTCCTTATATATATATATATATATATATATATATATATATATATATATATATATATATATATATATAATCCATTTAAATGAACCACAGCCATGTTGCCTGTATCAACAATCCTAACTGTCAAATATTTAACAAAGAGAGCTTTCAGTTCTGCTCTGCACACATATACACACAATCCAAGATTATTCAGAGGTAATAACAGAAGCAAAATTGCCTGATCCTACAGTAATCAGGGTTTCCTCGACATAGTTAAACACTGAACTTCTGAAGCACTGAGAGAGAGAGAGAGAGGGAGGGAGAAAGAGAGAGAGAGGGAGAATGTGTGTGTGAGAGAGAGAGGGAGAAAGAGAGAGAGAGGGAGAATGTGTGTGTGAGAGAGAGAGGGAGAAAGAGAGAGAGAGAATGAGAGTGTGAGAGAGGGAGAATGAGAGAGAGGGAGAATGAGAGAGAATGTGTGTGTGAGAGAGCGGGAGAATGAGAAAGAGGGAGAATGAAAGAGAGAGGGAGAAAGAGAATGAGAGAGACACAGAGAGAAAGAAAATCAGTGTGCTGTTTTTATTTTATTTTTTTCCATTCATTGTAGACATAATACAATTTGTAGGCATGTGCAAAGGCAGAGGGGAGAATATGCATATTCCAAGATGTCTGACTGACCCTTGACTAATTAATGCTGGCTAGTTGTACTTAAATGATTATAGACATTTTGGCTGTGTTTTAAAACGAGTGCATCTGAATTTCTTTTTTAAAGCATTCAAAACTTTGTGCCGCGAGGTGTCTGTCATTCTTTTTTTGCCTCAAGGTGTGTGTCTTTCTTCAGACACTTTTTGAGGACTTGGGTATGCTACTTTGCCACTTTCTAAAAAAAAAACGCATGTTTGCTATTCTGCTTCGGTCTGTAGTTTTATCCTGACAGTCATCTTAATATGACCATCATGGCCTTTTCATAAAATTCCTGGAATGGTTAGTATATTTAGGAGTACAGTACTCTTTATCTCAGCTGTCAGCCAACACCAGAGCTGCTGAGGATTTAAAGACTATTTTAGACATTATCTGGGCTTTCTGGACTTTCAGCCTCCCCACTGATTTGGCCAGAAAATTTACTAAAGTATGGCTAAACATTATCTCAAGCTATTTACATATACTAACTGCAGAGCTAGCATGCACTAGGCCTTATTCTCTCATCTTGCTTGTTAGCCTGCACTCAAATGCTACTAAAACATGTTCAGAGCAAACATAACTAATGATGAAACAGTGTTTACAGTCCATCAAACTAAGAGACTGCATGATAGACAAAACCAACTCTCATGTTGGCACAAGAATGCTCCCTGTTTCACAATGTCAGAGAGATCAAATTGAGTGCAGAAGAGCTGCATTTCATCGGCTGTGTAAGGAGTTGACTAAGATGATGTTTATTATGAGGAGTAAAACAGAGGCTTCCTTAAACCACACCCTATTAACACATTGTCATGTCGTAAACACTTCATCTCAGGCGGGCTTAAGCTGACCTCAGTCCAGCCTCTGATCCATGTCATGAAGCCTGTGAGAAGAAAACTGAAGTATCAACCTACTATGCTCCAAGAAGTGCTTTACACAGAATTAATATACAGTTGCCTCTGAAGTACCATAGAGAACTGTTATGTCAACACAAAGTTTTTGATTTGTTCTAGTATCAAAAATGCTTTGTTTATTAAACACAACAATTGTGGTATAAACCTTTATTTATTAAAGTACATGGTAATTTTAAATATTTTTTATTTAAAGTTACGTTTACTGTTGTGGAACATCCCCACACAAGTTAGATCACTTACATTAAAACAGCTATAGATAGTCCTTTCCTCACCAAACTCTCCTTTTCCTCACTCAAAGTCAAAAAAACCCCACATTCTTGTTACCAAGCAACCAAAAAGCACAAACTCCTCTATCCTGAAGACACCCCTGACATTTACAAAGTGCTGACACTGGAGGCTCCTTCCATAAACGTTCAGTAAATGTTGTCTTATGGAGAGATTCACAGTCATACAAGTTCCTGCGAATAAGCTGTAACTATAGAAAAAATAACAGAACGAGTGCATTAATACGATCCTGCGATTTGAATGACAGCTGGCACTACTGTCAGGGTAGTGCTGTTGTAGACTTTCCGACCAATCAGATTTGAGAATTCAAGAGCGCTTTTGAGAGCTGACTTTGCAGTACTTTTACAACACTAACTGACTATTGGTACTCATAGTAAAATACGGCAGATTAAATTCATTTGTGACTTTAACGGGTTTTTGCAGCCTACCTAAATCACAACTAAAGTAAAGTCTCAAGTATCATTATATTTTTTGCCATACAGTCCACTCCTACTCACAACCTGTTTAAAGCAGAGCACCCAGAGAATGGTGTTTTTCATACTTCCGTCGCAGTAAAGATGAGATGGAAAGATAGCCAAGTCCTACCATACACACAAAGAGAGACACAAACACCTCAGCCACGCCTGTTTGTAGTGTGGAATGCCTGCTCCAGGTACAGGTACCTACTTGTAGTTTGGTATCACACACACACTGCTGCCTTTAGTAATTCTTCCAACCGTTGGCGACAAGCAGAGACCAAAGTTGATCATTAACAGCCAGTGTCAATTTATTTATTTCTTCTCTTTTTTTTAAACTTGCCCAGCCATGGAATGTGAGCAAGAACAGAGTTGTTCAGTTGTAACAGAGAAACAGAGAGGAAAATTCCACCAGGACAGGGGAAGTACAATACTGGGCCTTCTATCAACAGGAGGTGTGGCAGAGGGAATCAGCCATGCACTGCACTCTGCATATGTTGGTATTTTACAGTGCACTTTATGTTCAAGATGTCTTTAGGGAATGTAGAAACCTAGAAATAGGAGGACAATGAATGTAGACCCGCTAATCAATTAAGAATAATCTTGTGATTCCTCTTGACACTTCATGCTAATACACCAGCGCACAAGCATTCTATGAATCAAGCATGATGGACAGACATATTTCCATGAGAGAGAGAGAGAGAGAGAGAGAGAGAGAGAGAGAGAGAGAGAGAGAGAGAGAGAGAGAGAAAGTAAGTTTAGGGTTGGGCAATATGACAGAAATATCATATCATGATAAGACGATATACGGTGTGCATTAC
This sequence comes from Ictalurus punctatus, assembly GCF_001660625.3. Lineage (NCBI taxonomy): Eukaryota > Metazoa > Chordata > Actinopteri > Siluriformes > Ictaluridae > Ictalurus > Ictalurus punctatus. The sequence continues at coordinate 23,752,633 of NC_030421.2, forward strand.
AATGTAGGTTCGCAAACATCTGCCAGAAAAACAGTTGTTTCATTTAAAATAATGTTCATTTAATGCCTACAAAAAACAAACACAAAAAGTGAGGAAAAATAAAATTAAAAAATATTATTGACAATTTAAAAAAAAATTGACAGTTCAAAGATGAAAAATTTTACCAAAGTTTGTTTAAAGCTTCAAAAATGTACAGAACTTGACCAAATCAGCTGACTGAAGAGTAACTTTTTTTTTTTAAAGATAAAAAGTGCAATTTATCTTAATATTTATATTACATTATCATAATGCCCAGCCCAAACTAAAGTCACCTAAGCATTTACAGTTTTCGTTTTGTTTGTTTTTATATTAAAACTTTCTTGCTTACCTGTATTGGGGCGCTAGAGAAGCGTATCTTCCTCTTGGGTGAACATTCTTCATCCTCTGAGAGACCAGTAATTTCTTCATACTCCTCATAGTCCTGATCATCATCATCATCTTCCTCTTCTTCCTCCTCCTCCTCCTCCTCTTCTTCTTCTTCCTTCGGAGCAGGCCCGGTCTCCTTATCATCCACAAATGCGGCATTTTCAAAACTATAAAACACCGGTGACGTATTTCCACATTCACTTTGATCACTCTCTTCCTCCTCGTCTTCATCACACTGTTTGTCACTCTCCTGCTTTACCAGCTCTGCTCTCTGTTCCTCCTGAGAAACTACCTTTTCCTGTTGCTTGGCCTCTGTGATGTTCTGAAGGTCATCTTGAGACGATGGAATTGAAGCTACTCTGGTCAGACCTCCTCTCTGTGCGTCAGGACTGAGCTCCCTTTTGAGCTTCAGCTCTTCAAATACACAGTCCTCCTCATTCTCCTCGCTTTCTGACGATTCGTTCTGAACCCTGACTAGCTCTGCACGGACCATTCCTGCCCCTGTAGCACCCAAGCTCGGCGGGGACTGAGGAGGTAACGTGTCTACAGATGAACTCCGCAACGTAACGGATTCGCGCTTAGCCACCTCTGGACCCTTGACTCTGTTGTGAAAACTGCTGATAAAAGCTGAAGACTTTTGATCTCTAGGAGAATCAGTGGTGGGTTTGGTTTCCTCAGTGCCTGTGCAAGATTTATTAAAACCATCAGCTGATGAGGACGGATGTCTGGAAGTGGGGACGCAGGTCTCATCACTGCCTTTTGTGGTAGGGGAGGTGGGCTTAGAAGATGCTTGAGACTCTGACGAGCTAGATTTTGATGCCAAGTTACTTGTTGGTGAAGTCGGAGAGTGAACCGGTTTCGAATGATTATAGGGGGAGGTTGGTTTCTGGAAGTGTTCATTAAAAGGTGAAGTTGGTTTGTGAGCGGTGTCTTGTACAGGAGACACGGGTCCTGACCTTTCTGTAGGGCTACACACCTTCTCTGGTGTTTTAGCTGATGTTCTCGCTGATTCTTCATTATCGCTATCTGCCATAAAACTCTCTAGTCTTCTCGATATAGGTCCTGCATTTAATAATCGACTGACCTGCTTCGAGTCATCAGCATCCTTGCTTTCTGGCGAGGCAGGGTTGCAGTCTGTTTTAATAATGCCATTGTTGGTATTTTCAGATGATCCTACAGCTTTCCTGCTTGCTCTCCTTTCTTCACACACATTACCCTGGGAATTGCGTCCAGAGGCCCTGCCTGGGGCTTGCCTCTCTACTGTAGTCTGTTCCTTTATACCCTTCTCAAACAGTTTTCTAGTCACAGAAAACTTCTCCGCCAAGGCCGCTTTGTCGATCTCAGGGTCCTCCCCTTTTGGGGTCCTGTCGCTCTGTGGATCCAAGCTGGTCGAGCTGGTGGTTTTGTGCGTGCCGCTGACTGGGAATTTCGGTGGCGAGGAGATCGGAGGCGTGTCTGCCTTCATTGTGGCTTTTCCATCCTGGTTCTCCTGCTGTTGCTGGCTGTCCATCTGTAGGAAGATATTCTTGATCTTGTTGACCCTGTTGCCAAAGTTTCGTCCCCTGGCTATGTCGTCACGGGGCTCGGCGGAGGAGCCATTAGCACAGGACTTGGACGCGATGTCGGACTTGGTGCCATCGAAGGAGCACTTGATGGCGTGGAAGTCCGCTTTGTACGCGTTTCTGTGAGGAGACGCGCTCCTCAGAGTCCTCTCGCCTTTGCCGTCGGTTCGGATCATATTTCTCTCTCACACACACACACACACACACGTTCCCTTGGGATCTGAAGGAGGAAAAACGCGGATCCCAATTCGGATTAGTAGGCTATGTGTAGCTGATGTGTTTTATCTTACTCGCACGAATCCATTTCTCCGGGGCATTGTTTCAGACCAAGCAGGCGGCGGACATCTGAAAAAAAGAGGCAAATTCCCTGTAGATGGAGGAACAGTGTCACATAACTTGTGTGCTAACTCCTAGCTCTAGTCAGTTTTGTAGTCCATTGTTAAACAGTAACCTAGAGTCCTCCAGTCTGGCTAGGCTAGCGACATATTTAACTTCAACTCACTACACTGTTACTGTTATTATTATTATCACACCGTCCTCTGGCGTTATTGTTTACGTGTTCCTTGTTTAATAACGTGTGTGGGGTTTTTTTTTTTTACACAAACTACAGCTGAGAAATTAAACCCTGTAAACAATGGCCTTTTTAAAAACACAAAGTCTCAGTGGGAATCTTTTCCTTAAGCGGTCTGAACAGCCTCAAGGGTTTTTTTTTTTAAGTCGAGTCTCACAGGAAAAAGCCAAGTCGGAAATCTCAACAAAAGAAACTGTTTAAAAAATATTAATTAAACGGGCGTCACACGCGCGCACACTCTTACCTTCAGCAAAGGTGCTTTGTTCCGGAGTGCCGGTGGACTTTTCCCGGTGTTCCCGGTGTAACACACACTTTCAAACTTGTCATTTCTTCCCCGCCATCGTTGTTTCTCCCTCCTCGAAAAAAAAAAAAAGAAAACTCCAGACCTCTCGCAGCTCCGCCACCGCTCGTGCTCGTGTGTTACGCGCGCGTCAGAGGCGGGCGCGTGCACGCTTGCATTCCAGGACCGCTTGTAAAATTCCCAACCCCCCTTGCCCGAGCGCGCGCCGCTGACAAATCAGTTCTCTCTTACTTCCATAACTCAACAAATGTCCGGGAAAACGTGCAATACGCTCCGTGTATACCTTGTATAAACTCAAACACCAAAGTGGTGTGTTCAGTTATAGGGGCAAAGAGGGGGCAAGAACTAACTAATGGTACTACGTGTGACATCTCCTATACAAAGCTGCATTTATAGAATAAATCTGATTGGTTTCATGAATGAATAGCCACAAAATTGCATTACTGTGTTGGCTTTAGGGTTGCTTTACAGTTCAACGTTCATTCGTTCATCTTCAGTAACTGCTTTATCCAAGTCAAGGTTTGCAGTGGCTGTGCAGCCAAAGTCCAGAACAAGCCGGGAGAATTCACCCTGGAATTCACCCGAGTCCATCGTACACATTCATTCGCACCTAATTTAGCATAGCCAACCCACCTACCTGCATGTTTTTGGGGCGTGGGAGATAACCAGAGAACCCAGAAGAAACCAACACAGACACAGGGAACAGCACAGAAACAGGGTGTCCCAAAAGTCTCCATACATAGGGGAAATGAACACTTTTTTAGGAATTGGAATATATATATATATATATATATATATATATATATATATATATATATATATATATATATATATATATATATATATATATTAGATTCCCAAACATATATTAGATTCCCAACACAAAATTAAATGTTACGGAAAAATGTTTGTATGTCAGTAAAGAAAGCAGCACATTATGTAAGAGACCACTTTTTCGACAAAAAAAAAACATAATGAAGGCTGCTGGGTTTCGCTGCAAAAATCTACAATAGTGCAAATCAAAAGCAGATGTATGACACAAAAGCATCACAAAATGATTAGAACATATACACTTTACACATCAAGTATGATTGCACTAGCATCTCTACTTTGTAAGCTTAATTAGTTCTGAAAGCACTGTATTCGAAAGCATGAAAGAATATATCTTTTTAAAAACTCCAGAAAAAAGGTGTGTGTACAGCACTGGGGTAGTTTTGTACAACTTACAGTCTAAAAGTGAATAGCCCTTACAGTAATGATAGCATGCATTTCATAGCTTCATCTGATTTGTGCAATACACGAGTTAAAAAGCTGGTACATAAGCAGCTCATACACATCTAACTGATTGAATAAGGCAAGCCACTTGCCAGATTTGAGATCTGTTAGAAATAAAAGTCAGACATGTGGGAATGAAGAGCTGGAGGTTACTAAACACTTCAACTGCCACATCACTCCTGCAACTGTGACCTACTTGCTTTTGAGATACTGGGACACACAAACACACACACACACACACACACACACACACACACACACACACACAAGCACACACACACGCACATGCACACACACACATACACACACACACTGAACTTATGTAGTATTGTAACGAAGTAATATAACCGGAAACGATGGGATCAAAAAGAAACCCATTCTGTGTCAAACTACAGGGTGTCCCATCCTTATTGCCAGTTCTTTATAAACACGTACAGGATCGTCTTTCCCAACTTGGGCTCCCAGTTTGGCAACAGAGTCATGTATAATGTGCTTGCCGTGTTTCCTGTTAAAGTCCAGCGTGACCTTGCTACAGCTACAGCTTCCTGATCTAGTTATGAGAATTTCAGCATGTTCTTCTTTTGTCAAAGGCATTCCTGAAGGCTAGGGTTGTAGAATGGTCTGGCATTCTGATGGCTTTAAAAAACATGTTGTGTCTTTGTAAATGGTGCATTGATGTATAGCAATTAATATATTGGGTGTGTAGGGTGTATGTGTATTCCTCTATAGATATACAGAATGTCTGGCATTTATGCATATGAGATCATGACCTTGTTGTGTCATGCTTATACACTAATAGACTTTTATTCATTCATCTTTAGTAATAACTTTATCTTGTTAAGGGTCAAAATGGAGCCAGAGCTTATCCTGGGAACACTGAGCCAGAAGCACCCTAGGAATACACCCTTTATAGGGTACCAGGGCACACACATTCACATTTGGAAGATGGAAGGAAACTCGAGACCCCAGATAAAATCCATGCAAACATGTGAAACAGACAGTAACCAGAGTTCAGGATTGAGCCAGGGTCCCTGTAGCTGTGAGACAGCAATACTACCCACAGTACCACTCTTATACTTGCCAAAGATTTGATGACATCTATTATTAGACAGGTAAAAAATAACTTAATTACTACTTAATGCCTTAATGTATTTTAAACTATGAAACCTAAAACCTTTGGATATGTAAACTAATTATAGTAATAAATAGACATAACATAGAAAACATACTGTTCCTCTGTGTAACAGCTTTTATTTTTTTCAAAGGAAAACTTGGCAGACAATGCTGAAGCAGATGGTGATCTATTTTACTAATGCATGTCCTGCCATTTTAGTGTTTTTTACCATGCCAAGAATGCCCCTGTATACATTTTTATTTTAAAACTTTGAATTCACAACAATTAAACTAATATTAACTTGGACAAAATGTGTTTTGGAAAGCACATTTAAAGAGAACATAATGATTTACTGCAAACATACAATACACTGTAGGTTTAAAATTCAATATAATTTGGAAGAAAACATTTCAAAATTAAAAAAGAGTCTTTCCCTATTTGGTTTTTATTCATGTAGTTACTTCAAATACAGCATGGGAAGTATATGTCTGCAATGTCTACTTCTAAGTTGCACACAAGTTATTTCCACAGATGAGTTTGGGTCTTGTGGCATTTCCGGCAGATATCTGCTCTTTCATTCCGGTTTGACTGGACCCAGAGTTATCTGATGAGCTCCACTTCACACAACCATTCAGTCTTCCTCACGTACACAACTGATGTAATCATCTCATAGCTCATGGCACAACAAAATTATAGGCATATTTCCCCAGTGTTCTGCCAAGAGTTAGGAGATGATTACATTGATTGTGCATATGACTTTAGTTAGAAATGTCACTTTATTTATGACTGGCTTGAGGCTCATCACAGTCCTATAAACACTTTACTCATGCCAATTTACTAGCCATGTACTATGTAAATGACATATAATAAGTAAAATGACAAATGCATTCCAAATATATTCATCAAGATTGCCGTAGGTGTGACTTGAATTGTTTTTCCTTGTTGTTGATAAAGATGTCAATGCAAAACTGATCACTGATTACAGCATAAAAGCCTAATCTTTAGCTCTAGAGTCTGTATAACTTTATGCATGGATGGCTCCGGTTACACTGCATGCCTCCTACACATCTCCTAGTAACTTCAGTCTGAAATGCAGACAGACAATTATTAATGACAGACCGTCCTCTGCCCTCATTTCCCAGGAGTATTATTGTTTTGTTAAGCACACTGTTGACAGGCTAACCCCTGCCCCCTCCGTCTCTGTATAATGAGTCTTTATTGGTCACATATACATTACAGCACAGATAAATTCTTTTTCTTCACATATCCCAGCATGTTAGGAGGTTGGGGTCAGAGCGCAAGGTTAGCCATGATATGGCACCCCTGAAGCAGAGAGGGTTAAGGGTCCAATAGTGGCAGAAGAACCCCCAACCTTCCGATCAGTAACCCAGAGCCTCAACCATTAAGCCACCACTGCCCCATTGTATACTCAATCTGTGACTCTAAAGATGACAAAAGGCAAGGGTTCTGGGTGATCTGCTTTTTCTTCAGTCTCCCTCTTTAGGATAAGTAGCTGAGCTGATTGTGTATATGAGCGTGACGGGATCACTGCTTTCATGTACTCTCAGAAATAAAGGTACCAAACTGTACTTTTCCTTGTCAGTGGGTTAGTAGCATAAAAGGTGCATTTTTTGCACTAAGGTACAAGATATCACAAAGTAATACAGGATGTCCTGCAATGAAATAAGAAACTACCCTGGACTCCAAGATTAAAATCGTCCATGCTAAATATAGCACTCATCATCTCCTTCTTCCTTACACAAATTCACACCCCCTGTCTAGGGTTCTCTTTCTCTTCTAAATGGAATTCATCTTTTATTTGCCTTCCAGCACAGCCGGCCAATAAGATCTTCACTACAAGCAATTCCTTCACAAAATAAGTCTCCCTTATTCGTTTTTTAGAGCATAAAAGAACTTTAATATAAAACTCCAAAGGCTGAAAGAGAACAAAAATAAAATAGCATTATACATTCATTCATAATTATACAGATATTTGGGTCTAGTATAAAATGGATCTGATGCCAGTTCTGCTACTCAAAAGGCTCATCATGAGCCTTATAACAATTTTCAGTCTTCCATTTCGGTTTCTCTGAAACAAGCCCATGAATTCTCAAATGAATTATTAGACCTTTAATGAGACTCTTCCAGCCCCATCAATAAACCTAGAGAAAGGTACCAAAGCAGAGCAAAACCTGCTTTGAAAATTAAATTACCTGGTCAAGTAATTCATAAAATAACAATAGTCAATCACCAGGTATCTACTCACTCAAAAACACTGAACAGGGGCTTGATCTTGTTCTCGATTCTAGCCTTGATCAGTTTATGCCTGTTTGCCAATCACCTGACCCTTTGCCTGTTTACTGACCTTGCTATTGTCTTGTATTTTGGATTTGTCTGCCTGTATCTCTCTCATTAAACTCTTATCTTTATTTGCATCCGTCCTAACCTTCATTACGATTAATATGTGACAAGTGAAAACGTCTGAGTAAGATGAGAGAGATCAGAGGAAAATGGCCAAACTTGTTTGATCTGACAGGAAGGCTATGGTAACTCAAACAACCACTACAAGCCGCAATCTGAAGCTACAGTGGGTACAGGTTCACCAAAACTGGACAGCTAAAGATTGAAACAAATTTCAACTTTATTTATTTATTTATTGATTGATTTGATTTTTAAAAAAAATATTAACAAATATAATCACAATTCCTTATTTATTGTTCATAACCCCCCCAGCCATCCATTCTAAGGTCAAATGACAAGCAGTAGATGATGGGTTTCTGTCATAGTTCAAATGAAACCGTCATTCCTTGTGAATTGGCTGTAGTCATAAGTGCCAGTATTCCATTACACAATATAGTTGTTTTTGCATTAAAAACTGTAACTACACCTCCTAAGAAAAGTAGTGAAGCTAATAAACTGAGAGCCATGTTACCAGTACTAAACTGTAGAAGTATAAAATTACACTTTCATTATGTGTGTGACATATGAGGTCACAAACAGCTTCTTTTTGTGTCCTTATTACCAGCCTGTGGCATACATCAGTAGTTTCTGTGTCTGTTTCTTTGTATGATAATGTTTCACATGATTGAAACCCTTGTATATATATATGAGATTCTCTATACTGAAGGTCACAAACCTAGACATGTTTTTTTTGTTGTTTACAGTGTTAGAATTTCTGATAAAATCAGAGTTTTCACTACTCCATGCCTTTACATGAAATCTGTTCATTAAATCATTTCCTTTTGAATATTTGTTTTTATCATAGCCCTGATTGTGCTTTGTAATATTTTAACTGCATATATTTTAAAATATTCAATACCTGACCCATGCAGATCAACAATCATCTGAGGTGTGTGTTGAAAGCTCTTTCTGCCTTGATGATGGATGATAAAGAAATTTGTGCAATCTCATATTTACTCAGTGGCAACAATATCGTTTCTGGGAGATACTGACTGAGCAGTTATATAAACATTTTTGTAGGAGCTTAGCTATTCTTTGATCAATAATTGTGTCACATATGTTTGATAAAAGAAAAACTGTTTAAAATGTGACATGTGATAAAGGAAAAACAGCTTCTTCTACTACTGATCACCTCTATGAATGAATCCATGATGAACCAGGGCATGAGGGCTCACTGAATAGTTTGAGGAGTATGAAATTGATGTAAATCATATGCTGTGGCCTTCATAGTCACCAGATGCCAAAGTTAAACACTTGTGGGAGATTTTCATGTGAGACAGTGCTCTCCACCTTCATCACCATCAAAACACCAGTCTTTTGAACAGTCAAGTACGACTGTACTTTTATCCCTTAAGTACAGTAACACTGGTAGATATTATGCCACGGCGCACTGAAGTGGTTCTGGTCACTCATGGTGCCCCAATACCATATGAAGAGATTTTGTGTTGTGTTTTGTTTTTTCATTTGTCACCCATTTTGTTTGTTTTGGCAAGAAAATACTAGCTTATACTAAAAAGCTCATACAAAGTGTAACGTTTATTTGATACATTTCCTTTTATTCACTTAAAGGGTGCCAATAATTCTATTCAATTATTCTATTGTATTTAATGATTTAATTAGTCTATTCAATAACAATAAATTGATCGAACTGTGTTGTAGGGTTGTCGAAATGTGAAGACAAAATATTTCACAATAATATTTGTAGCGGTTTTTTATTAGTAGTAAGTTATAAACAATATGAATAAACTAATTAAATGAATTTATAAATATTATAAATGAAGTAAGGAATTCCACAAACAGAAATAATTTACTTGAACAACAATACCTGCTTACAGTAATGGTCTTCTCATCATTCTGTAATTTTAGAATAATCCACAGATATGCCGCCACCTACTGGACAAATTATGTCTGGCACAATGTTTCACTTAATCCGTACCTAAAAGTACCTGAGAGGAAAATGACAGAATACCTATCGCATATTTTTGCATATAAGCAGGAGTGTTCCAGAAAAAAAATCTAGATCCTGGATCCTGTGCAGGCGGCCCTGGAAATCTGTGGGTCAAAATCCTAAATCTAGAAAAAGCAAACATTTTACAGGAATTTACAGGGCAGTCATGTCCAGTCCCTGCTGTAATGCCTCTTTAAGTAGAGAATGTGAAATGATGCAGAGCAATTCTCAAAAACACAAGAAGGTGTATCTAATGCAGTAGCTGACATGGACAATAACTGAGATGAGACTTTTATTAAAATTAGTTACTTAAGAGACAAAGGATGCAATGCTCAGACTTTGTATTTGACTGTTGTTTTGCAAGTGAGCTTCAGTAAGCACTGAGTCTGAGTGAGAAATGATTAAAACCAAGACAGTAGTTCACAGAAGCCATTTATCTTTATCTCCACCAAATTTCTGTTTAAGAGTTGCCAGAAAGCTGTGTTAAATGAGATCTGTGTGGGACGCTTTGCTTTTTGCACATAACTGACGTAGCTTTAGTAGGAAGTTCAAAGTCAGCAGGAAACACTGCCGTCTTTTTCTCACTATCTCTTTGTGTCTGTCCTTTATTTTCTCTGCAGAAATGAGTACCTCCGGGTTGCTGAGTGGACACATTAATAATGAGACTCAGTGCCACCACTGCTCAGCATCTCAATGTCTGGAGCTCACACAGCTCACACAGAACAAAACTGTTTTCCAATTACTTGTGCCAGCACACACAACTCCTGCAATACCTACCGCAAATCTGTCACATGATGCTTCAGAGAGACTAAATCCTTACACAGCTCTGACTACCACTCACACATTGTCTTTTCCTATGTCTTTACTATTTGAACTGATTAGTTCTCCTTATATTATGAATATGCAAGGAATAAAACACAATTGGGCATTTTGTCATAGAAACAATCATCAGTAATGGGATGGTGTGATGCAGCCAGACGCATTGAAACAACAACAGCATGCCCCGAATTGTTTTATTCCTCTTATACCACTACCATTTTGCCAACACTAACAATTTTTTATTTATTAAATACAGACACATTTGAGAGCATCTTGAGCAGCTGCATCACTGTCTGGTTCGGAAATTGCACCTTATCAGATTGCAAGACCCTGCAGCGGATAGACTCCTCCATGAGACTCCTTTATACTCAGAGACTGAACTGACACACACACACACACACACACACACACTCTGAACTGAACACCATCCCACTCCCATTGCAATATTTGCACATTCCCGCATTGGCTCTATTGCATTTTTTGCTGCTACTGTATTTATAAAAATATAATATTTAATTTCTTGTCACTATTATACACTTTACCTGGCTGCTACTGCAATAACTGCTATGCCCATATTTGGTATAAGCTAAACTCCTTAATACTAAGTCATAACATGTAGTTTACATTTATCCCATTTTTAAATTATATTGATACTCTTTGGCACATATCTTTTGCACTACATGTTATATCTGACACTTCCTCTCTAGAACTGTGTACTGTTCAGCGCTACACTGTCACTTACTCTGCCTATTGTCCTGTTTTAGTAGTTACATAGTATCTTGTGGTGTTTGCACGTGCACTTTGTGTAGAATGTGTAGGTCTTATTTAGTTCTGTGTCGTCTCATGTGGTTAGTGTGCTGTTTTATGTAGCACCATGGTCCTGGAGGAATGTTGTTTCGTTTCACTGTGTACTGCTCCAGCTGTATACGGTTGAAATGACAATAAAAACCACTTGAACTTGAACACATCATGCTTTTTTTGTTAATCCATTTACAGTTAATGTTACAATTAACATCCAAGGAACTAATTCTTTATCACTTACCTTACAGCAGCTACAAACAGTAATTCCCTCACCAGTCTCTTGTTTTTCTATCTCTTGAAGTTAAGATTTTAAAAATGCCGCTTCTTGTGTTACAAAGAACCCACAACCCCTCCACCCATCCTGAATACTTTTCAGAAAACATAAAGTTACAGCTTTACCTCTCAAGTCAAGTAGTGCTGTACAGAACATCATGTAACATCACATTAAATAACATCATAGGACATAAGAAAAAAAAAAAATTTTAAGAGAAGATTTAAGAATAGTTAAAGACGGAGCAGACCTCACATGAAGGGGAAGACTATTCCAGAGACTAACCACAGAAAAGGCTAGATCACCCTTTGTATTAGTACGTCAACGAGGGACAGTTAAAAGAAGTTAGTTACAGGATCTTAGTGTCCTGGTAGGAGAGTATGTGTGAAGAAGGTCAGTAATGCACTGTGGAGTACCTCTGACTGTTACAAAGTGCTGACATTAATGCTGAATACAGTAGTGCTATACAAATCCCTATGTAAATTGTTACTATAGAAACAATAACATAGAATGAGTGCGTTAATATAAACCTGTGATTTGCCTTGCAGTTGGCACTACTGTCAGAGCCATGCTCTTATAGGAATTTAATCAATTACAGTTGGTCAATGAAACTTCAACAGCACAGTATATTACATAATTACATAATACAGTATATTACATCAGTGATACACAATCTGAAACTTTTTATACCACACATATTCTGTACAGATCTATACAGTCTGCAAATGGACACTTTTTCAGTATACACTGCTATAATTATTTATAGATGAAGTTTAACAAGAAACAACAACAACAAAAATTATCAGGTATTTACCAACAACCAATCCTTTATTTGACCAATCCTTTATTTAAAGTCTTATCTTGTTTTTCAATTATTTATAACATATATATATATATATATATATATATATATATATATATATATATATATATATATATATATATGTGTGTGTGTGTGTGTGTGTGTGTGTGTGTTATAAATAATTATATATATGTTTATATTTATATATATGTTTATATTTATATATGTTATATATATATATATATATATATATATATATATATATATATATATATATATATATATATATAATGATGATGTAATATTAACCGTGTGATCAGTCCTTTACTTAATTCAACAGTAGTGATCACAAACCTTATATGAGTATGTGTATGTAAACTATAACTAATAGGAAAACTGAAGGTGAAATATTAGCATTTATTTGGTTATGTTGCACCTGGCTGCAGCTGTCTGTTTCCTCTGCATTGTGTTAGTCTCATGCCTCACTGAACAGTGTGTGGGAGGAGTAGAACAGCAGGTCGGCTGCAGTCTGCCATACACATCTCTGTGCCTGACATGAAATAAAGAACAGTACTATTCACTACACTTGACACACCTGCATAATATATTTATTTAATACAAGTGACTCCAGTCATGGACAGCCAAAGCACTGACCATTTGCATATTTGCCCTGGTTTATTAAAACTAGTTCATAGAAAAGCCTAAGTAGGTGAACTGAACTATGTTAGTGCTGTCGACCTCCAGGATTGGAGTTACCTGTTCATGTTCTCTGAATCTATTTAATTAAAAGGTTCCCTTTTGGAATATGAGTCATTAAAGTCTAGTGCTTTGAGAGTCCTTTTGTGTAAATATTCTTAAATGTCACATAAGCGGCTGTTGGCATGATTTTTCAGGTAAAACTCTTAGTCTAGATTTACATTTGTCATTTCAATAACTGCTTACCTTTCTTGTTTGTTTGTTTCACTGGAGATATGAAATAATCTTATAGTCAGTCCTTCCAGGATTATGCTATCACAGAAATTAACACAAAATCAAGAAAACTCCGCAATATTCTTTGAAGCTTGCAAATTTTTTAAAAATTACTGCAGATTTCCCACAGATTTGTGCCAAGACGCATCATGGGATGTCATCACAATGCGAATTCAACCAAAGCGTTGAACATGAGTACAGCCAAAAGTCTTTTTTACCAACAAACATCACCGTGAAAGACATAAAATTTCAGTGAAAGACAAATTTCGTGCATTTGCAATTTCACCAATTCAATTTAGTTTTCCGCAAAAAAAAACTAAAAAAAAAAAAAACTTCTCCAAGTTACATCGCAAATTTAGAAAAAAGCTGCAGCAAAATCAATCGTTTTTGACTTCAACAATCACAACCTCTGTGAGATCCGGTACAGTCGGTACATTTGTTACTGAATTATTAGGTTTAAGTTGAATAATTGAATTATAAGCCAGATCACTTTATGAATACCAAACATACACTCTGTACGTATGTAATACGGCCTTCTAGCCATATGGACATCTATCACAGACTACAAGCAGAAATCATATGAATGACTTCTACACACAATATGAAGCACAGAACAATTATTGTGTGAGAAATATCACACATCCTCCTCAAAAGACCACTGTCTGTCCACAAATGACATCAGAAAAACACAACTACTATATGACTATACGACATACATGTGGTCTGAGAATGTGTTGATCAGCTTGCTGGAGCCTTATAGACATCTCCCTGAGGCTAGGTGCTGTGTTTTGCCACCATCATATCAGTGCTGAAAAATTCAGGCAATGTCCTGCCTCAGTGACTCTTGCTTTCATCCAGGACACTTAATATGCTGCATCTGCAAAGCCACTAGCATTGCAGATTACCCCTCCCACCACTCCCATGGACTATTTTTCAGAGCATCCATGCCTTATCAGGCAGACTGTAACATCATCCTTCCCTCAAGCAATCCAGCTCCTCAAACCATGATCAAACAGACAACACTGTACAATGCCAAACTAAACAGCACCCCAAACAGCGCTGTACTCATGTCCTAACAGATGTTATGTAACTGTTACTTATAACCTTTTATATTCAATACAACCTTTATATTTTATTTCTGATATACATGTTTTGCCCACTTCTTGTTATGCTCTGAATTGTGTTAAATATCATGCCAGAGATATGGCCTAATCAAGCCTGAGCTGTCTGCCAGCATTCACACTCAGATATATTAATCCCACAGTGATATGGTGGCCAGATGAAATTGGTAAGTGTGAGTCAGCACTGGGGCACCACTCATTTATTAGATACACCTACCTAGTACTTTCACTGCCTGGCCATGTAATCATATAATATATATATATATATATATATATATATATATATATATATATATATATATATATATATATATATATATATATATATATATATATATCTCCCATCTGTTTCAGTGCACAATTTGTCACCCCCTACTCAATCCATCAGTGAAAAAGGACCACCACTGGACCACTGTTCTGGGTGGTTGATCATTCTGACAGCAGTGATACTGATATAAACGTGGCATAGGGTATTGTGCAGTGCTAGTATGAGCAGCATTACAGGAGGGTTTTAAACACGGAGTGTTCTTAGATTATTAGACACTCCCTCCTTGTTGGAACACTGTGTAAGCGGTACAGTTATCTTATGCATAATTTAAGGTAATGTCATTCATCCACTGGTGGGTTTTTGTCTAGGTTTCCTCCAGGCTCTACAGTTTCCTCCTACCCCTCAAAAACATGCCTGAAGGTACAGTAGATTGGCAGCTCAAAATAGACCCTATGTGTGAATGATTGTGTGAGTATGTGTGCGATGCCGTGCAATGTTGCATGCATGGTGTATTCCTGCCTGATGCCCATTGTTCCCATGAAAGGCTCCAGATCCATTATCACCCTAACCAGGATAAAGCAGTTGCTGAAGATGAAGAAGATGACAATGGTAATCATCCTCTAACATATCAGTGGTCAATTTCTGACTACAGGATGACACTTGTCCCAGCACCACACGTGGCTGAGAAGGATCCATCACCCAAATAACATAATACAATAATACAGTACATACGGTGGTCCTTGTCTAGTGATAAACAGGGTGAACAGAGATGACACATTGTGCATAGTAATAAATTTATAAGTCTAGATATTGTAGCTATATATATATATATATATATATATATATATATATATATATATATATATATATATATATATATATATATGTATATATGTATGTATGTATGTGTGTGTGTGTGTGTGTGTGTGTGTGTGTGTGTAAAACGCACTCCTGTGGTGGGTGAACCTGATGAAATGGTTTATGGGCGTATCTACAAGGTAGCTGAGAGACTAGTAGAGAATTTCTCCTGCCCAGATGTGAGTGAGAGAGCACAGTGCAGCACTGGGCGCTAACTGAAGCAATGCCTACAAAGTGAACCGTTACCGAGTGTGTACACGGCTCCTGTCTCTCCATGATCTCTCCAAAGATGGTAGCAGCTCACACCTCTGCTCATTCCTCCGCATCTGCAGAATGGATAGCCTGTCTCGACAAGCGGTAAGCTGCATCTGCAGGGCCACTTTGATAGATTTTTTATTTTATTTATTTTATTTTTTAGCACGGTGGTTTTTCCATGTGCTTCGCGCTTTGTCAGGTCGACCGTGTGTGTGTGTGTGTGTGTGTGTGTGAGTGTACAGTATGACTGTGTATGTGTGAGGCATAATATACAGCTAACGTTATTCTGCTAGCCTATGCGTTATTAATAAGAAATAATGTAACAGTTGCGCTACTAATATTTGACCAAAACACATATTTGTGTCAGGGGAGGTTTAGAGCAGTGTGTCGGTTTTAGGATGCACTCAGACTATAACGTCTTTTATCCATAGCTCACACCTATCGACGTCGCACACCTTACGAGTCATGATTTAGTCTATTTATTATTTATTTATTTATTTATTTGCTGCTACTTGTGCTACATTCCTTATTTTGTATATTTTCGTGTTTAGGATACTGCTGAGAGTAAAAACCAACCAGGAAGTGGTGTTTAAAGGGACATGTAGGCTATAACCTGAGGCAGAGTGGCAGTGACAGTAATACTGCAGACTCATTCATGTTCAAGCTGTAAAGCAAGGTCTGTCTGCTGCACTCGGGATTTTACCTTCACCCAGGTTTCTTTCTGCTGTCATTGTCTTACTGCCTCATCAAGGTGTGGGTCTGTATTCAGTTCTCAATATGAGCTGTCTCATTTAAACTTTGACTCCGGGCTTTTACACACAAGCTGGCTGTCCGTCATATAGTCCTGAGACACAGCCCAGTTTTATTGTTTTATTACACGATTATCGTCTACTGTAGCTTCCCTAATGTGCTTATAGCAAACGCAGCGCTCATTTTGCCAGCTTAATGAGCTCCGACCCATCCGTGGTCAGCTTTAATGGATATATAATCCCTGAGAAATCAATACATGCGCAGTTTTACAGAAGGATGTAGAGAGGAAGGCCACGCCTCAGATGCCCTCGCCCCTTCCTCAGATCACTGGGCACAGGGCCAAAACCCTCCATCTTCCTGTAGACACATCACTTTTTTTTTCTGAATTCCCTCCGGAATATTTTTTGTCTATACCGAATTGATCTTTACCTGTTTTCTAACAAAACAGAGTGACAGGAATCTTGACGGTTGAATTTTATTAGATAGCTAAAAACACTGCTGCCTCGGCCCTCCGGGGTTGGAGGTTCGAATCCCGCTTCTGTCCTGTGTGCAAGGAGTTTGCATGTTCTCGCTGTGCTTCGGGGGTTTCCTCCAGGTACTCTGCTTTCCTCTGCAGTCCAAAGACATATGCTGTACTGTGATTGGCTTTTCCAAATTGTGCAAATGTGTGTGTGTGTGTGTGTTTGTGTGTGTGATTGAGCCCTACTATGGGTGAGATTGTGCCCTAGAGTGTCCACTGCCTTGTGCCCAGAGTTCCCTGGGATAGGCTCCAGACCCCCTGTGTAGGATACACAGTATGGAAAATGGGTGGATTGATAGCTATATTTTAGACAAGATGTTGTGACATCACAAATAGTGATAAAATAATATCACAAGTAGTGATAACATCAAACATAGTAATGGTAAATGGTCTGGAACCTTAGTGGTTCCAAAACGCTTTACACTGGTTCTCATTCACCCCTTCACACACACACTCACACACCAATGGTATCAGAGCTGCCATGCAAGGTGCTAGCTTGCCATTGGGAGCAACCTGGGGTTCAGTGTCTTGCCTAAGGACACTTCGGAATGTGGAGTCATATGTGCCGGGAATCGAACCGCCAACCCTACGATTAGTGGACAATCCACTCATAACCCTCAGATAATCAGGGGTGATAAATAGTGGAGTAGACTACGCCAAGGGGTAGTGACTACTGATGAGGTAGGTGTTTACTAAAGAGCTATGACTACAGGTTATCCCAAAAGTCTCCATACATATGGGGAAATTAATACTTATTAGCAAAATGTCTTCCAAAATTTCAGATAGCCTTTAAGAATGCCCTTGACAAAAGAATAACATATTGTTCTGTGTCCTTGTGCATTGCATGGATCTGGTGGCTGCAAGTAATTCACATTAAATGAAAATTCAAGGCAACAAGTGTAAAACTGCATTCTATGCACTTAATAAGATGGATCAATAACAATAACACTGTAGGTGTACTAGCGTGTTATTTAGTATTATTGCAATGCAGGAAGTACAGGACAACACACAAATGCCCTGGCCACTAGTTGTGTATGTGTATGTGCACCAGCTAAAGCTGTTTAGAGGATAAATAGATGCAGTTTGATCAGAATTACACACACCAATAGCAAACAGACATATCGATCGACTTGCTCTTGCTTAGGTTAACTGAGCTTAAAATGCAGAAATACAAATAACTCATCAAACACACCCTGGTACCGCTAGCTGATTAGCAAAAACTGGCTAATGATGAAAATGCCCCAACAAGAGGTTCATATCAATTTAGAGATCAAATAAATGCCTCACTTGTTCAGCAAGAAAAAAGTCGAAACCCCATTACCTCTGAAAATATTTTTCCTCTTGTAGTATTATATTGGAGTCTCTCACTCTCTCATTTCTGATTGTCTGTGGCTCATGCCAATCATTGTTTTCCAGCCAAATCCAAGCCAACAGCTCTGAGCCAGCACTAACTGAGAAATACTATTACGAGATTGTCAAGGTGACTCATAGCAGCTCAGGAAAATCATTGAGTATTAATTTTTCTGTCATGAATTTTTTTTTATTTTATTTTAAACAAACAAACAAAAAACCCTCTATGCACTGCATCCTACACTTCACGGTTTTGCATGTCATCCTTGCGCAGGGGCCATGCTAATCTCTGTATCGTTCCAATTTTAGTATATGTGCTGCTTATATATACTGCAACCTACAACAGGCCAAGTAAGCAGCTAGGAGAGCATTTGAATTGTAGGACATCATAGAGGATTGTAATATGAGCAGCAGGCCTGCCATAGATAACCTCAAGGCACACAACCTATCTTGGAGCTTGGAGCTTGCAATTTTTCAAAATTACCACAGATTTTCTGCATATTTTGGCCAATATGCGTCATATGACGTCATCACAAGGCACATTCAGCCAAAGCCCTCTTGGAGGTACTAAACATGAGACTAGGTTCAAAACAGGGAACAAACACATGGCACGAAAACCCGACCACTTAGCATCAAGGTAGCTCACATATCCTTGGCGTCTATACATTTATTTCTCGAACTAAGGTCAAACACAAAACGTTGCCTAAACATTAATCTGGAATCGTGGCATGAAACGAGAACAGGACGTGGAACCTTAACCGTATCGACATCTATACACTCTGTCACAGCTTTACGCATTAACACATTTAATACTGCGCAAAGTGTGCAGCAACAGGAGGCGTTTAAATAACCAATGTAATTTACCTTAAACGCTGACAGCTGGTAACAATTAATACACACCCTCGAAAAACAACCGATGACTAAACAAGGAGGAGACAGAACAGAAACAATTATAAACAAAGTCTCCATAGTTCATACGCAATCCACGAGCGTGTACTCACTCTGGTTCGTGCACGCTCGCGCCCTCCGGCTCTCCGTGCATGTCGCTGCCGCAGCACCATCTGCAGGCGAGATTGTGACAATTTTACAATATAAAAGACTAAGAAAAGAATTTTAACATCAGTTGCTTTCAATCAGTTTGCAATTATTTTTTAGAAAAGCATTTAAAAAGATATAAAAAGATATCACACTATCCACGATATCCCAGAATCCTATGGAGACATAAGTTTTTACAATATTGTTATTAGATTTATATTATTATATCATCATATAGGCCAACCCTACCTTCAATTCTCAAATTTTATTTTATTTCATTACCTCCAGTAAGACTTTGTGCAACAATGAGAAATGATTCACAACAAGATTTAGGCTATGTATATAGTTAATATTGCAGGAATTGCCCTTTATGACAAACCCTCTGAGACCACGATAGTATTTTTTATTTAGTTTTTAGACAGATTCATATCTATTCTGAACAGTGTTCTTACACAGTGTTTTCCATCCTTTTCTACTGTGTAATCTACCGTTGGTTTCTTAACAAGGCACCAAAGTTCTTAAAATTATTTTTATGGTTTTATTGAGTTTTCATCTACACATAATTTTGCTTTACGGTTCTTTGGTTCTCATTTTGAGAGAAAATGATCATCATTATAGTCAGTGACAACAGACTCCAGATGCAAATGTCACTGCTAGAATAAATTCCATAGCCTTTGTTAGATATCTTGAGCGAGAATTGGCTCCGTGATGCAAGGATACACAGTTGTGAAGTTATTCTTTGTCCTAAGGACTGTGTAGAAAAAGGACTGAGAGTGGTACATGCTTCACCCAGTATGGCTGCACATGCCCTCAGATAAACATAAACAGCCTGCATTATGACAAGAATATAATTTTTCTTCCTATGTCAATTCGAATGTGTTTGCGAACAAAGACAAAACATTCACTGTCAGTCATCTAAGGGTTGCACTGTAGCTACTCAACATGGTCTGTATCTGAGGTAATTCACGTTATAAATTACAATGTGGTAAAGAGAACTGTCATGTCTCTAATTACTAACTGTGACAATATTAGTGAAAGAGTTGATTTAAAGCAAAATTGTTCTGATATGGCTGAAGTCTCCATAGATAGAAGCCAAAAAAAGGGTAACAGTTGACTTTTCCCCAAAACGTTTAGTCAGCTAATGTGGTATTCATGTTACACGACGGGAAGCTGTTCTGAGATCAGGGTTAGAATGTGGTGTTCATGGTGACGTGACGCACTGTGCCAGATGTGTTTGCATAGTAAATGGGACTTTAGTTCCGCTTTAATAAACATACTTGCGTACACAGATGAAAGGATGGCAGTTTGCTCATGTGTAATTCACCTGTGAGCCCCTCTTTACAAGGTTTATTCATTGTCAAGACTACTGACATTTGCCCACTTTTTTTCTAAACTGTTGAAAACGTAATATTTTGTTTGTGTAGTTGTAATGCTAAGAGAAATAGTATAACTAGGTATTGATCACCTAAATCTTGCTCTGGGCCAAGGCCATGCTTGCCATATAGGCGAACTAGGCAACTGTTAAGAGCAGCACTTTACTACTTGCTGGCTTTTTTTTGCTGCCTTCCACTATCCCCAAACTGCTTGTTTACAACTTGCACCCCTGCACTCATGTAGACTAGATTACAGTTTCTCAGACCTTTCTACCAGTTAGACTGATACTTTTTCAATAAAATCTTATTTGATATTTTAACAAACTGCTGGTTGAACAGCCCTATAGTATAGCCTCTGTAGTATTTGTATGTAGTATCTGGTGAAGGTCATATGGCAGATTTATATCAGCAGATTAGATTTAATGATCTATGGTACTTACATTATACTTTGTTTGTGTGTGCATGTGTTCTTTTATCGTCTGTTCATTCTGCATGCAGGATGCATTGCAGCAAAGCAACGTCCATCAGTGGGGCCAGCAAGCCTGTCTTTAACTAAATAATGACTCATGAGTTAAAAAAAGGATATATTGTACCAGTGTCTTTTACAGTAGTTACTGAATGGCATTCTTTCCGATGAATAACTGAGTAATAAGCTGAGGCGTTAAGCAGTAAAACGTTGATATGGATTTAAAAGTGGGAAACAGTGTATTCCTAAATGTATTTTAGTTTCTGTTGGCTTTTGTTTTTTACTACATGTGTCTTTTGTGTGTGTTCTAGCATCTTGGAAGTTATGATTGGATGACTGAGCCTGGTTTTTATGGTTTTATGGTTCTATTTCAGTGTTTGTCTCTATTCAGGCCCAGACCCACAGGGCAACTGTCCAACACAATCAACTCATTGAGCTTAAAGTCTTACACACACAGACACACACACGCACACACACACACACACACACACACACACACACACACACACACACACACACACACACACACACACACACACACACACACACACACACACACACACACACATACACACACACACACACACACACACACACACACACACACACACACACACACACACACAGAGAGCACTGTCTCATGCTACATATCCTACAACCCATGTTTTAAAAAACTACTATAATATAAACCCATATTGTTATATTTTGTTTGGAAGATATCTGAATCAATTCCCATAGGTTAAGTGAACAGTCAGCAGTCAATGAGATATTTGTAATCTCAGCTTCCACATCCAGTGCCATAAGCATAAAGTATAGAATCAGACATGTACTATTAAGGTTTATTTTGGAAAACAAACTTATCCATGGCCAGGAGCCAAGGGAGCAAACTTGGCCGAGCTCTCTGGGTGGGATGGATGGGTTTACTTTCTCTCCCCTGCCAATCACAGAGGCACTAGCCAATCATGGGCATCTGTGAGCTCATGCATGCGGAAGAGGGTATGCTGCTTTCCTCCGAGTGTGTTACGCTGTCCAGTGATGCAGCAGTTGTAAAAGATGCTGGTGATTGGGAATTAGCTGATGACCAAATTGGAGAGAAAATTCGAAATAAGCAAAAGCACACCTGTATTTATTTCTTTTGAATGAACCATTGAGTGCTCAGAGATTCAGATTCAGTAATTCACTTTTCAGATATAAAAAAAACTGTGTGCAGGTTGTTTATTCCAGTACTTAACTTCAGTTTGCAAAATTATCTTTGAAAAAATACAAGTTAAGTATCCTAGGCATAGTAAAAGGCAAACAAGCCTGAATTTTAAAATGTTTAAAAAAAAATTTCTTGTCTATCCCAGCATGTTAGGGTCAGAGCACAGAGTCAGCCATGATATAGCATCCTTGGAGCAGAGAGGGTTAAGGGCCTTTCTTCAAGGGCCCAACAGTGGCAGCTTGGTAGTGCTGGGGCTTGAACCCCCGAACTTCTGACCAGTAACCCAGAGCCTTAACCACCAAGCCACCACTGCCAATTAAAACAAATGATCTTACACCGGTTTTCAAAGTAATATATCTCAGTACTATGAATTCAACAGTGTTTAAATTTTATTATTAAGAATGAAATCTTTTTTTGCTCCCATACCTTATTGGCCTTTAAACACCAATTCTGTCTTCGAGGTTGATTTAGCTAGATGACGGCCTTGATTTGAATTCTGTTCCTGGCAATGGAGGAAAAATGTCATGTTATTACCATACATATTATGGCAATAACATATTATGAAATGTTGGCGTTTCCATTGTATGTGAATTGACAGTGCATCCTTCTGGCCTTCCCGAGTATATGTCAGTATATATAATGTGTATAATGTGTATATACTGTATACTATGTCAGTAAAATATGACGTCTCTACAGAAAATCAGTCAGTGATGATATATTATGTTTGGCATAATAATAATGATAGCATGATATTGTGTTTTCTTGTGTTGTATAGACCAGAGGAGCGCTCTGGAGAAGACGTGGACATCATCATGGCCCGTCTGAAGCGCGTGAAAGCTTTTGAGAAGTTCCACCCCACCATGCTACAGCAGATCTGTCTATGTGGCTTCTATGAGTGCCTGGAAAAAGGCATCACATGTAGGTCATATCATACATTCAGACACAGCAAACATATCCACAGACTCCAGCACATGCAACCATGCAGTTTATAATGCTTCTATTCTACTAGAAATTACAAGCATGAGAAAAGAAACAAGAAGATGCTTGTCTTGACTATCATGACTCTTAACTCTGTTGTCTATTCACTTTGCATTCCGTGCTGTAGTGTACAGACAGGGTGATATCGGCACTAGTTGGTACGCTGTCCTTTCTGGCTCGCTTGATGTTAAAGTCTCTGAAACGGCCAACCATCAGGTAAAACGTTGCACATTTTCTGCTCTTGAATGTGTTTTGTGAGGAATACCTGTCCTCTTAGATATCGTTTACATATAATGCTTGAATCTTTTTTCCTGCCTTATAAGAGTTGCACATTGTGCTCCTCCAAAATCTATATTCTTAAAGATTCTGTTTGCTAATCTTGTATTTGAAATTAAAAAGCCAATCACATTATAATAACATCAGCATATGTTATGACGATGATGATGATGATGATGATGATGATGATGATTATTATTCTTGAACATTATTTCAGATAGATATGATTATGGATGCAGACAATATATATATATATATATATATATATATATATATATATATATATATATATATATATATATATATATATATATATTTGATATGCTATACATATACATTATAAAGTGGATCTATTATTTATTGACAGTTTACTCAGTATAGGATTGGGTTATAGCCTGCTTGATGTCAAGGTTGTTTTGACATATCGAATTTCTACATTATAAAATAGTCTTTGTATCTCTCAAACCCCATGAAATGTGAATGTCTTTCATTCAGTGTGTTCCAGCTACGGCCCTGCAAGCTGCACTTTGTCTCGCGTATAAAAATTTTGATTTCAAAATGTTTGCACTCTAAACCAGATGAGTTTTACAGTAAAAGCAACCACAGAAATAGATACGGCACTACTTCTGAGAGAAAATGCAAACTGTATTGATACTTCCAACCATAAATAATCAATGCCTTCATGTTTCTGCCAAATAAGACTCTCACTCTTTCCATCTCTCTCTCACTCTTTTCCCCCTCGTTGCAGTTTGAGCCGCACTTTAACCTTTTTAACCTTAATGTAGGACAGTACAGTGATTTAAGAGCTTGCCTCCTGCCTGGAAAGGAGGCTAGCGCCAGACATTTTTTTTTCCTGATGGCCTTTAAGTGTTTACTCATGCAGACTGTGTTCCTTCCTGCTCTACATCCCTTTAAGGATGCAGTTACCATTTGCACACTGGGCATCGGCACAGCATTTGGGGAGTCCGTTTTGGACAATACACCGCGTCACGCCACGATTGTAACCCGAGAATTCAGTGAGCTGCTGCGCATCGAGCAGAGGGAGTTCAGAAGCCTGTGGGAGGTAAGAGAGCTCTCACTGAGTTACACATCCATGTAGTAAATACATTCTAATAATACTGTACATTTTTATTCAGATTATTCGTATGTGAAATACTCTACATCACTGGTTCTCAAAGTGGAATCCGCAAAGCGTAGCCAGGGAAACGCAATTTGTTTTATTTCATTATAGTTCTGGAAATCATAAGCAACAATTATTAAAGCTATTATATTTATTATTGATTTTTAAAAATAATTATTAATCCAAATTTGTAATGCAAACCTATGTATAATGTTAGCCTGGCTCTAATGTGTTCAATGAATGGAACATTCAAGAATAAAAAGGCTTAAAATAAATAAGAACTCCTGCTGTACCTTATATATGCATGTGCAGACACTGGGTTCTGTTTAGGCAAGTAAACAGTGTCTTTTGGAGCAATGGCATACAGTATTGCTGGAAGATTTTTTTGTGCTTTGCTTTGTCTGTTGTACCACTGACCAGCAGAGGGGAGTATTTTGTAAAAGAAACGTTGTCATATCCTTCATGAGTTTGGTACAATATGTACTGTATATTATTCTCACTCATTCATTCTTGGGGCATCTTCCAGTGCTAATAAATATGCAAAGTAGTACAACAGACCCTGTTTGCATATAACGGAATAGAAAACTCAAATACACTGAAATGTGTTTTCATGCGTACCTTTTTAATAAGGGATACACACAAACAAAACAAACATCATTATTAGGGCTATGCATAATTTAAACACTGCCAGGTGCATTAGAAAAAAACAACAACAATAATGCCACAAGACCTCATGTAAATATTTGTACAAAGAAAAACAATGAAATCTCCAGAAAATATGAGGATGCTGGAGTCCCCAGTGCTCAGGTACTTTAAACTGTTAAATAAACATTTAAATCCAGTTTACAACCATGTTAAATTCACTACTCATTGGGAATGACTCGTTAATTGGAAATAAGTGTTACACAAGAATATAGCTTTGTTTCTAAACCCAAACATAAAAAGGTAGTAATGTGACGGTGCAACAAAACAACAGAATCATAAAAACAGATTCAAATGTGAGCTACAATATGAAGGTAGTAAAAACAACCAGCCCATAGGGGTCATCTAAATATTCATTAAAATAAAAAATTTCCGCAACATATATACAGTACCTTCTGCACACACACTTTTTTTTTAATGTATGAACAGTCCATTTTGCAGATATTTTAAAGACGCACTGTAGTGCTTCTTGCTGAATCTGCCAGAAGTTTGTGGCGCTGGTTGGACACCTCTCGTTGTCTCGCTCGCTTATAATATGATTAAACTTCTCCCAGAGTGACTTGATTAAAACCAGGAACTGCATAAGCTGCCTCATTACTTACACTCCTGCTGCTTTCCTTTTTTATAAATAAATCTTTCCCCAAAACTTAAAGGTTTGTCTGGTTTTGTTGGTCATAAAAGACTTTAAATCTCAATAACACAACAATGTAGGGAAAGCAGTGCCCCAGGGAACGTTTCCTAAGTTTTTGGTCAGGCCCAGGGCTGGATATGAGCCTGGAGGGAAGCGATGTGAACGAGAGTTGAGAGTCCATCACTCTGCTTCCTCTGGGACAGGAAGCCGTCTCTCTAAGGAGATTGTGCCACTCTCTTGGTGTTGTGCGTCAGACTGCAGGTTGTTATGGATCTTTGTTTCATAAATCTGTGAACAAGAGGGAAAGTAAATTATGAGGAGTACCAGCAGTACTCAGGCTCGAGTGTGAGGTGAGGTGAAGAACAGACCTTTTACATTTATTCTATGTGTAATATTAATACTTGCACGTATGGATTCAGTGGTACATTAGGGAGGTTGGACATCAGACTGGGTGAATTATGATGGGATAGTCTGATTTTGTGAAGTTTCTATTGGTGCTTTTGATGAGTTTAAAGCATCCTTCATTGTAATAAAAAAAGAAGAGTGGTCTAGTTTGAGAATTGGGTAGTAGATATGGTACCGTACTTGACCATGGACTGCTTACTTTCATAGAAAGGGCTATTTGTCTGACATTGCAAATGACCAACCACAATCAGTGGTTTAGTGTTGGGTGGGAACTGTTCTGTTGTTAACTTTTAACCTTTAAAGAAGGCTGTGAATCTCACAAACGTTTTCCAATCAGTGATTATATTTTTCTCCACAAAGCTCATATAATTTACTCCAGCATATGGTGTCTGGAAGTGTGTACACTCTGAGATGCTGATAGCCAGTGAGATGACAAGATTATGTTAGTTGTGGCCAGATAGTTAAGGCCATCAGACGGTCCGTGGGCGAAACATGAGGCTGAGACTAATTATGAGGCTAGTATTCACGGCTGCTCTTGACTGTTCTTTCACAGTCTTTCTCAGACTAAGCCTCAGACTTGTGTTTAATTAAATCACCCAATATAATGCAGAAACAACTTTAGGATACAAACCAATTAGGACAGTTTGAGTAAGTTCAGTTTATGAAATAAATTTGATAAATTTGCACATTTTTGTTATTCCCTGTAATAAGAAGATGAATGTTTTCATGCTAATGGATCTCTATTAGTCATTTATCACCAGCTCAGAGAAGACAGGGCTCTACCTAATAACACCATGCACACATACTCATACTAACAGGTATAGGTAATTTAGAATTGTCAGTGCACCTATAGGCATGTTTTTGGGAGGGAACTGGAGAACCAGAAGAAACCCACGTGGACACAAGGAGATCATGCAAAACTCCACAACATTAACCCAGTGAAGGAAATTTAACCAACAATCAGAACCACACATGTCACTGTTACAATAGATGCTGCTCTAGCTTTTACTAAACCAACCCAGAGTAACATAGACTGACTGTTAAATGTGAAAATAAATACTGATCTACTAAGACCAGATCACTATTAACTGCTCGTGCTTAGGTCCTAATGGGAGTGCTTTAAGGCTCTTGGAAGGTAAAGTCGTTAAACCTATAGATTAAACATTCAAAGATGCTGCTAATATTAACTGTATAAGGTACATGTGTGCTATGTGCTGTGCTACAAGTACCTAATTAGAGTAATTAATTAAATTGGGCCTTTTTTCAAGTTTAATAAAGTTTTTTTTTTTGTATTTCTTAAGTCACTAGACTTTTAATGATTTCTCTATTCATTATATATGTTCAACAAGTCTGGAAGTGTAATATATTGTGAGGTTCTACACATAAAGGATGTTAAAAAAGTATTGCATTACATTGTAAATTGTTACAAGATTCCTCAAATACAGGGTGTGCTGTTTATTACAAGATTTGGCCAAATCTATTGCTAGGAAACAAGTTCTCTCTTTTCTTTTCTCTCTTTTTTCTTTTTAGTTAACCATGTATGTCTTCATTCTTAGTTTGTGTGTATGGGTGTGTGGGTGGGTGTGTGGGTGGGTGTGTGGGTGGGTGAGGGTGTTAATGTGAGAGATATATGCAGTCACTGTTCCACATAAGTTTGGGTGTTTGCATGTCTGACTATGTTGTATTATTATAGTCAGAGTTCAGGGAACGCTGACTAATATAGGAAGTGGCAGAGACACTCTGTTTATATGTGGACGCAATGACTGTAGGCTTGGCCAGCACTGTCATAGTACAATCCCTGTACCTCCCACACAAGTCCAGATCCTTATCCTTATAACAACACACTATCTCACACACACACACACACACACACACACACACACACACACACACACACACACACACACACACACACACAAAAACACACACTACTATAAAGGCTTGCCTTCATTATCTCCTCTTCTATGGACACACGAGCACTAGAGTTGTCTTATATGAAAAGAAGGACGATGTAAATTAAGATCTCAGCCAGCGCTTGCTGATGTGGGCGTGATCAGGTTGTGTTGCTCTGAGCTTCTCACATCATCCGTCATCCAGCTTACAAAGAAATAAGAAATGATCCAAGTGAATATCTTACATCATTTTAAAGTTTTTTTGTTTTTGTTTTTTTTTTTTGTTTGTTTTTTAAGCACACACTATCATACATAATTTGACATCAGTCTGTTTATATACAATTGTTAAGAACAAACCTTAAGTACAATAAAGAACCCACCAATACAAGACACATATAACAAAGTAGCAGCCACATTAGTTTGGAGAAGTTCACTTTTAAATTCATTGTGCCATTATTATTATTATTTTTAATGTAAGTTTGAATGACTGGTATAGATTTTATTTTCAGTGCTTTAAGTTTCGGTATGAGCAGGAAATTAGTGCATTTAATACATTTCCCATTTCAATGTAATCAGATAGGATTGCTTAAACTTGTTCAAAGAAAACTTTGAATTAGAAAAATGAAAGTGTAGCTAATCATGCTAATGAAAAGCTACCGTATATTAGTAATGCTTTATTAGCAGCTTTGAGTCTCATTTCAAAGAAGGATATTAGTCTTCTTAAGTCTAAATTAAGCTACTTCATCTATTTTTCTCTACCCTTCAGATACAATAAAGAATATTTCAAGTTCAATTTAGTGGAGTGCTATGTAATGAATGTTATTTTTAATTTCACTTGGAAGGCGATGCATACTATGTGTTTGTGTCCCACCAATCCTAATATAACAGACCTATTGTTTACCTGTTTTACTTTTATTAATCTCTGGCCATCCATAACGATTAAGTATTTCCTTAATTCTTTTTCTTGTTATTCATCTTGTATGAAGTGAGCTCTTTTATTTCACAGCCTTTTCATTCAAATGGTACATTATCTAAATCTATGGGGTTTATATATGCATTTTGAAATACATATGTCTGATAGACTGTTTTGGAAAGCAACTGGAGTGTAGTCATTTTAGCATACACAAAAGTTTCTGTACAAGCATTCATCCTACCAGTTATATAATGAGTGTAATTTTGACAGGACCTTCAGGCAGAATGCCCCTGCTATGATCAATGCACATTTATAATTGGAAATACTCTACTGATCATGCAGAGGGGACACACACACAGACACGTTCTCATTCATTTAAAGAGCCACACAAACATGCATTAGCAAAATGCTCCTCGTCTAGCAAAAGAAAGAGGATCTGACAAAAAAAAAAAAAAAAAAAAAACCGCAGCACCTGTTTGTATGTCAAATAACTCATTTCTATTTCAAAGCTGGCGGCATCTGATTGGTTATTGTGTTGTCTTTGAATGAGAGATCTTCCTTTTGAAGCTGCATGGCTCTGTCAGCTATAAAACCTTTATAGAGGCAAAGTGAGGCTTTAATGTGAGCAAATGGACAGTGTACTTACTATGTGCAGTCCACCTCACTTTCTACTCTAATGCAGCCATGAGGACCAGCATGTCCAAACATACAATTCTTGTCTTTTTCAGCATTTACTGTACGTTCAAGGCCAGACCATGTGCTTTAGTTTTTCTGATTGACACTCTTCAGCATTATGCATACAGTATATTACAGTTGACTTCGATTACATTCACACTCTGATTTTTCATCATAATGACTTTGTCTCAATGACTTTGTTTGCTAACTGGGAAGATGTTGCCATGTCTTTTTTATGATCATCTCCAATTTCAGGTAAACTTGAGTATAATGTGTAATTTGAGTCTGTTAGCATTGTAAGACAGCACCCCCTCTTGGTAATGAGGTAACAAATCTCCTCACTCTTGCCTTGTGATGGCAGGTTCAGCTTAAGTTCACTTTACTTAGAGTTCCTCAATTAATTAATATACATAGTCAATGAAGTCAGTGTTTATCAGGTGTTCTTAGAAGCACAGTTACATACTGTATGCAATAAGCATTCTATTTCACCCCTCTTAACTGCCAGGGGTGGCGAGAATCACTTGGATAACCCAGTCACCTAGTTTACCCAAGTGATTCTTGTAACCTTGGGCCAGTTCTATGTCTAACTGACCCACACTAGGACTGACTGGAAAAGTGTTCAGAGATGACCACTGCAATCACACATATAGAAAGGGTGATGTTAACTTTGTAGAACCTGTGATGCCCAGGTAGCAGCAGCACAGGCTTTCTGGACCACACGTCTAAGTAATGCCCATGAGGCAGAGGTAGTCCTCTTCGAGTCATGGTAGGGGCTGGGCATCTGTGGATAAGACATCCACTACCCAGTGGGCCAGTCTCTATTTACTATAGACAACGGAGCTCCTCTTGTCTTTCCTTCATGGCAGATGATCTGATGATTGGCTCTCTGCTATCTGGTCGACATAGTGCCATAGGGCAAGTACTGGACATAACAAGGAATGCTTATCAGTTTTCATTTCATACTTTTGTCAGGAGTTTAACAAAAGTATATATATATATATATATATATATATATATATATATATATATATATATATATATATATATATGAATTTAGGCATATACCCCAGGTCCACCTGTGTCCTACCAAACATTTTCTAGCTCTAGGGCACAATATCTGAATGCAAATGTCAGTCTCTCGGGTGCATGCGCTGTCTTGACAGCATGTGTACATGGGCCCATCTGTGTAGGATTCGTGCAAGGCAGAGTCCAGAGACCGATCAGTTACCCTAGTAATTGATTTAATTGGAATGCCTGCCCTTGGAAGGCAATCCTCAAAAAGCATTAGTGCAGATCCTCTGATATAAACCAGCCTTGTGACAGAATAAATAACTGAATAATCTGATGGTTGATACTGGAGGGCAAGTCTAAAATTGGACAACAACCACAATCCTTATTCTGAAGTAGGAAGTATGTTGAATTGAAGAACCCCTTCTTCTGATTAGCAAGGTCTATTCTTTCAGTTGCACCTCTGTCCAACAGGAAATGGGCCTGTTGGAGTGGCAAACTTGGTGGGTGTGAAATTTGAAAGTCCCTGAACCAAAAAAGCTTGGAGTCTGACAATGGAATATTATTATCAGACTGCACTGTTTTAATGTAGTAGCTGGCCAATGTGCAATGTTTTTGGCTGTAAAGTGTCCAGTTGGCACCCCTCTGTTTTTCATGGGTGTTCACGAGGCTGATGGAAGGTATATGGTGCCAGTCCATTTGGCTCTGCTGATTTCTAGTTTCTGAGACCTGTGCCCTTATCTCCAGGGCTTCTTTGGCCTCAGGTCTAACGTGCAACTCTGGTACACAGGATAGGTTTTGCAGCGGTGATTTACACGTATCTTACAGTATGGATTGTGCTAACCACACTAGGCGCCATCCAAAAACCAGATCACCTAATTGATTCTGCATCCTGGCCTAAGTGTTTCAATGCCAGGAGTGAAATTCAAACAGCACCATCATTTTGCAAACAGCAAAGTGGTTGCTCCCGAGTGGTGCAACGGAAAAGCATATGCCCTATTGTCAGGAGATTGTGAGTTTAAGTGCTTGTGCAACCACAGCTATCTGTAGTAAAATTGGCTATATAATCATGGCTGTGAAGGATGGTATACTCTTTCTTCCCTGGCAATCACAGCAATACATAACCTTTTTTCTTTATTAGCAGAGAGTTGCTAAACCTTTGATGTCTGTTGGGGGGGCATGGTGGCTTAGTGGCTAGCACATTTGCCTCGCAACTCTAGGGTTGGGGGTTTCGAATCCCGCCCACGCCCTGTGTGTGCAGAGCTTGCATGTTCTCCCTGTGCTTTTGGGGGTTTCTTCTGGGTACTCCAGTCTCCTCCCTCAGTCCAAAGTCATATGCTGATTTGTATTTTCCAAATTGTCTGTGATGTGTGAATGTGTATGTGAGATTGTCCAGTTTGTCCTCCACCTTTTGCCCCGAGATCCCTGGGATAGAGTCGTCCCCCCGGCCCTGTGTAGGATAAGCAGTATGGAAAATGTGTGGATGGATGGATGGAAGATCTCTGTTGCCATTGCACTACTCCCCTTGACATGCTGTGACTGTGTCCTGGACTAACTCCATAATCACTGCAACACCCCTCAGGATTGAGACCTCTTTAAAAGCTTGTTGTCATCACATCTTTCAAATGTTATAATTTTTTTCAATGTGGATATCAAAATCAGACATTTAAAACAGTTTATGATTTGGTCTAGCTAACACAGGAGTCCTGAATTTACAATGTCTAAAATATGGAGGTGCGAGTATGGTTATGTGTGTGTGAGTCTGGAATGGACCAGTAACTGACCCCTCCCAAAGACTCGGGAGTGGTTGCTAGGCAATTAGAGTACTCCAATCATCATCATGCTTAGATGAGTGCTCACTCTCTACAGAGAGCACACACACTCACGCACATGCGCTGCAGTCAGCTTGCTACTCAGTGGGACCTTGGAGCAAAGAACAGGACCCTGGGCATCTCTCCCTCTCGCTCTCTCTCTCACTCTCTCTCTCTCTCTCACACACACACTCACACACACACACACACACACACACACACACACACACACACACACACACACACACACACACACATCCTGTTGTCTGTTTGCTTCACATCCATCCCTTAGGAGCTCTCTCAGAAATATATGCTTTAGTGCAAGGGAAAGAAGAGCCAACAGGGAACTAGTACTGTAATGCACAGGTTCACTTTGTGATTGGAACTGAGAGCAGGAAAGGATGCAGAGAGAGAGCACCAGCAGGGAAGGTCTCCGAATCCCTGCACTTATGTGGTTTACTCCATTGTAGGTAAGATTCTGTTCTGTCTCTATCGATCTCTGTCACCCCTCTCTGATGTCATATTTTGAATTTCAACATGTTTTTACACTCCAAGTGTAAAAGTGTGTTGTTGGTGAGAATGCTTAGTCATGGATCATATACATTTGAGAGAAGGAAAGAGAAAATGTTGTATTTTGTAATCTGGGTGAACAGATCAGCCGCTGGACTGGAGAATGCTGATGAGATGTGTATGTATACAGGAACTAGATTTCCTCATCAATGAGAGAGTGAGATTGTAACACAGCTGGCTTCTTGAATCACACTTTACACCTAGGTTGTCATTAAGCGCGATCCAAAATCATTCAATTATTGTTGCTGCACCACTTTAGCTCACCTTTGAAGATAATCTGTGATAATAACTTTGCCCGAATCAAATCATGCATTCTGTTCTGATCTGAAAGCTTTTATTATTTAGAATAGCCATACAGTTGAGTTTGAAGAAGAAATTAGCAGCACAGCTAGTTACACAACTAGATTCAGTTTTGAGGTTTAGACTGACTGCACCTCCAGCCCTTTTGTATAACATGGCTGAGGTATTTCTGCCAACTTCTTTGCTTTAATTTCCTTTTCACTGTAAAAGCTGTGATGTTAATGTGCAGGACCTGGGAGAGGTTTCTTCTTCTTCTTTTTTTTTTTTTTTTGCAGTATCTACACAGAGGGCTGTGGTTGTCATGGAGATGCAGAACTCCTATCCTTAATTTATGTTTCTTCTGCTTCATATTTGGCAGATGGTTTAAGTCCATCTGTGTAGCCTTCAGAGCAGAAGAGCACATCTCAGCTCTTAAGTAATTATGAGTATTTCACAATCCATATTAGTCTGCTTTTCCTGTCTTTTTGTTTCTGCAGAAGAATCACTAGAGTACTGATCAATGCACTGAAGAATGACTTCCAGTAATTATATTAATTTGTTTGTGGTAGCAAGTAGAAGCACATAGACAAATGACAGACTTTACATAGAGCAGCCCTCTCTTATTGACTAAAAAATCTTTTAGATAGAAGATTTTATGTATATGTGGCATCTATGAAATAAGTCTAGTAATTGATGAAAAGTAAAATATGGCAGTTTATTTTATTTTGGAAGTATAGGTGATGCAGAAATTATGGCACATTTGAGTTAAATATACATGTTGTAGACACTTCTAATGAAGTTATTGAGTTGGATTAACTCAATAATCGTTTTGTGCTCGATCTAATCTGTGATTACTGGCACTCCAGTATCTTGTGCAGTGAGACTGGACATCACATAGCATCTTTTATTTGGAGTGAAATTATTAGTGTCTTTGAGGCTCCATAATCACCTAGCTGCATCGGCCATGCTCAAGCTCTTGGAAGCTGCAATGAGTGTTTATGGATTATGGATGTGTTATATGAATGTTTATCATCCTCAGAACATTATTATTGATTTCGACCATTTTTTGCCCATTCAGAACATGGTTTGAATAAGAATATGTTATTTACATGCCGTAGAATATTGCTTTCGCAAATAAATGTAGAACTGTATTGGCTTTGACATTACTGAGGGTTGAGATTTTTACATTGAGTGCCATCAGGGAAATATTTATAATAGTCTTCCTTCAATCACAAGTGTTGGGAACCAAACTGGTGCGTTGTACCACCCTTAGGATTTTTTTAAAAGAATAAATACAGTAAGCATAATATGGGACTAATAATAACATTTTAGAACAATCAACATATTAAAGGAAATATTTAGGAAATAACTGACAATTTCAAAATGTGGTAAAAGTCATAGGTTAAAGCAGCAATTTCTTGTGCAGTCTGTATTTTATATAGTGTGGAAGCCAGGTCAAGAATATGTAGGCTTCAAATGGCTTTATGAAGTGTACAGATTCATCTGCACATTGAAATATAATGGGTGAAGAGTGCTGAAACGAATAGCATAATGGACTCTAACACTATTAAACTTAATAACTGTTGAAGGATTCATCTCCTCCAATGAAATATATAACTACATAACCTGTATATCAGACAATGATTTGAATATAGAACTAGAGACAAACGTTAATGATTAAGATAGATAACTGTGTGTGAATGGCAGTAGTGTGCCATTTTTAATTAGTTGCCACTGAAGAAACTCTCAGCATGGAATCACATCCCGGGATATTGGATAACCATTAGCATCCATCATCGTATTCCATATTTTATGAAATCTGGCTTTGTGTAATGCTGTAAAACAAATCAATTTGCTTTTAGTATAATTATGATAGGTGGCCCACACACACACGCACACACACACACACACACACACACACACACACACACACACACACACACACACACACAGTCTGACTCTCGTTAGAGCCCCTGCTCCTAGGGGGAGAAATATTAAGCCTGCTATAACGTCCCAGGTGTCTGTATTGACTAATGGACCCAGCAGTGTATGGCATTACTCACCATGCTTATTAATGCTGAACTGTAGATCTGGCTTGCAGATAACAGATATTCACTTATATCTGCTTGATTCGTTTTTTAGACTGCTTCTGACAATGATCAGTCCTGACAGGGTGCAGTATTCACTGTGAAATGCAAATGAATTCTTCCTCAGATGAACGCTGCTTAATACATATACCAGGATCATGTATTAGAGAAACTAGCTGGTGCTGAAGCTTGAAATTGTGACTATTTCAACCAATGTTTGTACAAGCATGATTTGGAACGTAAACTATACAGAAAATACGGAAAATAGACTTTCATAGTAATTCTGGAAAATCAAGAAAAATAATTACATCGAGACTCTTCCTGTATTGCTCATAGGTTTTGTTTTCTTGGGTTTAATTCAGTACATCTCTAAAACCTCATTTCTCTTTAGATCTCCATATGAATTCATCTTGTGGTAATGTACTTGCCATTATTCTGTCTCATTCCTAACCCCACAGAGTGATCTGATGCAGATAGAAATGTCATTTTCATTAACCTAACATCAATTGTTACGTCACCACTCTGCTGCCACTGACTCCAGCTTTGAGCCTCTGAGAACTGCACTGTTCTGTTGTTGAGCCAAGTACCAGACATTGTCTGATGGCAATGGCTCAATACAGTCACAGAGAGTGGTTTTCTCCATATACAGATGTACATGACAAAAAGATGAAGCTTCAACAGAGATAATTTTTTTGGTTTCCTGAACATAGTGGGTTTGTTTAAGTGTGTGTTGGGCTTTGATTTTGTGGGCTTTTGAGTTTGTTATCCTCTGTAATTCCCTCTGATTCTCAAATAGACCAGATTAGAGGGATTATAAGCATTCATGGACCACAATACTAGGTTGCATTATACAGATACATCATCTCTTCTTACTCTTCTAAGCCTCTGACCATTGCCAAACACAGCACACACCTACACACTGCCTCTGAAAATGTAGCAGGATGAAAGGGTGCCTTAAGGGCATCCCAGTTCAGTATAGATCTAGTATATGCAGATGTATAGACTAATCCAATCCAGTCTAATCTAATCTAAACGAATCTAATCTCATATAATGTAATCCGCAATGGTAATATTTTTCTGCATGTGCAGCGTAACTTCTTTGTAACACATCAGTGGCTTGGCTGTGCTCTCTGATTTCTCCCTAGTAATATATAGTAGCCAATTAAAAGTGACATAGAACTTGTCCTGTAGTGATTTCTGTTACATTGGGCTGCTATGATGATGTTCAAAACAGATCAAAAATGGGATTGCTTTATAGGAAGACATGTGTTAGCACACCTCTCTCAGGTTGGTACCCATTGCAAATTATTTATGCAATAAGTGTGCAGTGTTCAGCTTATAGTGGTCTAATCTGGCACCACTGCTTCTCATCAAGGCACAGCTCTTACCTAACTATGTGTGCGTGTTGTGCGTGTGTGCGTGTGTGTGTGTGTGTGTGTGTGTGTGTGTGTGTGTGTGTGTGTGTGTGTGTGTGTGTGTATGAGACTCAATGAGTGTTGGTACATGTTAATTTCTATTCTAAGGCCCATGATGGAGTTTTGAACCTATAAAAAGGTGCCATCTGTTTCTACCACACTTGGATAGATGTTTTTATGACAGTATAATTGCATAGTCATGGCCCACTCATTCGTTTCTCTTTCTTTTCCTTGTTGTGTGTTGTTGTGTCTTCAGAAGTATCGTCAGTGCATGGCTGGTCTCCTGGCCCCTCCCTATGGTGCAATGGAGAGTGGGCCCAGTGCTGACAGTGAGTTTACTCTCTCTTTTAGAAATGGTATTTTTATATTAAAGATGCTTGCATCAGAATATAGCTGATTCTTAAAGATAACATTGATTTTGGTCATTTGACAAAATTGTTTAATAAAAACAGCCTAAAATTATGAAAACAAATGCTTAATGTCAAAATACACAGCGCAGGTCGGTCCATAGGGAAAAAAAATCTAAAAGCAGATTTTGTTATTATCTCTATAGTTTCTCCTAGACAGCAAAGACATCAAATAGAAAGAAAAGAAGACTTCTGCTAAAGTCTCTTGTCTCTATGTTTTTTTTCTTCTCCTGAGCCAAAAGCTTAGCAGTATCACGCATCTCTGTGAGTTTCAGTATGTCAACAAAGTCAAAAAAGTGTAATGAGTTCATTCAAATATACTACAAGGTTGAGCTATATTTACCTCAACCATACTATTCTATATTTGCAGTGATGTTCAGTTTGCGTTCGATATACTATCATGTCAGATACACAGTATTTCAAAAGATGTCCATAGTATATTTTTGATATTTTGAAGTATATAGTCTAGTATTTGTAAATATACCAGAAGAGGGGTAAACTAGATGTCAAGTAAGCTAGTAATTTAGACCTAGTAATACAGATACATATGTATGTATATACCTACTCATATACAGGTTTTAATTCAGTATCGCAGTATGTTCAGAATACATTTTAAAAAGCATTTTAAATGTATTTATGTATGTGTGGAGGAGATTTCAATACTCCTTTAACTCAAAAGTTTCACTTTTACTTTTTTTTTTTTTTTTTACTTTAATCAGGCTTTTTCTTCTCAATCAATTTCTCCTAAGGATCTTTTTTAAGATTTTTTTTTCTGTGATAAAGTTAATGCCTTAATGAAACACAAGTGAAAATCACTAGTAAATCTCTTGAGATATCAAAGAGAAACTTTTAAGCAAAGAACAAATTTCCTCTGGCTAGGAGGTTTTTTGCATTTTTACTTCAAATGCAAAGATGATCAGAATAAAAGGTGGAAATGCTATTATCTCGCCGACACATGTCTTTCTTGAATATTTTTAGCAGTGTTTTTCAAAGTCTATAAAAAGAGCCATGTGTCAGCTGAGAGAAAGGGTGTGCTTCGCGAAAGATAAGAGTATTAGAGGGCCGGATGCTGTAAATGGACTGTTTGTCCTGAAGGAGCGGTGCTTACTGTTGTAACCTTAAGTGAAGATCAAGTCTCTTTTCCTGACCTCCCTCAGGATGTGCCTCTACAGAGTACACACATCCTCACATACTCGCCATGAATTCCCAGCAGCTGTCTCTCTATCGTGATGTATTTATGAGCTGTCCTTTACATTTTTGCTACAGTCTCATTGGTGTGCTATTTAAACTGTTATGGTAGACAATTTCTATTAAAGATAGAGATGGATCTCATGTGGCTGTGCATTTTCTTAATGCCTTCTGTAAATTCAGTTGCTTTTTACCTATTTATAGGAATGCCTGACAAAGAGAATCTGGGTAACTCCCTAGGATCAATGACCAGACACCTGAATAAGGTATGAACATACTTCTCATTCATAATTTTCTTTTGTTTTCATAATTAAGTTTGCAACATAATATATTCAAGTAAATACTGAATTAAAATAAATTACAGTTCAATATTAAGTCAATTGGAAGCAGAGTCAATCTCTAATCTGCTGAAAATATGTAAATATGTAGCATTTGTTAAAACATTTGCCTGATTATAAATGAGGCAGTCTGCAGATGTAGCCTCATATTGAACAATACAGTATGATAAGCCATATCGTCACACCCCTACGTACTGTTATGCATAACTGAAAGAATTTGGAGCGATGGTTTGTAAGGGATAATGCTTAATTGAAAGTGGGATGGTGTTAAAAATGTGCTGGCATGTGAACAGGGCATGTCTGTCGGGGGGAACGGTTCCTCTTTGGCTCCCAGAGACAGAAGGGGATTGTCTCCTGCAGCTCAGCACATGCTAATGTGCCTGCAGGGCCTCCACTCCCACTATTACAGAGGAAATGTAACCTTTTCATGAATGGGAAATCCTTCGATATATGTTATGCACTTTAAAAGTAAATACAACAGTAAAAGCTCATGCAGTGAGGCAGTGTAAATTTTCAATCACTTTAAAGCTTAGTGCCACATTTACCACGTTTAAAGATTGAAATGTGTTGACACTGACACTAAAATGTGAGCTAGTCCAAGATTTGGACCAATTCCATTTTATTTAATTGGACAGAGTAGCTAAGATGCTATGTAAGATTCTACGTTGGTTCTCTTTTTAACAGAACAAACTGATAAATATGCAAACACTATGGTTTTACAAATTCATTTCAAAGTTGACTATTATACATGTGTCAAAAACACCAACACTCTGGGAAAAAAGTCAAACCTATAACCCTTAAGGGTTGTTCAGTCCCTCTGGGGGATCCCTTAAAGGTTTTATGTAGACCCTCACAACAGAGTGTTTCCCTATTGGAAAAGCTTTCAAACTAAAACTCTTTTAGTACGCTAAGAACCCTTAACTGTACAAAGAACCCCACTGAAGGACCATTTATCTAAGGGTGAATTTTAGGAACATGGAAATTCATACACTGTTTGATTAATTTTGGTATCTGAAAACACCTGCTTAATTATTATTTATTTATTTAACCCACAAAACATTGCACTGCTTGAGCTCAGAAATGGATCTGTTTTTGAACAATGTTCCTAATGGCTTTAACCCACACAATCACGGTAACTGCTGAATAACAGCCCAGCAAAACCTAATTGAAATCACTACATATTGTAAAGCACTAATGCAATTAATAATTGCAATCAGAGTGCCTTTTCATCTGTTCCTCTGAGGAAGGCTTGCTATTATGTTTTATAGTTTATTTACATCAAGGCACACTGCCACTGAAATGATCACCTTCCTCTTTTTAAAGAGCAGAACCAAGCTACACTCAGAAAACAGAAAGTTTACTGTGAGAAGTATGTTAATGTGCAGAAGAATGCACTTCCCTGTGGTGATACAGATATTTGTGAATTTGTAGGTTCCATCTGAGAAGATCATGCGTGCAGGTAAAGTGCTAAGGAACGCCATCCTCACCCAAGCACCTCACATGATCCGAGACAGGAAGTACCACCTAAAGACTTACAAGTGAGCATCAGAGGAGCAGCACCATTCTTGTCTAGTTGACTAATGCTGTTTGACACATTCACAGAGGCATTTTGTTACTGCTCAGTCTATGAAAGGTGCTTTGTGTGTGTGTGTGTGTGTGTGTGTGTGTGTGTGTGTAGGCGGTGTTGTGTAGGCACAGAGCTGGTTGACTGGCAGATGCAGCAGAGTTCCTGTGTACACACACGGGTTCAGGCTGTTGGGATGTGGCAGGTGTTGCTGGAGGAAGGAGTACTCAACCACGGTCAGTTATAGTGTCATAGACTCTTGTGCAATACACACCATTCTTAATATTTATATTAGTATTCTCTGTTTGGCTTTCCCTACAACTTACCTACAACTTTCCCTACAACAAGCCAGATTTTGTACATAGTTGGCATGACAGACTTGTGCACCGTTACACGATGTGCAATAATGCCACCCTCAGTATCCAGAAACATCATTGTTGCCTTTACCAATTCTGTTTTCTAAGTTGTGGATATAAAAATAAATATACGCTTTAAAATACTACTCAGCAACCATAAAAAAGGTTCAAATGTCTGTTGAAAATTTGTAACCCCCAAAAGTCAAGAATGGTCTGTGTGTGTTTAGATGAGACCAAATGTACCTTTTTAGCCATAGACATCACTGGCAGGTTTGGTGAAAAGGGATACAAGGAAAAGCAGCTGATCCCCATTGTAAAATATGGTTATGGATCACTGGTGCCTTGGGGCTGTTATGCAGCTGGTGGTGAACAGTGAAACTTATAAAAGCTGACCAGGATATTTTTGGAAATTTAGTTAGCTCTGCCAGGAGGTTAAGACTTCACTGTACATGGATTGCATAGCAAGATAATGATCCCGAACATACATTGTAAACCCGAAAGTTATCTTTACTTAAACAATCAAATAATTGCGACCAAACGCTACTTAGAATGTTGCGTTTTAGACCCATTAATCAAAAATCTATGTTTGTTTAACTTATTTACATACAAAATGCATAAACTTAAGATTTCAAGTGTTGTGAAACCAAAACCATGATTTATTAAAATACTTCACTCTGGTCTTTCTTCAACGTGATTGGCCAGGCAAGGAGTTCCGCCTGGCAACAAGAGAACTAATGCAATGATTATTGGATCGTTTCAAAAGCCGGTCCTCTTTGTCTCTTCGGTTCATCATGAGTAAGCGAGATGACTCTCAGTGGAGACTTTTGGGACACCCTTTATTTAAGTACACTTGAAATGAACACCAAGTTAAGTGAACTTAATTATTTATGCACACATGTTCCCTGGTGGACTAGTGGCTAGCATGCGGTCCTTTCGCTACCGCGACCCAAGTTCGAGTCCTATTCAATAAACTATAAACTACACTATATGAATGTCAAGTTGTCCACAAGTGAACTTAGTTCTTTAAATACAGTCTACATGAGCACCAAGTTAATTGAACTTAAATAATATACAAGTTTTGGGAGATGCCATTACTCAATTAAATAGAGGGAATGAGTCAACCTGTACTGGGTGCTGCACTGAATGGCTTTCAGTGTACATACAAATCAACCTAAGAATATAAAATAGCTTGAAATATTCAGCTCAAACGAGTGCACACAAAAGCCTTTACAGGAGGAGGCTCAGTGCTGTTATTCTCTCTGGAAGTGCTTCACCAAATTGCGGTGGTACCAGTCATTTTGAAACCAATTTTTTTCAAAACCGAACCTTCAAAACCAAACTTCTGATCTGTGAAAAATGCTGTTAGTGTGGCTGAAGTGATAGGCTAGCATACGTTTGACATGCTGTGTGGGTGGGAGAGATGGCGTACTCTCTCTCTTCTGTCATTAACACTAGGCACTTGTCACTAACTAGTCAGAGTGACATCTGCGAGCTCATGTACGTGGAAGAGGGTGGATAGCGCTTTCCTCTGAGTGTGTAACACTACACTGTGATGATGCATGTTTGAAAAGTTTGAAAAGATGCTTGGCTGACTTCATGTGTCTCAGAGGTAGCACCTGCTATACTTCACCCTTCACCCTTGTAGCTGTCATATGATAGGGGAGAGCTGGCTGGTGGATGGGAATTGGCAAAGACTAAATTAGGGAGAAAATGGTGGGGAGGATGCTGTGTTTAAGCTCAAAATATCCCTTATTACCTGAGTTTATTTTATTTAATAACTTTTATAAGTATATTATAATATTTTTTGAATTTTATAATTATACTAAATGCCTTGCTTCATGTTTGTGTATTTTTGTCCACTATTAAATCTGGTTATAAATTATCACAGGTAACTACAGTCTAATCACACACATTTGTCTCAGTGTGAAAGAGCTGTATGACTGGAACTGAGCTGATGTTCCACTTGCTGAATGAGGCAGGCATACTTTAAAGGCTTTGTCGCTCTCTGTGGGCATGCACTTGGCATACACTCCAGTCCAGAGCTAGCACTGGCTTCTTTGCTGCATGAGAAGAATCCTAATTGAACCTTTATTTCC
Source organism: Ictalurus punctatus (assembly GCF_001660625.3). NCBI lineage: Eukaryota > Metazoa > Chordata > Actinopteri > Siluriformes > Ictaluridae > Ictalurus > Ictalurus punctatus. Next base: position 23,795,839 of record NC_030421.2, read on the forward strand.
TTTCTGTGCAAATCAATAGAACACACACAATCAGCACAGCATATGTTATGGTGCTGTCAGTGTGTGTGTGTGTGTGTGTGTGTGTGTGTGTGTGTGTGTGTGTGTGTGTGTGTGTGTGTGTTCCCTCTTCATTGAATAATGCTGGTCTGTATTGTGGTGCAGTTGATCAGGAGCTGAATTTCCAGGATAAGTACCTGTTCTATCGCTTCCTGGATGATGAGCAGGAAGATGCGCCACTCCCAAATGAAGAGGAAAAGAAAGAGAGTGAGGAGGAACTGCAGGACACCCTCCTCTTCCTGTCTCAGATGGGCCCTGACGCCCACATGCGCATGATCCTTCGAAAACAGTATGTCCCTGCCACAGAAATAGGAGTGACCTCTAAAGCTGTACTGTCATTGTATTTCCTCCCAAGGGCACAGCTATGAATAGAACTGCTGTGAAATTGAACTGATTAATATACACTCTTGTCTTGGCATGCTTCCTAATTAGATCTTTTTTAAGTAGTGCTGATTAGACACAAGTTGAGTAACATGCAGTACATCACTAAAGGAAATGGCATTTTAAGTTTGGGTTAAAAAACACGTGTCGTGGGGCCAAAAGTTGATTGTTCATTGTTTATTTCTTTGTAATTAAATAATCTATGAGCATATTTTTTGATGTCTTAAAACTCTGTTTTATGATACCTTCTATGCTAATTCTAGTTACAAAAGTGATATACATATCTTTCACTCTTTTTTCCAGGCCTGGCCAAAGGACAGTAGATGATTTAGAGATTATTTATGAGGAACTGCTACATATAAAAGCCTTATCTCACCTTTCTACAACAGTAAGTGCACATGCTGCATTAGGAAATTACAGTAATGTACCTCTAGTCTTCCTATGAGTGGTCTGGCAATGGGCAGTCAGGTCACACAATATAATACAGTATAAACCTTTAAATTTTTCTGACTGAATCGCACTGAACAATAACATAAAACTGCAATTTAATAATTCAAGTAAGAAGCTGTGGAAAATAATCAGAAAATACATTTTATATTTTCATAATACCTATTTTATACCGTATATAATCCATTCTATAATGTTGGTCCTAATGTGGCTCGAGGAGATGAGGAAAACAAATTCATTATGATCAAATGGCCTTAATTCCTAGGACTTACAGTAGAGCATGCTTATCACTATCAGATGAAGAGTAGAACAAACACATTCGATCTCCTAGGCAGGCTTCAGTCTGTCTGTCTAATACAGTAAATGTAGTTGTTGTTTTTTTTAAACCAAGTTCTGCAGAGGACTGCTTCAAATGAGGAGGAGTAAAAACCTTGATACAGTAGATTAACCAAAGATTTCCCTACCTTGAATTGCAAGTAATTGTTTATGAAAATATTAACATGGATAATGAGATATAGGTTATGAAAACACACCCTAGGTTACCATAAGGGTTTTCTTTGTGTTTGATGTGTTTTCAGGTTAAAAGGGAGTTAGCAGGCGTCCTCATTTTTGAGTCCCATGCAAAAGCAGGAACAGTATGTGAGTAGCTAAACTGGACCTGGTTGAGCAGAATTCTGTGTGCACCCTTTATTAGTTTAAAGCCAAATTAGTGTGACAATGATTATATACTGAATATGTATGTCTGTCTCACTCTTCGTTTTCTTTTTACATGGTTGTATTTGAATTCTTTCATTGTCAGTGTTTAATCAGGGAGAGGAAGGAACCTCGTGGTACATCATCCTAAAGGGTTCAGTTAATGTGGTTATTTATGGAAAGGTGAGATCATCCGACATTAACATTATATTTCTGTTATTTCTTTTCTAACCTATCACTAATCTCTTTTAGGATTTATTATGATATTATTATTAAGTATTATATCATATACAGGCTGTTACTGTGATTTCTGTGTAAGTTTAATAAAACCTGAAATGGCATTTCTGAGCTGTCAGTGATGATGGTGTGTCTGCTGTGTGTGTGTGTTTGTGTGTGTGTGTGTGTGTGTGTGTGTGTGTGTGTGTGTGCAGGGTGTGGTTTGCACACTGCATGAGGGGGATGATTTTGGGAAACTTGCTCTGGTAAATGATGCACCGCGTGCAGCCTCCATCGTCCTGCGAGAGGACAACTGCCACTTCCTGAGGGTGGACAAAGAGGATTTTAACAGGATCCTCAGGGTGAGAACATATTTAGAATACTATTTGTTTTCTGTGTTCAAGTAACATACTCTTTGGTGTACTTGTGGTACTTAGTGCCTGGTGTTCAATAATAACTTTTGGGTGTATTTCTCCCTCTTTTTTTCTGTTTTTGTCTCTCCCTCCTTTACATGTCATTTGCAGTATGTTGACTCTGACACAGGAAAATCCTCTTTGCTTAGACAATAGGAGCCTCGGCTCAGGAAAAGCAAAGCAGTGTCTGAGTGTGTGTGTGTGTGTGTGTGTGTGTGTGTGTGTGTATTGCAAAGGTTTTTATGAGAAATTGAGAGGCAGGTTTTGGTAATTTACTGGCAACTTGCAATAAGTCATATATATATATATATATATATATATATATATATATATATATATATATATATATATATATATATTCTGACTAGTTTACTGCTCAAATAAATTCTCCCTCTGTTGGAGCTTTTGAAATATTGCAACAAGTTCTGTGTTGCTTCAAACTTAATAGAAAATGTTGAGGTATCTTGTACTCTAAAGTGAGTCAACACTCTAATGCACAAATCAGATATCGGCTAGTGTCTGTTAGTGTCTTGATATGCAATAGTGATACTATACCTTACTCTAACATTTTTACATTTCGATAGTTACACAGGGCAGTCTTGTGTGCAGTTGTGTGTGTGTGTGTGTATGTGTGTGTGTGTGTGTGTGTGTATTTGTGTGTGGTAGATCCCAGGATCAGTTAATCTGCTGACTACACTTCTGTCTCACAACAATACTAATCCAGCATGCTGATCCCACTATTCAGCATTCTGTGTGTGTGTGTGTGTGTGTGTGTGTGTGTGTGTGTGTGTGTGTGTGTGTGTGTGTGTGTGTGTGTGTGATTCTACTGTTGTACATGTCTGTATATTGGCAGTAACCAGTCATACTTTTTTCCCCTTATTTATGTAATTGTGAAGATAGGGCCTGTGTGTGTCTGTGTGTTTTTCTGTAGGATGTAGAGGCAAATACAGTGCGTTTGAAGGAACATGAAGCAGATGTTTTAGTTCTTGAAAAGAGCAGCGTCAGAAGCTCCAGCCATGCAGGCTCCTCACCACTCAAGTATGACCCCATCACCACCTCTTTATCTCAGTCTTTCTGATTCTCTCCTTAATTAATGATTCTTTCACTATGTGTGTGTATCTGTAGTTTATCAGATGTTATTACTGCTTGCTTTGTGAAGACAATGAATGTTTATTTAACATTGTGTGCTGTAGATACACTGTGATGTCCGGAACTCCAGAGAAGATTCTCGAACACTTCCTAGAGACCATGAAACTCGATTCCAAATATACAGAGTCAGGTACTTTCATCACAAGTAAGGAATAAAGCTTAATGGTGTGTGCTGTTATATATACAATATACTTTGAAAAATCTTTTAAAGGGTGGTGTGATGGTGCCTGAGGTGAAGTGGACCCCATAGCTGATGATTTTTTTTATAACAGCACATCTCAGCTCCAACTATTAAAACGTCATACATTTGATCAATGTATAGTTATGTTTCATATAGTGGAACACCTATAAATCAATCAACTTATCAGACATTTTCAATCGGTATAAACAAATGAATTATTTTGTCGCTGCAAGTCTGTTATAGGATTAGTGAGGACACTGTTGTGAGGGGCGTGAGCCCCCTGCTGGTGAAACAATTCACACCGCTCCACAATAACATTGGTACAGCCATAAAACGGACAGTATGACTAAAGCTTGACGATAGTAAAACACTTTTACAACTGCCACAATAAAATGAAAATATTTAAACCCAGTAGGCTAGGGGGAAAAAAGAATACTTATGACATACTGAAAATTCTTAAAGCCCCAAGTGTCTACTTTCAAATGAGGGATTAACTACTACTGTAAAGTGTCACATCACAAATAAATTCAATGCTGAACACAGGCACCCCAAAACAGGAGGAAATTCCATTTTTAGGACTCTGGTTAAAAGAGTTAAAGTACATTCCCAATTCCAAAAAAGTTGGGACGCTGTGTAAAATGTAAATAAAAACAGAATGTAATGATATGCAAATCTCATAAACCCACATGTTATTCACAATAGAACATAGAAAATATATTAAAAACTGAGGAAATGTACTATTATAAGAAATAAATATGGTAATTTTGAATTTGATGACCGCAACACGTCTCAAAAAAGTTGGGACGGGGCAACAAAAGGCTGGAAAAGTGAGGGTTGTTTAAAAAAAACAGCTGGAGGTTAATTAGTGACAGGTAAGTAATATGCCTGAGTATAAAAAGAGTATCTTAGCGAGGCAGAGTCTTTTAGAAGTAAAGATGGGCAGAGGTTCACCTATCTGCGAAAAATGGCATCTACAATTTGTGGAACAATTTCAGAATAATGTTCCTCAATGTAAAATTGTGAAGACTATCAATATCTCATCATCTACAGTACATAATATCATCAAAAGATTCTGAGAATCTGGAGAAATATCTGTGCGCAAGGGACGAGGGTGAAAGTCAATATTGCATGCCTGTGATCTTCGGGTGCTCAGGCGGCACTGCATTAAAAACAGGCATGATTCTGTAATGGAAATCACTGCATGGGCTCAGAAACACCTCCAGAACTCATTGTCTGTGAACACAGTTTGCCGTGCCATACTTACTTCTGAGAGACTCTGTCTCTCTAAGATACTCTTTTTATACCCAATCATGTTACTGACCTGTTGCCAATTAACCTAATTAGAAGCCAAATGTTCCTCCAGCTGTTTCTTTTTAGTAACCCTTACATTTCCCGCCTTTTGTTTCCCTCGTCCCAACATTTTTGAGACATGTTGCAGCCATCAAATTCAAAATGACCTTATTTTTTCCTTACAATGTTACACGTCCTCAGTTTAAACATTTGATATGAATTTTTATGTTCTATTGTGAATAACATATGGGTTTATGAGATTTGCATATCATTGCATTCTGTTATTATTTACATTTTCCACCGCGTCCCAACTTTTTTGGAATTGGTGTTGCAACATAAGTTCCTGTTATCACAGCTATAAACAATCGTTCCCTCACCAGCATTGCTTTGTTTCCTCTCTTTATTTTCCTTGAGGTAAATAAGACAAAAATGCAGCTTTGCATGATAGTGAGAAATTCCAAAACTCAAAAAAACTTAGAAAACTCAACCTTACAACTTAAACAACCAAATCAACAATTACACATGTCCTCCATACAGATTGCTGTAAGTTGTTATTATAGAAACAAAAATGCATTAGAATAAGTGCATTAATATTAACCTTGTCTGAGTCTTGCTGTTATAGAAAATGAACCAGTTCCCTCTGAGCAAGCAGAATTATAAATTCAACAGTGTCGTGATATAAGATACAATATGCAACATAAGTACAGAGGATTCTTCATTACTTACCTTCATCTGGAAAATGTTGTGAGCTAAACATGTATATGCCACTTTTAACAGTTTACCTCAAATGAATTAAAACAGAAGGAAAATAACAGTCTTTGCATAAAGAATACCTCAACATAAGTCAAATGTACTGTACCCATAATATATGTGCAATTACCACACACTACAATTTGGCTGGAAACTTACTCATAATGGCGGTCTAAGGGTAGTTGTATTAAAATATGTGATGAAATGATGCAAGTTAAAACTGCTGCATTAACAGTAACTCTGATGACGAGACAGTCAGAGAGATGGGCTTATGTGTGTGTGTGTGTGTGTGTGTGTGTGTGTGTGTGTGTGTGAGAGAGAGAGAGAGAGAGAGAGAGAGAGATTAAATTCCAGTGAAAAAAGGACAGCAATAAAAAAAATGATGCCAATTATAAAATATAATAAATTATATTCAAAATATAATAAACAAATATTGTAAATACATCTAATATCTATGCTCACATGCTCCAACTGCAGTCACTGCTGTCTGATGAAAGTAAAAGCTTTAGAGCTATATATAGAGCAATATATGAAACAATAACAATGTACACACCTAATTAGTCTTTTTCTTAAAGGATGTTAGCATAAATGATTATTGACTGTAACATCAGTTGCCCTTAAGCATTCATTAAAATATCAAGTGTGTGTTGACATTCATTAGAATATCAAGTAAACAGCTTTCAATTGTATTCTCAGTTTAGGGAACCGTGTAGACATTTTTGTCCGAGGCAATCGCACATACTTTACTGAAGCAGTCAATAGAAATTAGAAGTCAGCTCATATCTATCAGTGAATCTCAATCACATCAACATCTAATGCAGCAAGGTTCATGGTTACAATTGACAGGTAAACTGTTTAATGTGTATCCTGCAGCATTTTCTCTCCAATGAGATTGGTTAGGTGAAGGATGAGAGAGTGAGTCCAGTTTGGACACGTCTATATTTAGTACTAAACACAGCCACTGATCTAATGCAGACCAAGCCATGTGCTTAGTATTCTGGCCTGACCTTTACTGGACATTGTGAAATGTGATAGAGATCTTTTTTCTTCTTCTCTTACTGTTTTTCCATTTGTCTATGTGTTATCTTTCTATTGCTCTGCAGATCCAGCGTTGGATGACTTTGTGCTTATGCACTGTGTATTTATACCCAATAAGCAACTGTGTCCACTCCTCATGGCCCAATATCCTTTACCTCTGTAACCTTTACCCTATTTGACCCTTTCTTTAATATATCTTTTTGATCTCGTTCTCCTGCTCGCGCCATCTTTACTAAGTGCCTAAGTGTACATCTTAGTCCTCTCTGAAATTCCTCCTACTGTGCATTTTATTTCTTTACTTGTCTTTCTCAATACCATAATCATGATTTCTGTAGCACAAATTGGACCATTCTTTTCCTTTAAACGATGCAATGTATGGTATGGAGAAACTTCTGGAAGTTTTTCATCAGCTGTATCCAGGTCAGGTGCTGTATTGTACAATGTGTCCTTAACCTCAGTGAACCTACCAGGCGCAGGCGTCTCAAGGCAGTGATCAGGAGAGGCTGGACTACGCTCTGAACAACAAGCGCAGAGTCATTCGTCTGGTGCTGCAGTGGGCTGCCATTAACACCCCCCACCTGCAGGAGGAGGAGAGCTCTCTGGCCTTCCTCCAGGTCTCCTTCAGCACATAAACAACAAGGGCAATGTATCAGCTCACATTTCAATCAGAAATCTGAATAAAGGATTCTGCATCAGTTTCAGTAAACGATACGTCTATATTACACTTAAGTGCACCATTTAGATTTTCAGGGTATCATTTTCATCATTGGCTTGAAATACATTATAATGATGACATTCCATTTCCTGCTGTTTTTTAAAAAAAAAATTCTTCAAAAAATGTAGCTTGATTAAACATACAGTTGAGTGCAAAAGTTTACTTCAATATGGTGAAATCACCAAGACACTTCAAATTGGACTTCATTATCAAAAGTATGAAAAAATGTCAGGATTATTAAGAGTAGAACCATCAAAATTATATTTCTGAATGAAATCAAATGTGGGCTTTTATTCCACTTGTGACTAATGGCTTTTAAATGCCTTATGCTATTTGTTTCGGCTTTCCGAGAGTCTCTCAGGCACTACCCCCCCCCCCCCCCCCCCCCCCACCCACCCCCAAGTTATTTTTTCCCCACTCTCTGTAAGTGCTCTTATCTATGTTTCTTCCATTTCTGAATTATGGCTTGCAGTGTTGATAAGAGGGATTCAAACTTTTGAACTAATAAATGTAAATGCTGGTTTATGTCCAACTGCTGTAATCTTAACACATTAAATCAACCAGAAAGCAAATGCAAACTTTTGCACACAACTGTAGCAGATCTGTGGATCTGTTAGATCTGTAGCAGATCTAAGCAGATCTGTGGATTATCTATGTGTGGATTCTCTTTGCATGATGCTGAGTTTATTTTATTGTTTATGGTGCAGGATTTTTACATGTCAGTATCTGAAGATGCCAAATGTATTCCTGCACTCAAAGATCAGCTCCCTGAGCTGGAATCTGTCCTCAAACAGAAGTAAGACTTTATTCTTCCTCTGGTTGCCATTGGTCAGGGTTTAAAATGTTTTTAAGAGGCCATGATGAAAGCTATTAATTCAGTATTCACCATGTTGAATCCGTTCGTTTTTATTTTCAGCTCAGATGATGCGAATCCTTCTCAGAAAAAGGTGAGGAAATAATAGTGTATCTGTGAAAGAACAGAGTGATTTACGTTGTTACATATGTCTGCAGTAGTTTATGTTTAATCCCTCTGCTCTCAGCACAAAGTGCTACTTCGCCAGTTCAGCATGGGAGATGAGAAACTGCAGAAACGACAGCCAATCAAAAGTACAGATGAGAGTAAGTATCCCTGACTTTGAATTGTATTTAAATCTTGCATGGTAGGGGTTTAACTCTGCCTTAAAGCAGTAATTATTCAACTATTTATTTTTTGTTTAAATTACTTACACAAATTACTTACACACACACACACACATATATATATATATATATATATATATATATATATATGTGTGTGTGTGTGTGTGTGTGTGTGTTTGTGTGTGTAAATATATTTTAAATGTATGTGTTTGTATGTGTATGTGAAAAAAAAAATTTTTTAGATCTACAATTTTTTTCAGAAAAAATAAAGATTTTTATTTTACAGAACAACATTTGTATGTTAGTAAAGAAAGTGACATATAACCTAATAGACTACTATTCAGACACAATAAAAGAATACTGTCAGAGTTTACCTGGATACACAGAAGCAAGTAGGACAGTCACTGTCTCCAGAAAAACTGTGGCAGATTCTCTGGGATGCTTAGAAAAACTATCAATTTCCTTATAAAACTGCACAGAGTGTACCTGAGACTACTGATGCCTTTTTAAACACAAAGGGTTGTCTTACCAAATACTGACTTTTATTTAGTTTACTGTTGTTGTTGACCCTTTATAGAAGTTTTTTAAAGTTGCATTATTTTTGAAGGCATCATTGCTTCATACAACATTTCCTGCATTTGCCTTACACACACACACACACACACACACACACACACACACACACACACACATATATAATATATAAATAAATAAATAAATAAATAAATATATATATATATATATATATATATATATATATATATATATATATATATATATATATATATATACAACCCCAATTCCGAAAAAAAGTTGGGACAGTATGGAAAATGCAAAAAACAAACAAAAAGAGTCATTTGAAAATTCAATTCACCCTGTACTATACTGATAACACATTATTAACACATTATTTGATATTTTACTTTGTGAATTTAATTATTATTATTATTTTTTTATATCTCAAATCTGATGACTGCAACACACTCCACAAAAGTTGGGACAGTTGACTGTTTTCCACTGTGTAAAAGCACCTTTTTTTTTTTAAATAACACTTATTAAGTGTTTGGGAACTGAAGACACCAGTTGGTTAAGTTTAGCAAGTGGAATTTTCCCCCATTCATCCAATATGCATTTCTTCAGCTGAATGAAATTGTACAGGGCCTTCGTTCCCTTATTTTGTGCTTCACAATGTGCCACAAATTCTGAATCAGAGACAGGTCAGGACTGCAGGCAGGCCATGCTAACACCCGCACTCTCTGCTTACGCAACTACGTGCTTGTAATCCGGGCGGAATGTGGTTTGGCGTTGTCATGCTCTGGATGGCAGCGTATGTTGCTCCAAAATGTGTACATATCTTTCTGCATTAATGGTTCTCTCACAGATGTGCAAGTTACCCATGCCATGGGCACTGACACACCCAAATTCCATGACAGACGCTGGATTTTGGACCTGACGCTTATAACAGCTTGGATGGTCCTTTTCCTCTTTGGCCCGGAGAACACGACGGCTGTTTTGTCCGAAAACTATTTGAAATGTTGATTCATCAGACCACAAAACATGATTCCACTGTGCTACTGTTCATCTCAACTGAGACCGAGCCCAGAGAAGTCGGCGGCACTTGTGGACAGTGTTGATGTGTGACTTCTGCTTTGCATAGTAAAGCCTTAACTTGCATCTGTGGATGCAGCGGCAAATGGTGTTGACTGAAAAAGGTTTACCAAAGTATTCCCGAGCCCATGTCAGGATATCCATTACAGACTCATGACGGTTTTTAAGACAGTGACGTCTGAGGGAACGGAGATCACGCGCATTCAGAAGTAGTTTTCGGCCCTGGCCTTTATGCACCAAGATTTGACCCAATTCCTCGAATCTTTAAATTATATTGTGCACTGTAGAAGGTGAAATGCCCAAAATCCTACCAATTTGTATTTGGGGAATGTTGTTCTCAAAGTCTTGGAATATTGCTGATGCATCTGTTGGCAGATTGGCGAGCCTTGACCCATCCTTGTCTTTTTTGGAGGCTCCATATATCACCTTTCACATCACCTTCTTATTTCAAATTGTCACATCATTATTAGTCCTAAATTGCCTCGTCCCAACTTTTTTGGAACGTATTGCATGGATCAATTTCAAAATTTCAAAAACGTTTATCTTTCAAAAAATATGCAGTTGATTAGGTAAAACATCAAATACCTTGAAAGAAGCAGGGCTGTCCCACATTATAAATCCCCAGTTTAACCCCTGGATGGCAGAGTCAGTAATGTTCGAAGTGTTGAACAGCTGATGGTAATTAAGAGTGTTAAACAAAAAACATTGGCTCATCAGACTCTTGCTTGTCCATGCATTTAACCACTACTGTGTTTTTTACATGCAGTTCTGTTTAAGGTGTACTGTAGCGACCACACCTACACCACCATCCGAGTGCCTGTGTCTGCCTCTGTCAGAGAGGTTGTGTCTGCTGTATCAGATAAACTGGGCTCACAAGACGACCTTCTCGTCGTTCACCTTAGCTCAGCTGGTGGTGAGAACATACACACCCATATTTATCTATGCACAGTCTATTTCTTTTTATTAGTCATTTTGAGAATCGATTCACCTCTTGTGGAAAAAAAAATGTTTATTTAAACTTGGTCAGTGCTTCATTATACCACTTTAATTTTCTAGTGTGTTTGATGAATAGCTATGTTAATGTTCTCTAAGTGTGTGACCTCTGGCAGTTTGCCTTACGAATGCTTTATTTTCAGAAGCGCATCACTGTCGCTGCATTGTATAAAATTCTGCGGACCACTGTGGCTGCTGGAGAGGAGACAGGCTTTTCCATTGTGGCCTAATACTGACCTTCATAACCACCACACATACACACACAAACACACACACACACACACACACACACACACACACACACACACACACATAAATCTGCAAATCTACTACTGTTTACTATGGTACGATTACATTATTTTTGTCATAGAGATTCTGATGTAGTTGGTGAAGCCATTGTTTGGCGCATGTGTCTACACCTGGTTGCTACACAGATGTATTACAGCATAACTGTCACATTTAGAGGTTTGTGATGGTAAAGATGTGCGGCTCAGAAGTGAGGGCTCAGGGTTATTATAGAACAGCAACCACTCTGTTATGGCAACCAGGCAGGAGAACACACACTCCTCGGCTCCACGTCAGGAAAAGAGTGCTCCAAAACAATAATAACGCACTATATTTAGACTCAAAACCATGACCAGGGATTTTTGGCACCACTGATAATGATAGAGGTAGTCACTGATTAGACTAGGGGCCGTGAGAATTTAATAAGATGTTTCTTTTCTTTTTTTTCAGATAAAGTGGTGCTGAAGCCCAATGAAGTGTCCATCTTCTCCTCCCTCAGTATTAATGGTCGTCTGTTTGTCTGCTCCAGGGAACAGATTAACTCACTGGTAAAGGAGTCAGGAGCAAATACACACACACACACACACACACATTCATTTGGCAGACTTTCTTTTTCCAAAGTAACTTACATTGTTGATTTCTAGCAGTCCTGCGATTTCCTGTAAGATTTATAGTAATTTAGCGGCAGCAGAATTTTCAGGAAAACTCTGTAAATTTACAGCACATATTTTTATATTTATGGGTAATCACTGTACTTATTACTGTATATCACTTTGTTTCCAGTATTATATACTGTAAATTGAACATAAAATATAATTCACTCCATTTTCGTACTTGACTGACGCTTTTAACCAAAGCAATTTATAACTGAGGCAGGATACAACTGGCTAGTTGAAGATTAAGGGTCTTGCTCAAGGGACTCAAACATGGCTTAACTGAGTCATCAATTCCCTCAACTAGCTTGCACTAATTCAAACACCTCTACCATTGAATGAACTTTCACTAAAAGACCAATTTCAGTGCTTTACTAGCCTAAATCAAAGTTTTTACTAATGTATAAAACTGAACTCAAAGAGGGTGTGTGTTTGCCTAAAATAGTCGTTAAAATTTTCCGATGTTGACTCAAAGCGATATCTATCTTAAAATGCTAGATATCCCATTATGCATTGCTTTTTCTGGTATTTAACTCTGAATGCTTTAACTGACCAATCGTTTACAGTACAACCCTGCTCAATAATACAACGGTGGCTTAGTGGTTAGCACGTTTGCCTCACGCCTCGGGGGGTTGGGGGTTTGAATCCTCCCTCCGCCTTGTGTGCACAGAGCTTGCATGTTCACCCCGTTCTTTGGGGGTTTCCTCCGGATACTCTGGTTTCCTCCCCCTGTCCCAAGTCTGTAGGCGCTGTAGGCTGATTGGCATGTCCAAATTGTCCGTAGTGTGGGAATGTGTGTGCAGTTGTGCCCTGTGATGGGTTGGGCATCCCCGTCCAGGGTGTCAAACCGCCTTGTGCCCAAAGTTCCCTGGGATAGGGTCCAGGCTCCACACATCCCTGTATTGGATATGTGGTATGGAAAATGGATAGATGGATAAATGCTGTAAATTTACAGGAGTTTGCATAAAGTGTATGTATAAAGTGAAACCAAGTTTAGCAATATAAACATAACTTTCTAAAGAAAACACATCAAACACTTCAAAAACAAGTACTCATGGTCTAAAGATGTCTATAAAGCAACATCTTTTGTGGGTGTACAGGTGTACAAGCCTATTGTTATGTGGTTATTATGCTTTACTGTGCAGACTCCACTACCAGAGCAAGAGGGACCGTCTGCTGGCTCCATGTCCACCCTTGAGCTAATGAGCTCCAAAGAGGTGGCCTACCAGATGACCCTTTATGAATGGGAACTCTTCAACTGTGTGCATGAGGTACACATGCACACATTTACATTTATTCATTCAAGGAAAAAAAAAATGTTACAAAATAAGAGACTATAAATAACATTGGTAAATAGTAAGGCATAACACAAGAGAGTGCAATAGGATCACATTACCAAGAGCTCACAGAAGTCCACAGTAGTGAGATGATACTTTAAGAGATGCAAGATAAACAGGTGTAGCTCATTCTACCAATGGAAAACCACAAATATACAGTGTTTGAAGTGAGACATGTAACAGCTCACTGCAGTTATTCAGAGACTATAATGAACCAGACAGAGTGTGGGCCAAACTAGTGACAATGTCTCACACAAACACACAAACACACACGCACTCACACTCACACACACTGTGTTTCTTTCAGCAGGACTGATGATATTCACTCTGCTTTCTTTCAGCACGAGTTGATTTACCACACATTTGGCCGGCAGCACTTTAAAAAGGCTACGGCGAATCTAGATCTCTTTCTGCGCCGGTTCAATGAGATCCAGCTCTGGGTGGTGACGGAGGTGTGTCTCTGCTCCACCCTCAGCAAACGCGTCCAGTTGCTCAAGAAATTCATCAAAATTGCTGCCCAGTAAGACTCATATTAATTTGCTTTTTATTTAGGACAAAGTTTCATGATTCATAAGCGTTAAAAAGACACTAGGGCTCTATGATAATGAGTAGAATGCTCATTATTTTTTCAATATTGAAATCACAAGAATGTAGCACAATTACTTTATAAGTATAAGTTATTATTTTGGTACATATCCAAAAATGTACTAGTTAGCTAAAATAATGTGTATGTTTCTCTATCTTTCTCTTTCTTAGTTGTAAAGAGTTTAGGAATCTGAACTCGTTCTTTGCTATTATTATGGGATTAAGTAATCCAGCAGTCAGCCGGCTCAGTCAGACATGGGAGGTAAGATTTTACATCATCATCATCATCATCGTTATACACTGGAGTCAGTTTTGAACTTCCTCAAATCAGTATGTAATAGCAGTACATATGTGTTTTGTGTGTGTGATGCACATGTTATAAGAACTCATACACACATCTAAATTGGTAACTCTGTGAGCATCTGCCATTTAGGAAAAATAAACCGTTAAAGTATTTTACTCTTTGCTCCTTATAGAAACTGCCCAGCAAGTTTAAAAAGGTTTATGTAGAGTATGAAAACTTGATGGTAAGCTAAAATCTTACATCATTTAAAGTAAATATGGAAACAGTATTAAGCAAATTGCATCTCTCATTCACTTCCTCACACTTTCTCTGTCCTTCTGTGAACGTTTCAGGACCCCTCTAGGAACCACAGAGCATACCGCCTCACCGTCGCTAAGCTGGACCCACCCATCATACCCTTCATGCCTTTACTGATTAAAGGTGGGTGTAAAGTAGGCCAAACTGCTTTTAACACTCAATTCCAGTTTATCAAAAATCTGAAGTAAGCAAACAACTCACAGAGCAGATTATAATAGAGACAGGGTTATAACAAAACATATGTAGGGTTATGTTATAACTGTGCATTACATGAGCATATATGAGGTTATTAAGCTAAAAAGGACTATAATTGTTTGTTATTGTTTAATTTCTGATTTTATATTCCTGTCAGATATGACGTTTACTCATGAGGGCAACAAGACTTTTGTTGACAGTTTGGTGAATTTTGAGAAAATGGTGAGTTTTTTTGTAGTTAATCTGTAAATAATTATATTTAAGAACATTTAACCATTTAAACTCCTACGAGCCATGAGCTATTGCTCTTCTAACTATAAATCCTTCCAGTAACTTTCTCTGTAGTCACTACAATATCCATAGTAGTTACTGAATGACATGTATTAATATGAATAATTGAATAATAAGTACAGAATGTAAAGAGTTCATAATATATTACATTTCAATGGAGCTGTGTTAGAATATTACATTGTTTATATACTTTTCAGCGAATGATTGCCAACACAGTCCGGATAATAAGATACTGCAGAAGTCAGCCCTTCAGTAAGTCCACAGCATGAAGAACATATATTTCCAGTTTAGTTGGTTATTCAGCAGGTTATGTGCAATACATATGCTGTTCTTTTGTAATTTGGGTTAGTAGGTTGTGGCTGTGTTGGTATGTGTTGGTAATTCTGAAACCCCCGTTCTTCTTTTTCACCACTGTGTGAATCAGTTAACATTATGTATTATGACAGCCAGTAGGGTCTTTTAAATTATATATCTATATAATATTATAATTATAACTTTCCATAATTACATATAATTATAATGACAAATGGCATTTGCCATCTTAACGTATTAGCAGTTAAATTATAACATGAATATAAACAAAACACACCCAAAGTAACTTGCACTCCCTTTGTGTCATTTTATCATGTTTGTAGACCATGAAGCACCTCAAGCTACCAAGAACCACCAGGATGTTCGGCTCTATGTGCGACAAATCAGTGTGATTGACAACCAACGTACTCTGTCCCAACTTTCTCACAAGCTGGAGCCCCGACGCCCCTGAGCCCTGCTCATCAAAGGACTACATACACTGCTTCACTCCTTCCAGTGGATAAGCTACCTGTATATACTCACTGGCCACTTTAATAGGAACAGCTGTACACCTGCTTATTCATAATTATCCAATCAGCCAGTCAGGTAGCACAATGCATAAAATTATACAGATGAATGTTATGCATTGCACTGCTGTTACATGACTATGTGATTAGATTGCATGACTGAACAGCTGTACAGCTATTCCTATTAAAGTGGCCAGTGAGTGTATATGAAAAGCCTACAGACCTCTTCTTCCCATGATCAGCGGAAACCGAAAGCATACCCACAGTGAAATTATATGTGCCATTTGTAGGATGCTGTTTTCATTTTAGCACATGAGGAATTATCCAAGACAATCTTTTGCAGTTTTTTGTACCTTTATGTACATAGTATATTTTTCTGACATGCTGAGGTGTTGTCCGGTAAATGTTTTCAGATCCATCAAAAATGATACAAGACTGGCCTGCCTACTAAAACATAAAAGGTTTTAAGGAGGAATCTGGAGGAACTATCTGTTTATTACTTGTACTGTTCTGTTTGGTGGAGTGTCAATAAGCTTGTTGAATTGCAGATGATCTCGTGATGAATGTTGCATTGAAGGTGTGTTCTATTATTTTTGCACACAAGTTGTTTTGAATGATAGAGTTTGTTGATGTTGTGCATCTGATGCAATATTAAGTGTTACTTCATTTGCACCTCAGCATGAAATTAGTTCAACATTAAATTGAAAGACCCCGAGCACATTTTAGAAGTCTGTGGATAAGCTCTGTTCGAACTTTTAACTGTTATATGTGGACTGCACTGTGTAAATAATTGGAGTGTTTACTGAGGGATGTATGCATTTTGTAAATATTTGAAGTCTATTAAAAGAAGGCCTATTTGCCAATCTGAATAATCTCAATCATTTATGTTCTCCTTATTGACAAAAATTGTTCCTTGGCATATAATACTGTACATATGTATTTTTTGGATAGATACAGTGTTGGGTAAGTTACTCAAAAAAAGTTCACTTTAAAAGTTTAAATTTACTTTAAAAGTTCAATTTGATTACTGATTACTGCATGTTAAAAAGTAATCAGATTATTAATTGCTTTACTTTCAAGTTACTTTCAAAACCTATCAAACCTACAAAAATACACTACAAAGTGAAACTCATAGTTCTTTCAGTCATTTTAGAGCGTGTCAATGTATGATATGATTGGGAAAAAGTTGGATTTATCATAAAACTTGCCTCAGGTGTTGTCACTGTAGAACTACCAGACCGAACTTTTCTAACTAGGTTAGTTTGGTGTCGCTAGCCAAGGGGAGGCACAGCTAAGTTCTCACTGTATGGGTTTAACTGCTACAGTGCCATGCAAAGTACGTTATCTTTCCTTATACTCTGCTCATATCATGTTCATGTAAGCTAAAACTCATATAGACATTTACACACCTTGTTTTCCTGCTCAGCATAAGAGGTTGTTACTGTTTCAGTTTCAACCCATTTATTGGTTTAAAAAAAATTAATCTGTGTATATTAATTTTTCCTCACATTGACTATGAGCTAGCATTTGGCAGAATTGAGTTCTGTCAGCCGATATTCCACGTATTTTCCAGTAAACCCTGTCTGACTGGTCTCGCTTCCATTCCCTGAAGATATAAAATTACAACATCGCCATCTTCTTTTACTGACGTTCAGTTACATAGTGACAGACCGACTTAAGAAAAAATCTTCAGGGTTACACCTCCCAATGCCCAGGCCAGGTTATGGCCCTGGTTTTGACCTCATTGGCCACTTGTAACACATTGTAGAGTTTTGAGATTATTAAAGTTATAAGAAGCTATAGACTGTAGGAAATGATGTTGATGGGATACTTTTCGTTGATTGTCAACTCAGCAATAGCAGTGAAGTGTTTAAAAGAATCCCAGAAACATTGCTGTACACTTGTATCAGCACCATACACAAACCACAACCATGTCAGTGACATTGCTGACATTAGTTCTGTAATGGTCCTTTTCCACTGATGGAGGGAATATAGGAGGGTGACACAACAGATGGACTACAGTGAGTAACTGGTGGACAATCACGTACAGGTGTACATATCGTTTCTGTCCACCAGGCGGCGCTGTTGTCACGTGTGAGACGGTTTGTGTGTGTGTGTGTGTGTGTGTGTGTGTGTGTGTGTGTGTGTGCGTGTGTTTGTGTGTGTGTGTGTGTGTGCGTGTGTGTGTGTGTTTGTG
This sequence comes from Ictalurus punctatus, assembly GCF_001660625.3. NCBI lineage: Eukaryota > Metazoa > Chordata > Actinopteri > Siluriformes > Ictaluridae > Ictalurus > Ictalurus punctatus. The sequence goes on from NC_030421.2 coordinate 23,813,872, forward strand.
TGTGTGTGTGTGTGTAAAAGAGGGAGCCACCGCTGTTTCTAGACATTGGCAGATGAAAGTAGTTGTGCAACACGTGAATTCCCGGCGGAAAGGCGAGTCGCGAGTGTCACAAGCTCCTTGCCGACCTTTACCTCCGTCATACACGTCCATTCAGCCTAAAGAGCGGACAGGGTGCGGAGAAACAACACCTGGTATGCAACCATTTGTTTGACCCTCTCGTGTGTTAGTAAAAATAAGTATATTTCAAATAGCCCTAATAGCGCTTTCGTGCGGCTTTTCTGTTCAGGAAGTGACGTTGTATTCATCGGTCACAGTTGATATATGGGGCAACGTCTAATCGCATGGCATTAAACATATGCACTAAATACTATTTAATATCACCTTTTAAAAAGATTCTTGTTAGTTTAAACATAGCCTCGGTTGTAACATGTGTGTGTCAAGCTCGTGCACCTCTGTATGTCACTTGAATTTATTAGCAATTGGCTAAAAAGTGTTTACTCACTTGTAAAGTATACTTACAGCCTCGCAAACGTTACTTTAAGGCCACAAGTACACTTGTAAGGATACATATATCCCTGCCAATGCTGTGTAATGTTAAATAACATTGTAGTCGATAGTCTCCTAGACTCCATTACTATTGGATTTAATGTGCGACAGGCCTTTAGATAGCCTACACCATGGTTACAGCAGAATTATTTACCCGTTCTGCTACACAGAGAAACACGCTATACTGAAGATATACCGCGAGACAGACTTGTTGTCCCTGACAGTTTATTAAAATGTGTAATGTTTCAGTTGGACACAAATTCATTTCTCAGGTTTATAAGGCGTGTGCCAGGGGATTTGGAGGCTTTGTCGGTGGTGGGGTCGCTGAGACAGAGCATCAGGACCATATTGGGAGCTTTTACTTTCTTTTTTCCACTTTCAGTCACGTGACTGCGCTTGGTACAGTGTGCGCATTCCAGAAAACTCTGACCCCCCCCCCCCCCTTTTTCCTTTTCTTTTCTTTTTGTGTACATTTATTTGGCCTTGTCTCTACCTTATGCTAAATTACGCAGGCACATTGCATCCGGATGACGTTATTTGGGCTAATAATAACTTTTGAGTATGAGTCTTGGACGTAAATAACTGCAAGCAGTAGCACAGTGCCCAGTAAATGTAGGGTATGTGGACTTATTACTTTCAAGGATGTTTTGCAGTTGTGTCAGAATAAAGTGTAGCCTATGTATAGCGAGGTTTCCCCTTGACCTCTGATATAGTGGTTTAGTAGACACAGTGTAATGCTCGCTCTGTCCTCTCCTTTATCCAGGATGTGTGGAGCGGCCCATGCTGTTGAATAGCAGCCCTAAATATAGACTTGCAAGGAGAGAGAGACAGAGAGAGAGAGAGAGAGAGAGAGAGAGAGAGAGAGATTGTGTGCCTCTGCCTCTAACACTCTCATGCCCTCATCACTGCTGTGTAACGTGAAAGCAGCTCACCAACCGCAGTTTATCCAGATGAATGCTCTGTTTGCTCATCTCATAACCAGATATTACAAGCTACATAATCCTTAAGAATAATCTTTAAGGTATAGTGATATCACTGATTTTCCTTTTGATCCAATACCAAGTGATAGACTATCCCCAATACTGAAACTTTTTCTTCATGTGTATATGAAATGGGGGACATTTGACATTTGTACCCGATGACTTTGTGAACACGGATATCAAGCATTATATGTGAAACTCTGAAGCTACTAACTTGATAGTGTTTGGCAACTATATGGCCAAAGTTTGTGAAGACCTGACCATCACACATGTATGTTGGCCTTCCCCAAACTGTTGCCCCAAAGTTGGAAGCACGCAATTGTCTAGAATGTCATTTGTATGCTGTAGCATAGTATTACGATTTCCCTTTACTGGAACTAAATTTTCTAGTCCAAAATATTCCAGTATGACAATGCTGTGCTCAAATCAAACTTTGTGAATATGTGGTTTGCCAAGGTTGGAGTGGAACTGCACTGACAGCCTTGACCTCAACTCCACTGAACACCTTTGGGGTGAACAGGAGCACCGACTGCGCATCAGGCCTTCTCACCCTGCATTAGTGCCTGATCTAATTAATGTTCTTGTGGCTGAATGCGCACAAATACCCACAGCCACACAGCCACAATCTAGTGGACAGCCTTTTCAGACGAGTAGAGGTTATTAAATCTTGTATACGCTAAAGCATCACCATTTAACCATGTTATGTAGACGTGCAGTAATGTTCTGGACTCAGTCTCCCAAAAGCATCATAAAGTTAAGATCATAAGATCAGAGAGTGAAATGTGACACTTGTTCTACCATTTAACAACCACATTTGTACTGCAATTTATTTTAAAAACTAAGCCCTGCTTGGTTCTAATCCAGTGTGCAATCAGACCTTGTTAGGTTTATTATATGCAAATCTGTTATGCTCAGTGACAAGTGATAAAGCTGGGCTTCAAATCATTAATAATTAATGTGATGTTTTATAATATGTTATTCTTTATCAGTTCACCTATTCTTGTTTTTCACCCCTTGCATTCCTTCAAGTTTTTTTTGCAAGTGCACAGTTGAGCACCTTTGTTCTTTCATTTCTTAAACAGAAACATGTAAACAGAAACCTGAAACAAAGAAATCAGTCAGATTTCAGATTTTGTGAATCACAGTTTTTATGTGAACTTCTAAATTACATGATTATTACAGGTCTATAATCTCTCCGAAGAGTTACAAACTGCAGCTTTAAATTAATGGCATAAATTAACATTTTTACATCACTGACTCCACTATGTACAGTATTGTCTGATATCATTATATTCACTTTTCTTAGTTAGCTAGATAAATGCTTTTTTGAAGAAAAAAAAAAACATTCATTTAAGATGAATCATATTAGGTGGAACTCTCAGATAGGATTGATTCTGGTCAAATGATTCAAGTTACCAAGTGTGTAACCTGTGGAATCAAAGAACCAAAATGTATATAAATAGAGTGAATAGACAGGAGTGTGATTTTTATTTGAAGCTGATCTGGAGTGGTTGGGAATGTTCTAGAACAGTATCAGGTTCCCCATGGTGACTGGTGATCTCGGAAATTCATGCACTGTGTTTGACACGAGCGTGTAACAGGCTGAATGCCAGGAATACCTCAAGCCTAAACCAGGGCCAAGAGCCTGTGTGCTGTATAGGACTGAATCTGACTCACACACTTAGTCTGTGGGTGGCTGAAGGAGGGGGCATAGGAGGAATGTGCTGTAAAGCACTTGCATGGATGAGGACTATCACATGCCTGCACAAATACATATAGTAGTTCAGGCTGCTCTCATTCTAAAACACACAGTCACCTACATTTACTGTCACATAAAACAGTCTTCCTCAGACTCAGATTTGGAATTACACCCCTCCCCGCTGGCAAAAACATCCACTGCAGTCGAGACAGCCAATGATACTAGATTCAAACATGCTACTCAGTGCACAGTGAGCTCATACTGCCTGTAACTCTAACTGTGTGTGTGTGTTTGTGTGAGTGTATGTGAGCGAGTGTGTATGAGATGGTGGGTGGATGAGTGTATATCTTTATCTGTATCACTCTACAATGGTACAAAAGTAGACACAAGAGCAGCTCAGACCTGGATGTCACTGCACACAGGGACTCAAATCAACTTCATCTCTAATTTGCCCATTTCTATCCCCTCTTTTTCTGCCTACTCACTGCCTGTACAGGAGAGCAGAGTGTTTTAAAAGTGTCATTATGCCATGGCGTCTCTTGGCGCCTCCTTCGTTCAAATCAAATTTGATGACATCCACTTCTACGAGAACTGTGGCGGCGGGAGCTTTGGCAGTGTGTACCGTGCCTGCTGGATCTCGCAGGACAAAGAAGTGGCGGTGAAAAAGCTGCTGAAGATTGAGAAAGAGGTGGGCGACGTAATTGCCTGTGCTTTTCATATTCGCGTTTTAATTGTCAGTGTGATAATCATTTTAATTGCCTCTCTGCATGTAGCGCCTGGTGCTATGCACCAGCCTCGAATATGCTTCCCCCTTGCTCTGAAGAGGGTGTGTGTGGTGCTGAGAGTTTCATTTGTGATCTTAGAAATGCATGCACTGTGTCTTTAAAAGAAAATTATCACATAATTAAATCATATTAATCTCAGGTGAGAACTATGTTTGGCTTCAAATTACTTTGAAGTGATGGATTTGTCATTTTGTCATTTCTTTTTTTTAATGTTTTAATTTTAGCTCCGACTATGTCATTTTTTTGTATCACTTGGATCCTTGTAATTCAGTTGAAAAATCTGCAGTTTAAAATGTGAAAAAAACGTTACATGAACACATTGGTCACACAAAATAACTCTGTAACTTTGATACAAGGATGTAAGTAAAGCATTAGTTTGATTTCCGGTTACTCGTATATATCAGCAGTATTGTAAATATTTTGAGCTGCATAGAAGCCCCTGATGTCTTGCCATCCCTAACACTGGCTTATTAATAAAATCTGAATATCATACAGCATGCAGCAACTCACACAGCATGCCTTTCTCATAAACAAATATAACACATAAAATGATGTTACAATAAAGTTTTGTTAGAAACCTAATAAGTATCAGATATCACAGGATGATTTGGTTATAATAACTGTTACAAAATCTGTAAGTCGCACAGAATATGTCAAAATCTGCCCTCTGATAGTTACCAATGGAAAATCATTTTCTTGTTTGTCACAATGTGTTTTATTTTTGGTTCTTATTTGTTGCCTCATCTGTCACAGGCAGAGATCTTGAGTGTACTCAGCCATCGAAATATCATCCAGTTCTATGGCGCAATTCTTGAGGCCCCAAACTATGGAATCGTCACAGGTCTGTTTTTACACAAGCTCTTATGCCTTGCAGTCTTTTTCTACTTTGAGTCTTCATTATGACTATCGTTTATTTCACGATATGACTTATTTTCATCAGAATAATAATTTTAAAAACACTGACATCATATACATATATAATAATAAACCTGTGGCCATGTCTGAATGTCAATATTTGCTCAATAAGTTTCATAAGTTTTTTATTGCTTTCTAAGTCAACAACTGTTAATCACAGACCATTTGATTACATTCATCACTAGTTAGTCAGCATTGTTGGGTTTGTGTAACTTGTCAAGGCACCAAGATGGTCGGTTATAATTTTCAGTTTATTAAACATATTAGACTGTCAGACTTTTTTATTTCTCTTATTCAGTGGCCTGCACCAAATAATGACATAAAAATAGAAAATAACTACTAACCTCTGAAGTAGACACATTAGGCTTGTTGATAATTGATATTGTTATATTAAAGTTATATTATGGGGCAGTGGTAGCTCAGTGGTTAAGATGTTGGACAACTATTCATAAGTTCAAATCCCAGCACTGCCACTGCTGGGCCCCTGAGCAAGGCTCTTAACCCTCAACTGCTCAGTTGTATAAATGAGATAAATATAAAGCATTTGCCAAATGCTGCAATGTTGTGAAGTACTTGGTCCTGAGATGGTAGGAATATTGTCCTATTACTGAAGCCAGACTTCTGTATTACAATAATTCTCTATAACCTGAAGAAACTATACATCCTAATCTTAGCAAGTATACCAGAGACGTTTAAATCCTGTGTTCTGTCTGACATTATTTAGCTTTGTCAGTAAAATGAATGGCTTGGCCTTGCACAGCTATTGGTAGAGCATTATATAATGTTCATCTTTTTATTTGAAAGACTATCAGACTAGGTTTGTTATGTGATCAGTGCAGCAGTAGGAAGGCTATAGTATGTAGATGGAGTATGGGTTGTCAGGGAACTGCCATCTCTATTTATCAAAGACCAACCTAATTAGCACCAGGTAAAGGAGAGACGTTTACAGCCGGCCTGGCTGGCATCTTGTCTTTCCAGTTTCATCAGCAGGGTTATAAATCTCCCATCCCATTATATTTCAGTAATATCAATAGCCTAGTCAAAGCTCAGTGTTTAATAAACAATTTATCTGATTCTCTCGCTTCTGTATATAAAATGGCGTATGTGGGATATGGCTTATAAATTTCATACAAATAAAATTTGAAACATTCATGAAGTTTCTGTATTTTAGTCAAATGCAATATATGTTAATAGTCTGATCACATGCCAATAAAAAGGACTTTCCAGAAATGGGTAGGGCATGTCATCTAGGAATTCATGATAAAGGGTAGGGAGGATACGTTTTGTGAAAGAATTCAAAGTCCACAAGAGAGAAAACTGTTGTGACATCAGTGAATTTTCTGTGATATATGATTCTTTATATTTAAGGTTTTCTTGCAGTGCCTTTATATATATATATATATATATATATATATATATATATATATATATATATATATATATATATATAATTAAACCTTAACATAAATGCCACATTTTATGATGTTCGTGTTTGATTTCTGTTAGCACTTGAAAGTTCAGCTCTACTAATGAACATACAATGCTAGATGACATATTATGCAGTGTACATGTAACCATGAGTTTATGTGGCTATTTCAATTTGGCATTACATTATGTTTTTTTTTTAATGTGTTGTGGCCTTTATAGTAGATGATTCCTCTTCATATTGTTATAGAGGATTTGCAATAAACTATGATTTCCTCTGAGAGAATAATTGCTGCATGGTGTTATATAACTTTCACCATATTATATATTATGTATATTTACATAAGGGGGGAAGCTTGGACATATGAACTGGCCATATTCCCATGGGAAAGGCACTGGACAGTAGGGGTCACTCTCACGCCTTCATGGAAATATGAGCTTAACACGAGCCCTGTATACTGACATAATGATTCTGAGTGATCAGTGTTCTCCTTCAAACACTTTGAGACATTTAGCAATATTGTGTGGTCAGCATTTGATACAGCAATGTCTCTCTGAATGGGTAGAATTAGACTTTTAAATAAAAGATGTGGTATCAGATTGCTGTTTTTACAGCTTAGGCCCATTGTTTTGAGTTTAAAAACACATTCCATTAAATATTTTGCCTTTCATTTATGACATTTATTTCAGAGTATGCCAGTGGAGGGTCATTATATGAGTATCTATCAAGTGATGCAAGCAAAGAAATCAGCATGAGACAGATCATGACCTGGGCAACAGAGATGGCTAAAGGTACACACAAACATACACATGCAGCAGAATGTAGCTGGAGCTATTTACAAAAAAAAGACATTATTTATTAGAAACTCAATATGTAAAATGATAGATTTGGATAATCACTAGGAGTTTTAATCAATAAATAAGTATTAATTAGCAACATAAATTCTGAAAATTGTGAAAGCTTATGTTGTACTTAATTATAGCTTCAGTAATTTCTCTCTTGTTTACTGCAGGAATGCATTATTTACATGCAGAGGCCCCGGTCAAAGTTATCCACCGGGATCTCAAGTCCCGAAATGGTACTTTTGCCAATTCTCATGAGTTTTTCCCAGACTGGTTTTAAGTAATTCATCTTAAAATATATGATTCAGTCACTACTATGAATTGTTTTGTATAGCTTATTGGGAAACTATGCACAGTAGACACAAGCAATGAATGTGAGTCTAGACTTTAGTTTAAGTGGTTATAGAAAGTTCCTATGATTCTAAAAACCTGGCCAACAATAATAGAAGCCTATTTACAACAGGAAGTTTTCTTACCTGCACATGGTGTCTTTCTTTATAGTGGTCATGACAGCAGACAAAGTTCTCAAGGTATTTCTCAAGCTCCATTCCTTGATACATTAATGGGTTTTACCATGCATACACTGAGACTTAACATTTGTATAAATCTGTCCATGTGATTATAGATCTGTGATTTTGGAGCATCTAAATTTCACTCCCATACCACACACATGTCTCTGGTGGGTACCTTCCCCTGGATGGCACCGGAAGTCATTCAGAGCCTTCCTGTTTCTGAAACATGTGATACATACTCTTATGGAGTGGTGAGTCTCTCTCTCTCTCTCTCTCTCTCTCTCTCTCTCTCTCTCTGTATGTGTGTGTGGTTTTGTGTGTGCGTGTGTGTGTGTGTGTGGGGGGACCCTTCACATGGTCAAACTTGATTACACACAATTCTGAACTGAAATAGGTTTCTCTTTTGCATGTATCTCAATCACAAGTAAAGTACTAGCATTTAATAGTCTCTGTAACACCAGAAGTAAAAAAGGAGAAAATTGTATTGAAATATTCCATTTCACTTCCACTGAAAGACATCAATAGACTGGAAAATAAATTAGCATCTAATTTAATTGTCTGTTTTTATACCCACCTTTATTCCTAACCTACAGCTGTTAAAGTTATAAATTGTTAATCTGGCTCTTTATCTGCCTAACATAAAATATATTTGTATGTGTTCTTAACGTAAGAATTGTCAAAGAATGTTCTAGATAGAAAAACCCAGCTTTGGTCAAAATCAACACTCAAAGGCATTTGTGCAGCTTTTATAACTACACATTATAATTGATAATGTAAATTTCAGAACAATATCTATTTCTGTTTGTGTGTGTGTGTGTGTGTGTGTTAGGTTCTGTGGGAGATGCTGACTCGTGAGATTCCTTTCAAAGGGTTAGAAGGGCTGCAAGTGGCTTGGCTGGTTGTGGAGAAGAATGAGGTAAACCATAACTAATCATTTACAATTTACAGAACTCAGCTCTTTGTTTCTCTATAATTGATTTTTATGTGATCAGAAATACAGTACTTGCATTCACTCACACTGATCACACTGAAACTCACCAAACCTTGTTTGCTGCAGAGTGATATTCTCTCTTCCATGTTCTGAGCTCTTTGTAGCTTGTGTGTTGTAAAGTGGATAGGATGGTAATGTAGTGTGTGTGTGTGTGTGTGTTGCAGAGATTGACTATTCCCAGCAGCTGTCCTGCCAGTTTTGCAAACCTGATGAGGAAATGCTGGGAAACAGAACCAATGGTAAGAATTCAGTCATTAGTCACGAACAAGATTGTGTTTACTCTCCAGAACACAGTATCTGTTTCTGCAAACACAATTTATTCATGTTATGATTTATGATAGTGCATGGATGCCCTGCAATAAACTTTTAATAAAATATAATGCAAACAAGTCACAATACAATGTCTTCAGTTATTATCTTTATGTTAGTGTTAATCCTGTCAGTTCCACATGTAGCAGAGCAAACACTAAGAACCAAAGAGGAGTAAGTCATCCTTATTAAGATGTGCCCTGACTTTGTAAGCTTTTGAATGTTTCATATCATTTGAATGAAATGATAAACTCCCAGAATCCAGGAGGCCTCTGTCATCCTGCCATCAGGCTTCGGTTTGTCAGGTCACATATCTCCTCAAACACTTCCACACCCAGTTCAGTGAAGATGATAAATAGACTGGCTCAGCCTTCATCCCGCCAGTCAATAAGCGCAGTACGAGCCAGTTTTGGTTCATTTATTTATTTAATTTCAGATTCACAATTAAACATGACAGTGAACTTTTAATCGTGTAATAAAAGGCTGTTTATAGGCTGTGTACGAATATTTCTTGTAGCTGTTTTCAGCTAGAAAGTGCTTCAGACCATTCCATTTCTTCTTATGATGACTTGTTTCGTCATGTCTTGGATATTAACGCTGCATGTGATTCACCAAGGATCTATTTTCACAGCCAAATGATGATGCATTGATATATTTAAAGGGGCATTTAATAGTTACGGACTATTCTGTCATTTTGAATCATTGCAGTAATGCATGACTGCTAGCCAACTGGGTGCCAAAATTAGCACAAACAAGTTTATAGACTTATTGGCCTAAAGTTATGCATAAAATTGGTTGGAAACCCTTTTAGGTGTGCAGTTAGACACTAGAGATCATTTTCCCTGCACAGTTATTCATATCAATGTTAGTTTTGATCACAGGACACTGCTTGCTGAATATTTTTGTTTGGTGGGGTTTCCTGAAACACTGTAGTGATTTCTGTTTTTTTTTCCTTTCCTTCTTCTTTTAAAAAAAAACCCCTAATCCTAGCAATGCTGCTAAACCTGATATACTACCACATCACTGTCTCTGTTGTACTCTAAATGATCCACAAATAATATCTGGCAGGCAAATTGTGCATAGCGATAGATGAATTACAGTCACTAATAGTCCTACAAAACACACTTACATAGTGATAAACCAACAGTTCTGTGTAAATTAGAAACACAGTTAAATTCTACTCATTCCACCTGATTGTTTAATTTCTGGTCTTTTAGAAAAGTTGCAGTGAAAGGGTAATGCATTTTTGAATATGCAGTGATATATGTTTTTGTTCTGTTGTAGAAAAGACCCTTATTTAAAGAGATCCTGTCAATCCTAGAGGCCATGTGCAATGACAGCCAGCTCTCTGACCAGTGCAACTCCTTTCTGCAAAACAAAGCAGAGTGGAGGTAAGGTTTTGTACATCCACACACACACACATACACGCATACACACACACACACACACACACACACACACACACACACACACACACACACACACACACACATATGCAGTATATAGTCATGCATGCACATGTACCAGAGTAATGGAATGTGAACTGCTCAAGATCCAGCTCTGGTGTTTACTTATTATTAAACACAACAGCTTTATTTAATATCAGTATTTATCACTAACATATTAGGCCCTTATTTACTGTTGATCTGATCTGCAATGTTGATAACACTTGCAAAAAATGCTCAAGCTGATTTATGACAGAATAGTTTAGTATTGGTATAGTTTCATGTAAGTTTTTTTTTTCTTTCAACTGAGCAAATTAGCAATGAATAAGCGTTTGCATTAAATATGCACTTTCAGGGCAAGTCAGGGTATTTTGCAGGGTTAGGAGATTTACTAGCCCTGAACATCACATTTTAATTCACAGTAATACATGCAAGTATTATATTTGTTTATAGCTGTTTTAGCTATCTGAAGATAAAATAAAGACAAAATTTTATTGAAGTTTCTCATGATCATGCACCAGTCTCTCAAAATATTCTGAAAGTGTCTTTAATTAGGACAATATTACTGCAGAAAAGTTTTCTTTACATTTATTATTAACACACACTCATGTCTACATTCTTAATTTGCTCCTACTGTATTTTAACACTCATAACATATAATTAGTTTTAAGGGATCTGAGGTCACAACTACAATCAAGAAGAAATAACAGAGAATTTAAATATTGGTTCCTTCATTACCTTATTTGGGATGTCAGGGAATTGGGATCCTTGGACTCCGTGAAACTGGGGAAGTATAAACCTGTCAATCTACAATTTAAATTCATGTAGTCATTCTTCCATTACAAATCTAATATACTAAATGGAGCACAGAATCGAAATGAAAATGATGTCTCTGTTTAATTACTTACTGGCTGCACTGCATATTGTGATAGCTGAATTTCATATATAAACGTTAACTATAGGATGGCAGATGAGTATTAAGATAGGCTTATATTTGGTGGGAGTAAAGCATGGTCAGTATGAAGCATTCCCACCATGCAGTCTGGGGCTTCAGTGTTTTGGTGCTGCTACAGACAGCTGTGGAGGATTCTGGGTGTGTGATGTTAGACCTATATTAAGATCAGCTGAAACAGGCCCCAGAGCAGAACAAGAGATTCCCGTCTTTCAGGTCCTTCCTACAGAAGGCGAGAAAATAAAAGTAGCAAATGTGATGTCTGGAAAACAAGTAAGCTAAGGGCGCATGTGAATGTGAAATTCCGTGTGTGATTGTCGAGTAAGTGACAAGCAAGGAAAGCAATTACATGGGAAGTTTGGAGTTGGAGTGGAAGCCTGGTTGGAGGGCACTGTGTGGGAGGTCCGAGTTGCGTCACATGCTTCTTTATAAATAACTGCCGTGGGACAAAATTTTGCAGCCTACCCACTGCCCCCTCTGGTGGCTTTTTTGGTGATCGCAGTGGTCAAATTATGCTCAGTAGTGGAAATAATGAGACTGACAAATACTACTAAGACCTGTTATTATGAAAGACAAGTTCTTTTTGTCAAATTCTATCATATTTTACAAGATAAAATCACTACTCACTATTATTAATGAAACAATAATCTGGCCTATTAAAAACAGTAATGGCAGTAATGCCTACTCAATACTCAAATATCAGGAGTAAGCCAATAAGACACTGTTCTGTGTCACTCAAAAGAGGATGAGTTAGGGAGATTTTCCTTGCCATTGTCACTTCTGGTTTGCTCATTAGGGATCTAAATCTATATCCAGATTTCTGTAAACCTGCTTTATAACCAGGTCTATTGTAAAAAGCACTATGAAAATAGAATAAAATAACATTGAATTGAAATTAAAACTAAAACAAGGTATATGTGTGGTACTACCAATTAAATTAAATTCATTTCAACCACTTTAACAAAAGTGTGTGCTGAAAGGTTATTATAATAATATAATAATAAATAATAGGAATAATGCATTCTTGAATAACAAAAATGTTGGTATTACAATAAAACAGTAGGTTATAAAGACTTGTGGACCCTGTGATTGTTGAATTGGTGTGCAGGTTGGTCTCTGTGAAATAGTGAAATAGTGTGATATGAAGATTGAGGTATTTGTGTAATGTTTCCCCGTGTAAAGGCGTGAGATCGAGGCGACTCTGGATCGCTTGAAGAAGCTGGAGAGGGACCTGAGCTCTAAAGAGCAGGAGCTGAAGGAGAGAGAGCGCCGCCTCAAGATGTGGGAGAAGAAACTCATAGAGCAATCCAACACTCCAGTGAGTCCTCTCTCTCTCTCTCTCTCTCTCTCTCTCTCTCTCTCTCTCTCTCTCTCTCTCTCTTGCTTTCTCACTCTTTTTTCACATCATCACCTGCCACTTTTCTCATACACATGCACTCTCATGCACTCACTCCGTTTAAGGCAGGAGGTAAATGTATTGTGAAAAGAATCGTTCAGTTTGGTTTGTGTTGCTGCTCTACACAGCATGCTGACAGATATTAATCTGGATGTGTTCACATGGCCTGCTACAGAATGCTTGCAGAGCACAAACAGGGAGACAGGAATGAATGTTTAGTGGCACAAACTTGTTTCCTCATTTTCACATTTCACCTGGTGCTGTTCTGTATGACCATTCCTCTATCATGAAAAAAAATCACTAATTTCCTTTTCCATCTTGTATTTGAGTTTGGTTTTGCTATTTGTTTATGTCTACTTGTCTATTTACTCTCCCTCTTTCCATTTCCTATCTCATTTTGTCTCATTTTTGCCTTTCTCCCATCCTCTCCCCTTTCCCACTTTCTCTATCTCCCTTGCCTTTTCCGCTCTCCTCTCAGCTCTTTGCCCCCCTGGCCACTAAGATAAGTTCAGAGTCATATTTTGAGACTAAGATGGAGGAATCAAAGAGCTCTGAGCTATCGTGTGAGATAAGGGGATGCTGTAACGGAGAGCTGGGCGCTTTGGCTCTGCAGGCTGTGATGAAAGGCTTCGAGGACGTGTTCAGCCTGGATGCCCCCTCTGTCCCTGTCCTGCACTCGGACATGCAGGTCAGCATGCAGGCCACGCAGAATTCCTCCAAGACCTGTTCCATGCGAGAAGGACACAAAATCAGCATGGCTGCCTTTAGCTGGTCCGATGACAGTGACAGCGATTAGGAGTAGCTCCTCTCGGTTAATTAGCCGGCCTCAAAAACTGTGGTCTTATACCAGCTTTCCTCACTGATCGATATTACTCATAATTCTAAAAACAAATGTTGTCTGTAAGGTTTTAGATCTATTTGTAGGAAATATCTATTATGTAGTCCTGATATTGCAATTATTACACTTTTTTGCTGATTTATTTTTCTAATAATAACACTGTTTTTTTTTTTTTTCCAAAACACACGAATAAACATATATAGAAACCTCTGACTGAGCTAAGAGGTGAAAGTAGTAATTGTTTCCCACTCCTACATATGGACTGCCTTAGCCCTGCTGGTCCTACGCCTACAGAGTCCTTATGGATGTAATTTATGGCAAATGAACTGGACGTATAGCAGCGTGCTGAGGGGCGAGCGAGCCGCGTGTCAGCCTAGTGAAGATTCATGACATTTTGCTGACATTAAGATTGGCCAATTTGAGCACTGAGGCTGTGAGATACTCACATAGGCAAGAAAGGCTAGCGAGTGAGAGAAAGTGTGTGCGTGTGTGTGTGTGTGTGTGTGTGTGAGAGAGAGAGAGAGAGAGAGAGAGAGAGAGAGAGAGATTTCCTTTGGTAAAACTTTATGAAACTTTGATACAAAAGACTAAGCAAACCTGTCTTTGCGTTCTTGGATTATCTAAAAGAAAATCCTTATATACAAAATTCACACAATCTAGAACATAACATTAATATGTTGCTGAACACGTTTGTTCCTACAAATTTTCATGGATTTGATGCAGTTTAGATGTACTGTATACATTACACTCTAATTGAAAGAATGCATACTAATAACTGCATGGTTTATTAGGGTAAATACCTCGCATATGAGCTATACACAGATATGAATATGAAGTCATTTTTTTGCTTTTGTTCATTAAAACACACAATGAAATGTTCACATTCTAATATTTATTCCTTTTATGTTTTGTACTTGGAGTGCCCTTGTTTGCGGTATCACATTATTATTCCTACCCAGACTTTGATAACGTTTGCATTTAACAAACAAATTAATGTAGAACATATATTCATTAGAACTCTCATATATATATATATATATATATATATATATATATATATATATATATATATATATACACACATATATACATACATACATACACACATACAATATATATATTATAGAAGGTTTTGCATTTGTATTCGCAGTTTATCTTAGATCCAGTGTTTTCCTTTGACATTCTATTCATATTCTGTTTTCTTTTTTTGATCCTGTCTCTTTCTGCCTTTTGCAATAAACTTTGTCACAAAAAATATGCTTAAACTCTCTTACTTCCATATTTTGCTTTTTATACTTTGCATAAATCTAATATAAAGCTCTTGTGTTGTGAGTTTTAATGGTAAACATAAATGTATGATGATTCAGATGACATGATTTCAGGAGACAAGTGTGTCTGACTATACATAGCACACATTATAAAGCACATATACACTGCAACTGCAACTTTTTTAGATCAGGAATGGCAAAAATCTTTTGGGGTTGCATTGATGTGCCCCGGAATAAGCTCAGGTTTCAATGTGATCTCAGGACGTGATGTGTGGATGTGCTCCTGTGGCGTCATCTGAACATAAGGTCAAATCATGGCCATATTCTCTCGGATAACACCAGCAGGACAGAGTGCACTCTGCACCCTGCTGAACTCTGCTGAGCTCTTAAAGGAATTTCAATTACAGAGTCATTTGTGCTGACTGTCTCCACGCCTCCCTTCATCCCATCTCTTCTTTGTCAACAATCTGCTTCCCATCCTTATAAAACCATGCAAGCCAGTTGTGAAATACAAGATGTCTGCTCGAAATGCACTGTTATGTCACTCTAATTAGGCAAATGTATGTCATGGAGCTTTGACGTGTGGCAGATTTTTTATTTTTTTTAAAAAAATATTATCATTTTGTTTACATCCTCTGATATGTGTCGTACACAGACGGGGGAGTTGAGGGCCCATCTGGCTACACAGTGGGAAAACACAACAGTTGTGCTTTCTCTTTCTTTCCATCCCACACTCCATATTTTTTCATGCACGTGTAAGAGGTTTGACATACTCCATGCATGGATTACTGATTCATTTTGATTTCCTTCACCATCTTTTTGCACAGCAGTGTTATTTTGCTATAATTTTACCTGCTAATAATGCGATTTGTGTTTTGACTGGCATTTAACTTTTAATGCATTTGTCCCCCTGGAGTTTGTTAGGACATTTCATACAAAAGTGCTGCATATTATATTTTGTATGCATTTTAGCTTCCTAAAGAATTGATGGAATTTATGTTAGCTTTATAGCATTCATGAGTAAACTCATTATAGCATTAACATTAACATTATAGCATTCAAGAGTAAATTCAAACCATTCTGTAATAAGAGTTCACTGTTTGTATGCATTACTCTCTCTTTCTCTCTGTAGCTGCTCCCGAACCTGGCCATCCACGTCTGGACAGAGGAGCATGTGGTCAGTATCAGTGTTAAATGTGCATTACAATATTGAATTGATTAAGACAGTACAGACAGTTTTAGCTCTTGTGTTCTGTTCACGTCTTCTTTAGACAACCCAGGGCATCTCTTTTGATTTGATAGTCATTTTATATTAAGTGATTTTTTTTAAATAATTACTATAGCTTATATTTGTCCCGATAGTAGTATAAAATGTGTGAGTTTAAGTAAGTGACAACGTGAATAAGACAAACCATGAGTTTCACATGTTTCTTCATCACAAGTAACACAAAATGTCAAGATATTAATCAGTTTAAATTATTATTAATATATGTACAAAATGGGATAAACAAAATAATATAATATATAAAATAATATATAAGTTCAACACTTTCCATCTCTCTTTTTAAATTGTGTTTATAAAGGTCTTCAACTTTTTTTTTCTATCCACTGAGCATCTTTTGGTTGATCTCAACTGTAATGTCTATAGTATAAAGATGTCAATTTTCCTGTAGAAATTGATCAAATGTTAGTAATTATTCAACACAGCAGAACATAGGACTTGAGAATTGTAACAGGTTTATTTACTAAAAGGTCGTCCATTTCACAGTACTTCTGGATGTCACAGATTTTTGGGACAGGTAAGAAGTTCTGATAAGATGATTATTTACTTCTTCATTTTGGTTTCAGAAATACTTCCCAGCTTTTCATACGTACCAGTCAGAGTGGTAGCGGTACATGTAGTATAAGTACGATTTCCTGCTGTACGTGTGTGTTTGTGGATGTTTTGTTGCAGGTGGGGTAGATTGTGAGATGCAGCGCTATGCTGATGTCTTCAAGAAGAACCATATCACTGGCCGCAGGCTGCTGCTCCTCTCTGAGGCAGACATGAGAGATATGGGCATCTCCTCTAAAGGGCATATCATACACCTGAAGGTAGTGTAGTGAAACTGCTGCACAAGGGCACGATATGGAAAGCCGTTTGGTATAATAACACGATGAAAAGGGATACAGATTCTTAGAAGTATAAAACAAAGACAATTGTTTATAGCTGATCATGGGAGCTAACTTGTTTCTCAAATGTTCCACAACATTAACGTGAAAAAAAGTGCAATGTGTCATTCTTTAATTAATAAAAAATTTACTAGTTGGCAAATTTCTGTGGAATAAGAGAAACTGAACACTTCGGGATTTGTGGTTACTGGAAAATAATCAACTTTGCTCTGGTAATTGCCCTTCTTAAAATTACACCACCCCATCGTTGAATATTTTCCTATAACAGCACATTCTGAAGTGTTTTATTCCTTCTATATTGCAGTTATGTGGGTTTTTTGTTGTTGTTCAAAGCCTTTCTCATCCAAAAATGAAATTCTCTGTGCATGAAAATTAGATATTCCATAATAATAGTGTATTTGTATCAAATTGTATCATGTATTGTGTATAATGTTCCTGAGAGACAACATTCATTCTTTTTTCCAGGCTGAAATTGAAAAATTAAGAAATGATTATCTGGCGCTGTTCCATTTCCCTCCGTTAACAAAGGTATGGACAGTTTTGTTTAAGAGCTCTGTTTTGCATAGATTTGTTATTTACGGTTAATAATTGAAATCAATTTCTTAATTGGCTTTGATAATGTGTTGGTAAATAAGTGTTTCCTTAATTGTTCAACATTCACTGTGTAGTGTCTTATTATAACTTGTTTCCTATTCTGTGTGACCACGAACCTTACCTGGGTTTTTCTACCAAGAAACTACATTTTTTAATATACTGTTAATGATGTAAGTAGGGTTTTGCCTGTTGAAATCTCCCTGTGTCCTCTCTCAGGATGAATGGGACAGAGAAGAGGAGGAGAAAAGCTGGAGGAAGACTGTTAATCTGGAGCTGGTATTTGGTTATCACTGGAAACCAGGAACAGGTCCAAAGGTACAACAAATGCCTTAAGAGTACCTACTGTTTGACACATTTGTGCAAATAAGGATTATACCAACGTTTGTCTGTTAATTCATTTGCACCACACTTGTTTATTGCAACAAACCTTGTTCATAAGAAAGCATGGTTTAAGATGCCATTTAATCCTGGATTTAGTCTTATTGTACACAAAATTTCCTAAATGATAATTTGATAATGATTGATCACAAGAGAAACATAGACTTGCTGACAATCAGAGATTAAGAGGTTTAATTCTTGACTTGTTGAGATGTTTGAAACTGGTGCAAAAATAAAAAATGGTGCAATACAACTTGAATTAAAACGCAACATTAGAAACTGTAGATCCTTGATTAGCTCTAAGTACACTTAGTCGAATCCTCAAGTCCTTGTTAATTCAGCCCTACTTTAATGTTTCAAAATTTCATCTGTGTCTTTTCTTAAAAATAATACTTTTAAGTATTTAATTTTTTTTAAATTTAAAACAAAGCTTGGTCATGCACGTTTTATTTTCAAAGTCCTATATTTATAGGAACTTTAGAAGTTCCAGGCCTAAAGACACATGTTTGGTGTCTACAGCTAGAAAGCCCTTAGCTCTATATCAGAGTTTTAAAACTGCTGATTCATATTCATACTTCATTTATTTTTCACCTCACACCACACATAGTGCGTAGATATGTTTTTGCATTCATTATTCTGAATTGTTATTTGCACTGAAGACTGAGGTCTTTCGTTCCCTGGGTGATGACTTGTCATCAGTGTATAGAACCGAGACTCTTTAGGATGTCAAGATGGCAACACTCACCTTGAAGTTGCCATTTCCTTAAGTAAAGATGCCTGTTATTCTCCCATCAGCTATTGACCACCGTCTCACTGAGCACATTTTTTTGTTTGCAAGATTGATTTTTTTTCTTCTTCCCTCCTTTAAAAATAAACAGAAAAAAAGATAAATAAATCTTCTATCTAGAGTGATACAGAGCATCCACCCCCTCTTGCTTGCGAAGGCTTTGTTCAGGTCTCAAAGAGGGGAGAAAGGCCGCTTCTCCACTTGCTGCTTGAATTTAATCAAAAATGGCCCATTTAGCCAGAAGTCATTTATTTTTTTTTAAAGGCAAATGTTATTTAATCTTTCAGCTGTTCATTGTCCCATCATAAATAGTCCCCTTTCAGTGCGTGCAGCAGGGCTGAAGCGAGGCTGCTAATTGCCTCCCATTTCTCCTGACATGTGGTGGTTTAGTGGGGAGGAAACTCAGCAGGGAGAAGGAAACAGGAGGCTGAGAAAATGAGAGCTAATTATTTTCCCCTGCCTGGTGTCAGGCTCTGTGTCAGCCTTGTTTTTACAAACTGGAAGGTTCTTTTGGACTAAATAAAACAAACCAGCTCTGCTCACTTTTCCCCGCTCTCTCCTTCTCTCTCTTCCCCCGCCCTCTCTCTCTTTCTCTCTTTCTCTCTTCCTCTCTCTGTCTCTTGTTCTCCTCTCTCTCTCCCTCTCTCTCTCTTTCTCTCATTCACTCTCTCTCTCTCTCTGGCGGTGTCATGGTAGCAGCTGCACTTCTCAAAGACTAAATGAGGGGCCTGCGATTGTGCACTGGCCATCTGACAGGCAGCGAGTGTGCTGTTAATGAGGATATCAGCACTGAGTCGAGGGAAAGGTGCTGAATTATGTATGAGGCGTCATTAGACGCTCGCTGCGCTGGCCGCCATCACGGCGCATTGTTTCTGCTGGTGTGATTAGGCCAGGCCCAACAGCGCCAGGCCAAGGCGCTAGCAGCCTGTTCCAATGAGGAGGAGTCTGGCACCTTTACAGCGAGACACGGCTTCTGACATACACACACTCAGGACCTTTGACACTGCTGCTTTGAGATCCATCCAGCAAACACACACACACATACTCAGTCCTAAACACATAACACACCCTCAGAGCACACACACTCTCATCCATGGCACACTCCTCATTTTAACACTCACACCACACACTTGTGAGGATGTAAAGATGTGTGTTTTGGCTCTCCTGTGATGTGTACCCCTCTGATCTTAGTACACAGTAGATTGGCTTGCAACAGGAGCAGTGTGTTTTAAGTAATGACCGGTGAATGGAGGAATCATTATTGCCCCGTCAGCATGTGCACCGGGTCCAAAGCCAGCCAGCACATTGTAACCTGTCCTGTGATGAGGAGCACATTTGCATTGATGATGGGAACGAGAGTGGATGTTATAAGCTCACTTGCACATTTTGTCTTTTTTTTATTGAGGCTTTCATGGTTGGTTCTGATTTTTTCCCTTTGTTGCAAGGGTTTGTTTATTCCACTAAAATTCTTCGTAGTGTCATTTAGATGGAGTTAATGAGCAATATGCTTGGTTGGATGATATACTGGTTATTCACATATGCCGATCTCTGAGCTCATTTCAGTACTTGGCTTTTTGATCGGGTTTTGGAGCAAAAAAAATTCATAATGACAAACAACATTGTATGTTGTATCAGATACAGAGTATGTTGGGACAGCTAATATTACATCTAATGTCAAGTGAAATTATCATTTCTAGGCAAAGTTCTATTTGGAAATACTATACCAGCTATGGGGTGGCATGGTGGTGCTACCCACTGCATTGTTGCCAACAGCCCTGGATTGATCGTGAGCTCAGGTTACTGCCTGTGTGGAGTTTCTGTGTATGCTCTCTCCATGTCTGTGTGGGTTTCCTCCAGGTTCTCCAGTTTCCTCCCACATGCTAATAGGTGGATTCTAAATTGCCTTTTAGTGCGAAAATGTGTGCATAGTGTCCTGCGATGAACTGGTGTCCTATACAGTGTGGATTCCCACCTCATGCTCCGGGTGCCTGGAATAGGGTTCAAATCCACCAGAACCTTGACCAAGATAAAGCGGTTACTGAAGATGAAAGAATGAACGATTAAATGAATGGATATACAAGCTACATCAGCTTATTCTTTCCATCTCTGTTGGACTTTTCCAGTTAAATTTGGTTACATGACAATAAACAATTCTTACATTTTTTGTTTGGATATTTGAATACTATTAATATTAAAATGTAGATATTTAAATAGCTAAACAGTTACAATGCCCATCCTCAATAACCAAAACCAAACCAACGACTCATACTGCTTACTAACTCCTTCTGTAGAGCTATACGATGCAGTAGGCCTATGTATGATTTTCTGCAGGCTGCACAGTAACCTCTACGTGAGCAGTATGAAATTCGTACTTGTGGTAGTGCGATGGGATATTTGCATTTTAGAAAGCATTTTAGCTGTCACTCCTTCATTCACTCACCAACTGAACTGGCATGAACCCACATTTGACAAATGCACATGTTTGTAGTCTTCCATGTGTATGAAGAGAGGAGATTTCCTCATACATAGGGCAAGGTAGCAAAGTACTGCTCTTTAGCACTGGGAAAAATGTTGGGTAACATACAATACATTATCCATGTAGAATAAAATTTGATAAATGTCACTCATTATTATGAGGTGGGAATGAGTGTGTATATACACAATGCATGGTTCTATCTTGGGAACGTTGTATATGAGGCAGGATACAGCCTGGATGGGATGCCAGTCCATTGCACACAAACATTCACTCACTCATTCACACCTTTGGGCAATTTTAACATAGTAATCCACCTACTGGTGTGTTTTTGGAAAGTGGGAGAAAACTGGAGAAACCTACAAGCACACAGACTCCACAATCTCAGGATTGACCCTGAAGCTGTGACCTGCTACACCACCATGCTGTCCAGATATGACACAGCCACACTAAAGGTTATACACAGTATTTTTTATTTTGCTACCGTTATGCCTGTGCCTGCACAGTATTGTCCATCCCTGTTATTCATTGTACTTGAGGCCCTTCAGGAAGTGACACAAGTAGCTTCTGCTCCTGCCTATTAAAAACAATGATAATGCAAAAACAAGCTAATAACTGACCACAGCTTCTGACTGTCTTCGATATGCCTTTTTGCAGGACTGCAAATGGAAAATGTACTTGGAGCTTGACGGAGATGAAGTCGCTTTAACCTATATCAGAGATGTCACGTTTAATGCAAACAGACCAGATGTGGAAGTCTCAAAGATGACCAAGGTACATTCTGTTTGTCCATATTGGTTATAATGCACAACACAGTATAGGATGTGAGCTGATGAATGAACATATGTACTTTTTCTTCTCAGCCACCATTTGTAATGGAGAAATGGATTGTTGGGATATCTGACAAACAGACTGTCGACTGCATTGTAAATTATGAGGTAATTGAAATTCACAAAAAAAACATAAAATGTGCACAAGACATGCAAGGAACATAACGTATCTCTGCAAACATGCTCAAGCTTTAGCTTCTCTATACACTGATATATACTTTAAAAATGGCAGGATCTGTAGTAGAGTGAATGTAGATGTCTCTCCTCTTTACTGGACCAAACCAGAATCACTCTTTCCCTTACACTTCACTTGGATTGTTTGATTTAAGCCATTAAACCAACAGCTTGTTCAACCACATCAAGTGAAGTATGGACTTTTCTCCATATATCTATCCAGGCATGTCAAATATTCAGTAGGGCACTAGAAGAAGATTGTAGGGCTTGGTTCCTGTTTGGATCTATGCATAACCCACCCTGTGCTTATTGTCTCATCAGAATGATGTCAGGTCTCCAAGGAGCACAAGACATGTGCACTCAGTGCGGTGGAGCCTGGTCAGTGCGGTAGATGAAATCAGAGGTGTAGAGTTGCTCATAGAAACAGCACCAACAAATGGGGACGGGGACTACAGGAGCGCTTCCAACTCTGGTAATAGTAATCTTTACTTTTTGGAACCATAGACACTGTGAGTTAAAAATTAGAGCAAGGTTCTCTTAATATAGAGGTTGTATGTAATGTTAAGTGTCTGGATTTAATTACGATGATGAATGAAAATAGAAACAGAAGTGGTAAAGAGAATTGAAATCAATTATTATACCCTAGTACAACTTGCGGGGAAATAACAAAACTAATTTTGAATTATTTTTGGCATTCACCAACTGTCTCATCATTTTCCTAAAGCATGGTAATATAAAGTTTATACAATACATTGCCAAAAAACCTGACCATCACACCCATATGTTCTTGCTGAACATCCCATTTCAAAACCAGCAGCATTAATAAGGAGTTGGTCCACCTTTTTTAACAGCCTTCTGAGAAGGCTTTTGACTAGATTTTGGAATGTGGCTATAGGGATTTGAGCTCATACAGCCAAGAGAGCTGTATTAGTGAGGCCAGGCTATGGTATCAAATGAGAAGGCCTGGGCCAGCCTGTGTTTCAGTTCATCCCAAAGTTGTTCAGAGGGGTTGAGGTCAGGGATGAGTGCAGGACACTTGACTTCTTGCACACCAGCCTTATCAAATCATGTCTTAATGGACCTCGCTTTGTTCACAGGGGAGTTGTCATGCTGGAACAGGTTTGGTCTCAGCCCCTTAGTTCCAGCAATGGGAAATCTTAATGCTACAGCATGCAAATACATCCTATACAATTGTGTGCTTCCAACTTTGTGGCAACAGTTTGGGGAAGGCCCACATATAAGTGATGGTCATGGTCAGGGGTCCACAAACTTTTGGCCATGTTTTTGGCCATATTTTTCTGCAGTTAAACAGAAAAAATTTACTTGTGCTAGTACACTATATTGATCTCTGTGCTTTTGGATACAAGGTGCCTGTATAATGGACAGTTCAGTGCAAAAGTATGTATGGTTTCTAGGTGAAAAATAGGAAAATGTACCATGATGTTACAAAGTATCTACTAAAAATAAAATTCAAACATGTTACAAATGAAATGTGGGTGTGTTCATTAATAAGACACCAATTCAAAACAATGCAAAATAAACAGAACCAACAGAAGACTTTTTGTCATGGAAAGGCAGTTAATGACATATGAAATAATTTTAACAGACATTTACTTCTAGACATATTCAGAGCTGTATATTAAAGCTTACTGGACCCAAAACTGTTGAGATGATAGGAAAGACAGTTATAAAAGCAAAGGGAGTAGTTATTATTGAATATTTATATCATATTTTAAAAATACTCTTTTTCTTAAAACAAACTATTTTTGTTACTAGTGATATTGAATGAACATATGTGAAACACACAAAAATTTTTGCACTCAACTGTCTTTTGAATTATCTCACAGGTGTTGATCCTCAGTGGATTTCCAGTCTGAGATCAAAGCAGCTCAGAGAGGACCAAGCTCAGGAGCGCCACAGTGCCACTCAGAGCAACCACTCAGACAGCATGACCCTCCCACAGTTCCTGTCCGCTTTCGGTAATCAGTCGTCATATGCTTCTGCTGTGCGAAGATCACCCAGTCGCAGTCCACTTTCACAATTGGCCGACTCCCGAAGCTCCTCTCCAACACTGTCAACCAAACTGTCCTCAATCCACCTGGGGTCAAAGGGTAGCAGCCCCTCCAGTACGACTTCTGAGAGCACATCAGAGAGAGACCGTTCTCATAGCAGTAGACACATGTACAGCTACCAAAAAAAAAGCTCCTATAGCTCTATAAATGTGACTGGTCGAGGAGACCACAGAATGTTTAGAGGGGGCAGTCATACGTATCATGGCAGCTCTAGAGGAGCACGACACCGTACCAACTACGTAGTACCACAAAATCAATTGCAGATAATCCCAGGATTGTCACCAGCAACAGTAGGAGAAAAACAGAAAGATGAGCAAGAGGATGCCAAAGCTGCAGAAGGAGGATGGATTAAAGTAGAACGCAAGAAGCCTCCCAAACAGGACCTTAAGCAGCAGGACCAAAGACAGCTTAGAGGCCGTCCACGAAAAGGAGGAAGAGGGGGGCGTGGGCGGAGCTAAGGGTTTTTATGCTGCATATATGTGGGCATGTGGATCGAGGAATTAAATTATTACACCAAAGGGAAAAAAAAAACATTTTCACAAGATGTACAAATAACAGAATCAGCAGATGGAGTCGTGGTTTTGGTATAATAAGAACTGGTTAGCAAAGGATTATGAACAGAAGTTTTGTGCACAATAGCTTGAACTAACCAAAAACCTCAATTTAATACTCTTTGACCCAGTCAAATCTGTGAATGTTAACAACACAACCTTTTAACCATTGGTTTTTAAACTGGGGTGTGTGAGCCAGTAAAGAGGTTCAATATTTCATGTTTGTCTTTTTTATTATATAACAAAATCATCCAATGATGACACCTATGGAATATGGATATGGGGCTGTGTCTGAAATGTATTTAAAGATTAAAAAGCAATACTGTACTGTCTATCTGCATGTTACAATCAAGTGAATTGCAGTTCTTTTTAAAATGGGGGTGTGAATATAATTACTGCCTTAGACCTGAGAACAGACCAAGGACCTAATTATTTTATTATTATTATTATTATTATTACAATAATTGACTCTGGTCTTGAATCCTCGTGAGCCATATGTTTCCAGCTTGTGACAAGGGTCTTTTCCACAAGACACTCCAGAAATACGAATGTTTTAGTGCTCTAAACTACTAATATTGTTTGGGATTTGAATTATATGACTGTTGTTGAGCACAAACACACAAACACCCACCCATCCACACACACACACACACACACAAACACCACTACCACTACTAAATGAATTAAGGTTTATTTTTGCCTCAGGTTTCAGACAGGTTGTGTTTTGTTATAGCATTTTTATATATTTTTTATATATAACTTTGCCAACCATATCCTATTGTATCATCAAAATAAAAATGGTTTAAAATGACTAGTGTGTATCTGTGTATCTGTGTGAGTGTGTGAGAGAGACTACAAAGTAAAGGATGTTGGTCGCTCGTCACGCCCCTTATGTAAAACTAATAAACACGTTTGGCGCCACCGTAGAAGATCCTGAAAGGACGCCTTCATAAACCTATGTTTCTTTATTATCTTTAATATGCTCTCAATAATATTTAGTGTTTTCATCTTGAAGCACGTAACTTGGAGACATGTATTTGGAAAGACAAGATTCGTGTGTTCGTTAGGTGTAGTCATTTATAAAATTATTAGGCATCTTACAGGACTCCGTGGTGGCGCGAATAAGTCCACGCCCCCAGAAATTTTCCCGCGAACTTCCACAGTGTGTAGTCTGTAGCAGACTTCCCTCTTCTCATATTTACTCACACCAGTGCAGTGAGAGCTACAAGGCAGAAAAGTAGGACAATGCGCTCCCAGGTATGTAACGATTTGGATCCGGGTTTTTTTTGGTCAGTTTCAGTTAAAGCATTGTTTATTTCACGAGCTTATTATTTAGGGGTTTTTTTTGTTTTGCTTTTTAAAAGAAAAGTTACATTGTTCATTCAATGATTTGTATTCAGTAATGCATATTTGTTGGCCGTATCCTTCCGAATGAATGCACAAACATTGTTAGCATCCAAAACCTTTACAAGTCTGTAGATTTGAGCATTAGAGCCGATATTGCTTGTGGAAACGTGTCGTCTGTATGTTAAATAAATTGCAACACAAATAAAATCAGTACAAATTAAATCACGGCATGTTTCTAGTTTTATTCTATTCGAGTTTGCTGATAGTACCATCTAGGCCCTGATAAACTTGTTTTACTACGTAATCAGTTACTTTGCAATCCGTATCTTTCCGCAAAGGGCAAACTCCATCATTGGCGTGTGTTCACCAACTCCCTTTGATTCTTTTTCCCGCCACAGCGTCAGCAAGCCCCACCCCCTTCTACCAGAATGAACCTGAGGAGTTACCGGAACTTGGGCCTGGTCCCCATGGAGACCTCTTCCTCAGAGGACAGCTGTGACAGCTTTGCATCTGATGGTTTTGCATCAATGGTATCAGACTTCAATATCTACATTTAAAGCCTGTAGCTATTTCTGGACTTTAGTGGTTGGTTTTTATTTGAAAATAAACGTTTCAGTTCACCTCGCTGCAGTATTCATTAACGTGTTTAAAGGTGCAGTTGTGTATGCTTTAAGTGATTAAACTTAACACACATGAGCACTGAGAGTCTGAATGTGTGTGTTGGTGTTGACTAAAGCTGGATTCACACTGTACGATTTTGGCCACAATTCAGTCGCTGAAGACAAATTTTGAGAATCCTGAAAGATTCCTATAATTTGAGGCCAAAATCTGTAGTCTTTTATGGCTACTTTTACCGTGTTCCCCAACAGCCGAGTAACTGCCGTTGTGATCATTTTTCCTCCGATTAAATTCTGGCAATCTCAGAAGATTTGAGGCACAGTACTGTAGTTTGTCTTCTCCTACTCAGTACGAGTCTTGTTGCGTGCGCCCGCTTTTCTCGTCGTGACCGTCGTACAGTCTGACATTAATGACTGCTGAGATCCTACACTGTGACACGGCATACAGTGGGGATCGTGTTCGTACAGTCTGACAAGCAACAGTCGCAAAGGACTATTACTAATTGTACAGTGTGCACTCAGCTTAACACGGGTGATGCTAACACTATACTCAAACCAGCTCTGGTTATTATTTGACTCCTTTTACTAATAAAGCTCAGTCTTTGGTGGAATTCAGTTTGTGCTGGTGATTACTTGCCAGATTGTAGAAACTAGATGTTGTATGTTCACACAGGATTAAAATCGTATCTTCAAGCAACGCTCCTTCTCAGACGAAACGAAAGCAGCTTGAGTAAAGCTTAATTGAACAGACTTTGACATGTAGATTTCCCTCACAGAAAAGACCTCTCAGGCAGACGAGAAGCTCAGCTCGGCAGGAAAAACTCTTAGAGACCCAGTCCGTGTCGGAGGAGGAAGGCTGCAGCGGTTTTGAGGAAAGCGACTGCAGTAATGAGATGAGCGCCATGGTGAGTGGCAATAAAATTACCATTTACTGTTCGTCACATACCAGCAGTGTTATTTTCAGTTTCTGTATGCTGTTTCACTTCTTGGGTGCTTATTCTTTCTTCTCCCCCATCCCTTCTCTTCACTGTTCTGTGCTGCTTTAGAAAATGGATTCAGACTCTGATTCAGAACCCCCCAAGAAAACTCGCCGCTCCTTCACTCTTCGAGTGGCCATGAAGTACCCCACCAAAAATGTTCCACAGAAGAAATCTCCAAGTCCTGAGCCTGCTCCTAAAGCCAAAGGCAGACAATTAGATGCTGAAGAGGAGGACTTCATAGCAAAGAGAGCACTTAATATTAAAGAGAACAAAGCTATGGTAAGAAAACGTGTCAAGAAGCTGCCATTAAGCTTTGATTAAAAGTCATCGGTAGCAGGCCAAGCTAATTTTTCTTGTGGTGTTTGATTAATTGTCTGGTATTGAAATTTTTTTTTAAAAGACTTTTTAACATGCAGCAGATACTACTGTGAACTGTTTATCAGTGATTATAGAATGATGCAGAATTTAAGAATTGTCACTTTTGTCTTGTAGCTGGCTAAACTAATGGCAGAGTTGAACAAAGTCCCTGGACTTTTCCCTAAGAAGACCTCTCTTCCTGCGAGTGATACAGTAAGCATCAGCAATTACTCCCTGAAAGCTTGTAGGATATTTGTCTTAATTTTGTATTTAACTGGTGTGTTTTCTTTCCCACTTTTAGCCTCGCCGTGTTCCCCGTCGTTCTTTGGGAACCCCTGGAACTCGCAGGCAGAACCCAGAGCGTTTGTCACGGATTCACACACGCTCCCGTTCACTGGTAGACGGCCCCCCGACTCCCACTCCAGAAGAAGAGCCTGAGGACAGGTTCAGCCTGGTGCGCAGGTGTGATGACGATGATGAAGAACCGGTGAGCCTTGGGGAGGGGGAGGTGTTAATAATCAGAATTGTTTTTCGATAAAATTCCAATCCCTTTCTCAGTATAATCAGTATTTGATTAAAAAATTGTGGATATTTAGGAGCCACGTCGTCGGCGCACCTACAACGGCACCCTTACCATCCCTCATGTGGTAAGACCTGTGGAGGAGATTACTCGGGCGGAGCTGGACAATATTTGCACTAATGTCCGGGAGAAGGTCTACAATCGTGCCACGGTGAGTGGTCCTTATGGATCTAGTTTACATGTACACTTGTACCGCAGTTCATTTATCCTCTGCCTGACTTTTGAGGCCTTAAGTCATGCTGGTCAGTAGTGGCATTGGCTTAATCTTGAAAGGACACGTTCTGATGTCTGTTTTTCCCCCACAGGGCAGCACCTGTCACCAGTGTCGTCAAAAGACAACTGACACCAAGACCAATTGTCGTAACCCTGAGTGCGTTGGAGTCCGAGGTCAGTTTTGTGGTCCCTGTCTGCGGAACCGTTATGGAGAGGAAGTTCATGATGCACTTTTGAACCCGGTACGTACATGCTTGGGTCTGCATTAATCTCCAATATAAGCGAGCAAGGTTTTTAAATGTAAGGTTGAACTTTTGAGGTTCCTCTGGTTTAACATGTTTCAGACACCACTATTCCTGTAAACAGAATTGTTTACTTTTAAATGGAAATGTATGCACATAGTAATGAGGCTGTTTATTTATCATTTTCCCCAGGAGTGGCAATGTCCTCCATGCAGAGGCATTTGTAACTGCAGCTTCTGCAGGGCCAGAGAGGGGCGCTGTGCTACAGGTGTGCTTGTGTACCTGGCTAAATACCATGGCTTCGATAATGTCCATGCTTACCTGAACAGGTAATGATTTATTTGTTTGAGGCTTTTTATCCTGCATATTGCCCACATGTATTCTCAATTGAAAGAGCTGCAGTGCAACTCAGATGTTGCTTGAAATTCATGGAATTGTTTTTCTCTGCAGCTTGAGGAAGGAGCTGGAGGAGAGTGAGTGAAAATACTGATCCTGCTGATTTTAATCCATGTCTTGCATTCATTGTCTTGGTTCTGTTGGGAAGGTTTTTTTTGTTTTTTATAATTTTTTTTTTTTTTTTGAAGAATTTGCTTTAGGACCTTTTTATTCTCTTTATGCAAATTTGTGCCTTATGACACTTGTTAATGGACTGCCTGAGGTGTTCATTTACATTGTTTTAAATGTAATGTTGCTCATCGTTGATTGTAGTGACTTTTTTTTTTTGCCATTTTAGTGATTGTACTGTAATTTCGCTTATTTTATCTTTTTAAGCTTGAACTTTTTATTACTGGGGAACTGTAAAGTGTTGTTGAAATTTCAGGCATGGCTGCTTCTGACTTCTGAAAGGTAAAGCAGGCCAGTAGCTCCCTTAGGAGTAAATCATTTCAAATGTTAATCATAGCACAATTCCTCTGACCAATAAAAGCTTTTTATTTTTAAAACCAGAGCTTGTGGAGTGTATTTTTTGCTTCTCCCTACTCTATTGGAGTGTTTAAACTCCTAATGGAGGTTTGAGTTTTATTCCATGTCCCTTGCAGGCAGAGTGCTTCATCTCCTCACTTGTCCTGCTTTTGCTAGAGCGCACTGATGTACTGCATCGCCTTCTCTGATCCTTCATTAGAGAGCTGCCACTAATGGTGTGGAAATAATTAGCAGACTCTAATGGGAAATTTTATACCTGTAAATCATTTCCCTAGCATATTCTCTCTGGCTTGCGCTCTCGTTGTCATTTATGTGACAAAGAATGTGGTGTTGGTGGGAACGCTTTAAATTGTGTGATGTTACTGAACTTAATTTTCTCAACAGGCGTGTTTATTCATACTAGACAGGCTTTGAGACCCTCAATGGCAGTGGGCTTTATTCGGAGTGATCTCGCGTCATACTTTAAAGAATATCCAAGGGGTTTTTTTTGTTTTTTTTGTATTTCCCAGTGTGACTGCTCGGGTTCTGCAGGAAACCAATGCTTCAAAAAAACTATTTTAATTTGCATAATAAAGATGCACTTGAAAAATACTGGCATTAAATACCAAACGATCATCCACTTTAGGGCGATGAATATTTAGGGAAATAATTGTTTACGACGCTCGAGCATTGAGACGATCTGGCAATCAGGCTATGAAATACAATATTTATTCATTAGAGCGGACTTAATGAGGCCTTGCGGCGCTAATTAAGAAAAGCAGCGTAGCGCTAAATGAGGCTCATGGAGCGGCGGCAGTCCACACGGTCTTACCTGCATGAGGAAGAGGAGGAGGTCCGAGTCCCCTAACCCCACCCGCCGCTCCTGGAGATTAAGGTAGGATTTTATGGCGCTATAACGTATTATCCAACTGCTGCTAGTGGTGCTGAAGGGTGTTACAGTGCCCTCCACTAATACTGGCACCTTTGGTAAATATGAGCAAAGAAGGCTGTGAAAATTGTCTTAATTGTTTAATTTTTTGTTCAAAAAGCACAAAAATGCAACAATTATTGGCACCCTTTTAGTCAATACTTTGTGCTATCTCCCTTTGCCAAGATAACAGCTTTGAGTCTTCTGCTATAATGCCTGATGAGGTTGGAGAATACATGACAAGGTATCTGAGACCATCTCTCCAGATCCTTCAAATTTCGAGGTCCATGCTGGTGGTCTCTCCTCTTCAGTTCACCCCACAGGTTTTCTATGGGTTTCAAGTCAGTGGACTGGGATGACCATGGCAGGACATTGGTTTTGTGGGCAGTAAACCATTTTTGTGTTGATTTTGATGTAAGTTTGGGATCATTGTCCTGCTGGAAGACCCAACCACTGACCATTTTAAGCTTTTTGACAGAGCCAATCAGGTTTTCATTTAATATCTGTTGATATTCGAGGCCATGATGCTATGTGTCCTAACAAAATGTCCAGGTCCTCTGGCAGAAAAAGATCCCCAAAACATTAAAGAACCACCACCATATTTAACCGTGGGCATGAAGTAATTTTCCATGTGGCTACCTCTCTGTGTGCGCCAAAACCACCTCTGGTGTTCATTGACAAAAAGCTCTATTTTGGTTTCATCTGACCATAGAACCCGACCCCATTTGAAATTCCAGTAGTGTCTGGCAAACTGAAGATGCTTGAGTTTGTTTTTGAATGAGAGTAGAGGCTTTTTTTCTTGAAACCCTTCCAAACAACTTGTGGTGATGTAGGTGTCTTCAGATTGTAGTTTTGGAGACTTTCTGACCCCAAGACACGACTAACTTCTGAAATTCCATAGTTGTGATCTTTGGAGATTTTTTGCTCACTTGAACTATCCTCTTCACAGTGCGTTGAGACAATACAGACAAACGTCCAATTCCAGGTTGATTCATAACATTTCCAGTTGACTGGAACTTCTTAATGATTGCCCTGATGGTAAAAATGGGCATTTTCAATGCTTGTGCTATTTTCTTAATTGCCACTTCCCATTTTGTGAAGCTCAACAACCTTTTGCTGCACATCACAGCTATATTCCTTGGTCTTACCCATTGTTATGAATGATGTTATGTGTTACCTCATATTTATACCCCTGTTAAACAGGAAGTCATGTTTGAACAATTTCCTGTTCCTCATCACCCAGGTGTACTAAATATTTTTTTTAAAAATATCAATAGGAATATACTTCAAATATATTTTTCTCATACGAATTCATAGGGGAGCCAATAATAGCTGCTCAGCTATATTTAACAAAGTTTTTATTATTGCTATTTTTATAAAACTGTGTTGTTTGCAATTGTTTGATATCCATGAGAGCAGAGTATTTTTGTGGGGTTTTTTTAAACAGAATTTTCACAGCCTTCTTTGCTCATTTAGCATGGGTGCTAACATTAGTGGAGGGCACTATTTATCTTAGGAGTCCTGGGCATCATCTTAAACTGCCTACTAACACTACTAGTCCAAAATCTAGACCCACTAGTCTGAATAAATAGTTTTAGGCTTATTTTTTATGCTTAAGATCACTGTAAATATAGTAAATAACCTTGTATAAGCCAATTTCATTAAAAATGTCATTTGTACTTCAAATTTGTGCTTTATGAAAAGCATCCTGGATGAAACTCCTTGTGAACTTGCAAAGCTTCATCAGGGATACTGTTTAGAATTTAAAATATGAAATATTTCATAGTGGTAATGATTTCATTATTTTAAAATATTAGGAAATCAGAAATCTGATTTCTGCTTGTTAAGACAGTAATCGTGTACTGGTTTGTAATTTTCCTATATGAAGTCAGTGAGAGAAGTTTCTCAGCTTTTAAAAAAGTGGATTTGAGACAGAAGGGTTTTCATGTATTTTACTCTGAACTCTTAGAGTGTGAAGGAACATTCAGATCTTTTTTCCTTCCAATCACACTTAGGCTTGGTCTTACACAGTCTGAGGCTTTTTTTTTTTCTTTTTTTTTTTTAAAATCTTCTCAATTTCCGGCTTGGGAAAATGAGTGCAGTCCTGTTTTGTTCCTGAGGAGGGAGCTCTAATACAGGCATCCCAGGTTGTCGTGAGTGTAATTGCACCTGAAAGAGAGTGAGGGTACATGGTGCAGCCATTTAAAGTTCGTATTGTCTAAATTGATGGACACTGGACAGGAGTGTCATGGCTACCAAGGATGCACCAAGAACACACTGTATTAAAATAACAGTAATTCACACATAATGCAAAATCCATTAGCCGCTTTACCTCAGATTTCAACCTTTGATTAGGTTAAGGAGAGTGCATTTTTGACAGCAAGTAGGGCAGTTATGCAGTGCTGGAGTCCAGCTTATTTTTCTTTTTGAGTGTGTATGTAAAAGAGGGTAGTGTAACTGAACACTGTAATCATAACATCTTTGATTGTATCCTAGGAAATGGTGGCTTATGATATTATGTTGGCCTATGTATAGTGGCTTACAAGTACAAAATGTGATACAGAGCCTCCTAAACACCTTAAACATTGCATATAGTATTAAAACCTATAATCTTCTGAAGGAAGAGTTTTAGTCCTTCTTTGTGGTCATTGTCATTCATGCACAAAGATGTGAAAATTTTGTTCAGCTGTTTTTGACATGTGATCAAGCTGTCATACTTCCTTGGTCAACTCTTAGAGACGGTGTACTACTTGCAACATATTCTTCATAAGATTCCAATTAGTGTTCTGTCATTTTTCTGAAGCTACTCCAGGATACATTCGGCTTGCTTCAGGCTTTAAAACATCGTTTAGTAGACGGAAACAGCTTTTTTTTTTTTCTCTTTTTTTTTACAGCACATAATACATGCTGGCATGGTGCTCAGTCCATTTATCCTTCCAGCAATGTCTCAGCTCCATGCTGCTGTCACCCTGCATCAATGTAGCCACCCCCCCTTCTTTGAGAGGTAGAGCTCTAGGGCATTGAGATGGTGATGTTTAAATAATTGGTTAATTCTGGCTAACCAGCCATATAAACAAACTCTGCACTGGCTTCAGTAAGTGTTGACTGGGTGTTGGTGGAGACCAGCCATTATCATTTGTAGATATATTAGAGTTATAGTTGGCCTCACAGCAGCACCTTCTCATCATTTGTTTTTAAACCAGCAACTCCATTAGGTGTTGTTTGGATCATATGATGCTTCAGTACACAAAAAAGGTCATTTGGTAACCTCCGGTATTGTGCTCATGAATAACTGTCAATTTTCAATATTTTCAGCGTAAATAATTCTTCGTCTCCTTCTTCTTCTTCTTCTTCTTCTAATTTCAAACTTAATCTTTATAGCAGTGGTCATATTTCAGGTTTGATCTTTCTTTAATTAATTCCATTTGAATTCATATGTTTGTTTTATTTATTTATTTATTTTTAAATTTTCCCCTTATTTCTCTTTCTACTTGTTTAATTTCCCTTTTCTTGTTTCCTGCTTACCTTTCTTTCACACACACCCCCCATCTTTTATGTAACTGTTGTTTTCTGAAATGTTTTAAACCTTCTTTTATTTTCTTAATCTTTTATTTTGCTTTGCTTTGCCCGAGTTACATGCACTGTAATGTCTGTCTCAGCTCTGTGTGTAGAGGTCATTGCACTGTAGACCACAGGACAAAGAGCATATGATATACCTTGCATATTCTGACCAGAGTGTGACGGGGTCAGGAACTACTCTAATTGTAACCCATCCAGGTAGCAGGCTATAATGTGTACATTTAATCAGGCCATAAGAGTGTACTGGGGGAATGAACTGATTTTATTGAGACCATACATTATGAGGAGAGTGTGTGAGAGTCTCTCAGCTGTGATGTGCTGGCTCTCATAAGCTTCATTAGTTTTTACCTCATTAATTTGCTCGCACATAACCTCACTGGACCCACTAAGAGAATTGTGGTTTGATTCATATAATACAATTTTATTCATGTTTTACAGAGACATGCTGATATGCAAACAAGCAAACAAATTAGATTCAGTCAGAACATTTAAACCAGAGGCCTGTGTCTATAATGCACAAATATCTCCTATATTTAATTCATAAATGAAATTATGAATACATGAAATTCACAGTTGTTAATTAATACAGTTTTGTTTGTTTATGGCATGTTAGAATTATGGTGTATATTTCTTTTCTACTCCTTTATTAGCAATCATAGTGGTTATATTTGCTACAGTCTTAGTGGCTATATTTGCTGTTTATTTGTGAAACATGACAGGCTGTTATAGAGCAGTTTCTTATTCTCCAAGGACAATTTGGCTCAGCCTGGAAATGGCTGTAGGAAAGCGTTGGCACATCCTTACATCAGGAGCTTCTCTCATGAATCGCAAGCCATAGGAGATGTGTTATGTTGATATTGATATCCTAATAGCCTGCTGAAAGCAAATTGAACTGGTTGCCGTGCGTACTGGTTGCTGTTCCAACTCTGCACAGCACAAGTTGAATTCCCTAATAAGCTCTCGGAAAGACAACCTAATTAGTGATTAGTGAAATCAGAAACAGCAGGTTATAATAAACACCTGTAGAACTGTTGGCACGGTGGCCACTAGGACCAAACTGCATATCCAGGGTCTGTATTATTATAATTAGCAGAAATAGTCCTCTGTAATATTTATTTATTTGACTATTATTCATAAAGCAAGTCTCGGTTAAGTCTTATTAATTATTTTTTTCTACCATCTAATTATCCCTTCTTTGCTCATTTACTTCATTCAGTGAAGATAGGCAAAATACTTCACCTTGCAACACAGTACACTGGGTGTTATGTATAACCGCCCATTGCAGACCCAGACTGATTTTAGTTGATCTTAGATTGAAGAATAAGAAGACATCTCTTACCTGGTAGAGGCTCCTGAAATAGATGTCAGCGTTTACAGTGCCTCCTCCTCTTCCATGGACCATTTATTTAATGCCGTACTCTAACCTTGCAGTGTCAATCAGTCATGAAAGTACGTGTGCACGATTTCATGCACTCTTCCAAGGAATGCCTTCATTACCTGTACCTCCCGTTTTAAACTCAGACATTTGTGCTGGTTTGTGTGAATGAATAACATGGGCTTGTGATCTAGTCACCTTCACGTACAACACGTGTATGGCTGATACAGCATCTGTTCAAGCAAAGCATCTTGGCTTATGCTCAATTAATTCTGACAAGTTCTTTCCCGGATTATCCAGACCGTAAGGGTAATTTGACCTCTACGATACATACCTGTTCAGTATGTAACCTAACTAAGCATAACACCTAATGTAAGAGAGAGCTAATATACAAGAGCATGTTTTTCTAAATGTAATTCTGAATTTCTATTTGAACTTTCTGCATACAATTTCTACCACAATGATTGAATTGTTCTATGACTTAGATGTAGTGTTGTATCTGTATAGGAGATCTAAAAATAAACTGTTAAACTTATAGAATAAAACCTCTAATGACAGGTCCAGCCTTACATTCCTCAACTACATACCTAACTAATAGTTTCATATTTTACAACATTAATTATATTTAAAATCAATAATTAAGTTACAATCTGGGACTTGAATCTTGATATGAAGGTTTGTGATTTATACAAATATCTAGCACATTATTCAGGTTTATAAAGTCCTTGTAATCCTGAATATCTGCAACGTTCAACTGCGTCACCATTTAACACACCAGTTAATCTACATGGAATCTACAGTGAACTCATTCAATTCCACCTTGCATTCCCCCAAATCCCACAAGTAATGTATTGTTTAAAA
The DNA here is from genome assembly GCF_001660625.3 of Ictalurus punctatus. Taxonomy (NCBI): domain Eukaryota; kingdom Metazoa; phylum Chordata; class Actinopteri; order Siluriformes; family Ictaluridae; genus Ictalurus; species Ictalurus punctatus. The sequence goes on from NC_030421.2 coordinate 23,850,786, forward strand.
ACCCTAAAATATCCCAAAGCTAAGATAATTTAAATAATACATTAAATTTTGTCCCGGGAAAAAAAAAATGTAATTGGCAAATAGGAAATTGAACCCTGGAGCTTAGTTCCTTAACCAAACATGCTGTGGTTGGTTAGGTTCTGTCACAGAGGAGACGCCTGACGCACAGATTAATTTTCTCTCTCTGTGGAGTCGGAGGCAAGAAAACAATTAGGTGTCTAAAATGCGTTTCACTGTGTGCCACTTGATACAGCTTTGCTCATAAAAGGGGCAATTGTCTCCAAAGAGGTCAGAGACAGCGATGACTTCAGTGTCTCCGAAAGACGCCATTGTCATTCGCACCATTCGGTAACATTTCAATTAGGAGTGACAGAGTGGTAATAAACATAATGGTGTAAGAGTTCCATTGTTGTTTCTGCTGTCACATTCTTGTAGACATGGTAACTGCCTGGAGGCCAAAGGTAGTGAGTGAGTGAGTGAGTGAGTGAGTGAGTGAGTGAGTGAGTGAGTGAGAGAGTGTGTGTGTGTGTGTGTGTGTGTGTGTGTGTAAAACCCCTACCTCCTTACCATTTCACCTGACCTCATCCATTAATGTAGTCATCCTACTCAAAACAAGGTGAAATCTATAAAGTTATCGTGATCAAACAGTCACATAAAGCATGTGTGTGTGTGTGTGGTGACAGGGGCAGTGCATACAGATTTCTTTAATTGTGCCAGGCCTCACTGCCCCTGTCTGTCAATCTCACAGCTTTGAATTGTAGGAATTTCCCCTGCTCATGCTGTTAAATGATGTACCCAATTAAAAGCGTTAGAATTCATGATCTTCAGTCAAGGTTAAATGAAAGCGCTCAGTTCTGTCAGTGGGGGTGATTAAACGTTGCCTAGATCAGGCACATTCGGAGGAAAAATTAAAAGTTGGTCTAAAGCATGAATCTTCATTCATTATCCCACAGCCTGGCTGTCCAAATGCTCAGCACATACGCTCTTAATCACTGCATTCATTTTAAAACTGCCCGCTGTTACCACACTAAAATAAGGATTAAAACCTTCAAATGATAGTGTTTTAGACACTCTCACATAAGGAACTGAGAAGTGACACTGTGATGGATTTTTTCAAAGGCTCCTTTTTAAATAGGGAAAGACAGGTTTGTTTTTGTGTGGAACGATTGCGCCTTTAGTTTATTTAAGATGACAGACACTCTGAACTGGCCATTAGTGGTTTGAAAAGCCACTTTGTAACATGCTAATACATGGGCTGCTGAATTACACATGAATCTTTTTGGTAAACATGAAAGCAAATAGAAATCTTGCAGAAACCTCTAGGAACGTGTTAAGCATGTCCACGTATTAACCACACCCAAGCTCTGATCACAAATGTATGTGTTTGGCGCAATTACAGGACACAATATAGCAATATTATTGCAGAAGAACATCTTGTGCAGCTCTCAGATTATATTAGAATAATAAATACATTAATGAGTGCATTATTACAGTGGCTCTCAAGTCCCATACTTCTGTTTCCCCCATCTTCACTGATACATCTGATTCATGATATGAATGGCTTGATAATTAGCTGATGAGCTGATTCAGTTTGGTAAAAATAGGCCAAACATGAAACGATCAGAGGACTGAGACTGAAGACCACCGCATTATTACAGCTCTACATATGCTGCATACTAATTGTCTAACTCACTAATTACCTACAAAAGCACTTAACGAATAAAAGTGTGAAATGTATTAAAACAATGTTACCAAGTCCTTTGTAACCAAACAGTAAAAATTATTTTATCATACTCTGGTAATAATTTAAATTAAACCAATGTATGAGCTTTTCAAGGGTACAAAACAGTTCAGAAAAAAAAACAAAAACTAGACTGAGAAGAAAGAATCATAACTCAGTGTGACGTGAATTAATTCACAGCAATAAGATGAATAGTTTAAGGGCTCATTAATATGCACAGTTGTTTGGTGAATAAGTTTCGTGTTCAGCTGTGATGAATGTGAAGGACCCAGAGAGGTTGCTCATGAGTAATGACCTTACGATAAAACAGAAATCAGCTGTCCTGCAATGAGGCCTATGACTTTTACAGAAAATCCCTAGGCTTGTGTGTGTTTTTTGTTGTTGTACAAACCTCTCTCTGATGGGATTTTACCTTGATGGTATTCTTGGACCCTGAACTAGAAAGAGGATATGTTTCTGTTGGAGACTATAAAGCACTTCTGTAAGTCACTCTTGATAAGGGATTCTGCTGGATGCTGTAAATTTAATGTCAAACTGTACACACACACACACACACACACACACACACACACACACACACACCAGCATAACTTGAATATACATATACCTTTACTGTCACTGTCAAAGTACAAGATTCAGTGTGCAGTTCCACACCACAGCTGTTACAAGCTACACACACACACACACACGCATCACAGAAAATTAGAATATCGTGGAAAAGTTAATTTTTCCCCCCAGTAAAATGTATTCTAGATTCATTAAACATAAAGTGAAATATTTTAAGCCTTTTTTTGTTTTAATCTTGATGATTACAGCTTACAGCTCATGGAAATCAAAAATCCAGTATCTCAAAATATTAGAATAAAGAATTTATAATACAGAAATGTGGACCTGAGAAGAGCTCTAATCAGCTAATTAACTCAAAACACCTGCAAAGGTTTCCTGAGTCTTTAATCTCTCATTCTGGTTCAGTACACACAACCACAATCATGGGGAAGATGAAAGTAAAATTTGCATTTCATTTGGAAATCAAGGTCCCAGAGTCTGGAGGAAGAGCGGACAGGCACAGAATCCAAGTTGCTTGAAGTCCAGTGTAAAGTTTCAATGTCAAGTCAGTGCAGCGTCTACCAGGAGACTTTAGAGCACTTCATGCTTCCATCTGCTGACAAGCTTTATGGAGATTTCTTTTTCCAGCAGGAATTGCACCTGCCCACAGTGCCAAAACTACTAGTAACTGGTTTTCTGACCATGGTATTACTGGGCTTGATTGGCCAGCCGACTCGCCTGACCTGAACCCCTTAGAGAATCTATGAGAGACACCAGACCAACAATACAGACGAGCTGAAGGCCGCTATCAAAGCAACCTGGGCTTCCAGAACACCTCAGCAGTGCCACAGGCTGATTGCCTCCATACCACGCTGCACTGATGCAGTAATTTGTGCAAAAGGAGCCATAACCAAGTACTGAGTGCATAAATTAACATACTTTTCAGAAGTTCAACATTTCTGTATTATAAATTCTTTATTCTAATATTTTGAGATATTGGATTTTTAATTTTCATGAGTTGTAAGCCGTAATCATCAAGATTAAAACAAAAAAAAGGCTTGAAATATTTCCCTTTATGTGTAATGAATCTAGAATATATCAAAGTTCCACTTTTTGAATTAAATTACTGATAAAAAATGAACTTTTCCACGATGTTCTAATTTTTTGAGATACACCTGTACATATCCTCATGTCTCCCACAGCAGCAGTAAATTATTCTCTAATAACTAAAGTTGGTTTATAGTTGTTACTAAATTATATGTTTTAAGATGAATAACTGAATAGACCAGGACTTTAAGGGATTTAACAAGGTTTAAACGGACTTTAAAGGTTTACAGTACTTTATCTGATTAAAGTCACTTCCAAGCCTCATTCTTAAGCCATATTCTAAGCAATATTTTAAATCTAATCAATTTAAAATCATGAGATTTTAAAAATGAATTGGTCTGTAATATTACGTTTTTCAGTAAGAAGATGAGATCCCGATTAAGCAGCCAAGGAACAACATTAAGGGATAGCGTGTATAAGTTTATTTCAGCTGGTTTCTTCTATTTGTGCATTCTGACACTCTATTATGAAGCCTTATCACTTGAATGACTGCCAGAGTGACTGCAGTTTCCCTGCTCAAGGGTGCAACATTCATAAATAAGATTTTGGATAACAAGAAGCATATCACAGCTCGCCAGAGCAACAAAGCAAGTGCTCACCCACAGGACAGCACCCTAAGGACAGCAGCACGGCACACACATCAGCGGCGGGTCTCATTTAAACAAGTCTGAGAGAGAAAGAGGAAATAAATAAGGCCTCAGGCTCCTCTCTCCTTTAATGTATTCAATTAAACTGCTTCCCTCTGGAGATGGGCGAAACACACATACACCCACACACAAATACACTGGTGTGAAGAGACACGATTGCCTGGAGAAGAATGCTCTGAATACTCTCATTCTCAGCCTGCTGATTAGAAATCTCTCTCAACAGGTTTTTTCTTAATTAAACTTCCCAAGAGCTGAGACCCTCTCGTTTTGACTGGGAAATAAATAAATTAATAAACAAACCTTTTCAATGAAATTTTACTCCACAAAAGAGGAAAGTTCATGTGGAAACATTTGAAGTTGTTGAAACTTGCGTCAGAAGCTTCTAAAGCACAAAGTTCTTGGTGATGTACAATGTGGATCAAGGTTTCCATACATCCATATTCAGTCATCAAACATTTTAAAGAACTGCAGCTATTCATTGTGATCATAGAAAGCATAATTATATATGTGAAAATGACACTGCCTGAACATGTGTTCTTCAGAGAGGTAAAAATGTCATTACATGTAACATTGTCTTCAACTGAAGGTGGTGGTTTGGCTTAGAAAATTCACGACAAAAGCATGAACTGCACCCTCGAGTTTGCTTGCTAACCCCCCTTTCAAAATTCTGTCTGTCGTCGACGGCAGGTATACGGCGTAATGAGCCTCGTTGGTGCAATTATGAAAAATATGTCTGTGAAAGAATTAATTTGGTGTCCCTTTGTACTTGCTGCTAATTTTCCATGCAGTCCCATTGTGTTCCAAAACCCCACTGAATTTGTATCTATTAAAATGAATCTCTTATTACATTGCCTACATCGCCCCTTTGCTCTCTCATTTTTTTCCATAACAAATCAACTTAATCAAGCTCATTAAGTGTCATTATTAGCCATTTATTGTTATCTTTCCCAGTGCTCTACTGACAGGCAATCCCCACCCACTCATGTCCTCGTGGCACTGCGGGCATTACTGGGCCTTGACACACACGCTCGCTCGCACGCACGCACACACACATACACACACACACACACACACTTCTCTCTCTCTCTCTCTTGCTCTCTCTCTGAAAGGCAAGCATGTGCACTCTTCAACACATGCATTCTATCTTACATCCAGATCCACACATACACATCAAGTACCATACAGTTTGCAATACTATTACACTCTGTGGCCCATCTGTTGCTATGCACAATTTGTTGCGTCCTCTCTACCCCGATCGTCAATAAAAGGCACCAACACCATAGAACAGATATTATTTGGGTGGTGTACATTACTTGGCCACTTTATTAGACACTTTATGTTGGTTAGAGACTGTAGCATTGATGGACAAGATAGAGTGTGACTGATAAACTGTAAGACAGCAGAAGATTCACACCAGTGGTCACAAACACTCTTCCTTGAGATCTACCTTCAGATTTCATCTCCAACCAAAATCTTAAACACCAGTTTTAGCTGATCTACAGGAACAGTGTTGGTGGCCACTCATTTACACTCAGTAATAGACCTACAAAGTGCACCTGTATTGTACAACTGGCACCTGACTATGTATAGATGCAGTATTGCATCTTGTTGTCTTAGTCTCCCATAATCACATCACATGCACATTTAAGGATATTTGCAACAACTACAGTGGAAGTTGTACTGTGAAGTTCTCTCTCGTTCTCTCTCTCTCTCTCTCTCTCACGACCAGAGCAGCTGGTTAATTAGAGTCATTTCTCCTGTCATGTGGTCTTTAGCCTAAGTGTAACTGATCATTGATGTTGGCACTTAATGTTTTAATGTCCCCTCAAGTTTATGTCTCCACCAGTGTGTGGGTATGTGTGTGTTAGAAAGTCTTTTAGGAAGTTAATGAACTGATGAATCCATCAGATACCTCTGCTGATTTTCAGACTGAATAAGATAAACAGCCAGACATTTTCAACAACATCCAGACCAAGATGGCACTGATTGATTATATAATCTCCGAGAAGAGTTTAGTGATTCAGAATTCTTCGACATCTAAGCTCTAAAAAGTTTCACTAATACATATTCACAAGACATATTTCATTTCATGAGAGAAAGTCACAGGCCTTTAGATCTCAATAATGAAATACATTATTATATTATATTATATATATATATATATATATATATATATATATATATATATATATATATATATATATATATATATATATATATATATATAAGCATATAAGCAAGAGTTTAGTCAAAAATACAATCCGAGTTGTTATATGCAAATATTTCAGCTTAAGTGCATCTACTTATACAATTAATTACTACCGTGTTTAGGTTAATTACATTACTATCTGGTAGGCAGAAATATGCAGAGCGAGAAAAATGACGTATGGTAACGCTTGGGAAATGCTAATGAGGCAGATATTTATTCCTCATTAATGAGAAATACAAAAACAATACAGATAGCAGCTTTCAAACTTTAACTTAAGTTTGTAAATAAAGGATCTTGCTCATTATCCCAGGAACATAAATGTATTGATGGCCGCAAACTGGGAAGCAACAGTTACTTGGATTTAGTTTAAAATTTTGACCATAATTCTGCACAAACATCACATTTTATATAAGTGAATGCTTTTGTTAAAAACGGTTAAAGGGTTCAGACAGATTGATTAGATCCCAGTAGTACTATTCACTACAATCAGGTTAAAAAATAACCTGTGAAAAGAACAGACAAACAGTATGATTTTTGTCACAAAAAAAAAAAAAAAGAGTATATTTACAAATCAGACCCATAGAGACTGGGTACTCGAACACCAGCCACTTCCTTCTCAGCAAGACCAGCTACATTACACCAGCTCATTTTCATCTCACCATTTCAAACTTTAATCAGACTTTAACTGTGGCAATATGAAAGTGTCTTAAACAAAGGCGCCTACTCTCCACAATAACACTTAAAAAGGTCTTTTGTGTGGCTCTTTCCCCCTGTGAACAATAGGAAATTATATCAGGGTAAGAAATCTTTTATAATGAATCACACATTTGCTGATTGCAAATAATTGCGTTAGGCGTGTAATATTGGCGGGGTCGTGGAGGTGACTGAGCCATGAGTAATACGAGGATTTGATCTGTGGCCCTCGTTGATGAGGTCTATTCACAGCACTGCTGACCTGCACCCCCTCACCAAGAGGCCCCCCCCCCCACACACACACACACACCCCGGTGCGCTGCCATTTCACTGTGATCACGAGTATGATAGTTAACGTTTGAAGCTAGGTGCGATAAGAACACAGGCCTTTCTGCATCAACACCCCTCTTCCCCTTTCACCCTAGACTGTTACACTGCAGTCTATGTCAGTAAAAGAGGCTTTAAAATGATGTTCAGCTCTATGAGGGAGCAGAAAGCACACAGCAATGCTCAGCAGTGCAGGACAGTGACATAGCAATACATATCTATCCACTATGCTTTCTGGACAAATTCTAAGACTATATATTACAATAGGTCATATTTAACATTTCATATTTAAATAGATTTTAAAAATGCATTTAGGTTATTATTCATGCATGATCAGCAAAAAATATATAGAAAAATTGCAATATAATTGTTTTTCTTATTTTTTTGAGCTCCTTGGAAAAAAAAAGGTATGTCTGTATGTACGTATATATATATATATATATATATATATATATATATATATATATATATATATATATATATATATATATATATATATATACATACACACACACACACACACATTTTTTTTTTAAATAATGTGTCCCGCATAATAAACACTGTGATTCGCAAAAGTCACAAGACTCCAAAATAAGCCAACTTCACCAACTTCATCCAGTGAATCATAAACTGGTTTTATTTTAAGTTACACCGATCCTTATTTTATAAGCATAATATTTGGGATCTAAAATTCTATCTATAAACTGTAATAATCTGTAATATTTAAGTGACACGCTTGCTAGGTTATATTTATTTGCTCATATCAGCTAACTCAAATTTTTTTTGGACATTTCATGCCCTCATACCTTCAACAGCATGTGCTGAATAATGCTTGTGTGTTTCAAAAACAGTATAAATTAAATCACTGACTGAAAAAAAATACAATCACGTTACATTTTCTCAAGACTCAAAAGTTGAGAAGAAGTAATAACCTTATATGAAGATAGTGGGCTCTTAGAAGTTTGTTCACACAAATTAATTCAAGGAAAAGTGCCCTCCTACAATTACAGAAATTATATAACTGAAGAAAAGTCCTGCTCTATGGAAGTAAGTATAGGTCATTATACTAAATTCAACAAAGGCTAAACCATAATTTAATCAGCGTTAATACAGATTTAACTCCTATGTTTTGTTCTACTCAGTTATTCAGTCACAGACTGGCATTAGTAAATGGACACAGTTTATTTACAGCCTGTTTAATGACAAAGTGTGTAAACAAAGAATCGAGTCACTGAGCACATTGTTCTGATTTTGAAAGGAAATATCAGGGGAAATAATCAAAAACACAAACACCTACATTTCAAATGAATTAGTCTGTAATTACTTCAGGGTTTGAAAGTCTCCTGTGTACATAATTCTGAAGCAATTGTGTCCGAGATTTAGGACACAAATGTGTTGTGGGAGAGCAAAATATACCAAAATATAGCAAGATAAACACCTTGATACTTTCAAGTCACGTGTGCATGAACGCACACTCACACACACACACTTTTGATATGAATATTTATTTATTCATAAACAAGTCTTAGAACTCTAGAGGCTAGATATTTCTGTGAACATTCAAAGTATGCCAGTGAATAATTATGAGATTGTGGTGCAGAAACAGAAATACTGCTGACATGTAACCAGGGCATTTAATAAAAACAATATCTCCCACTGATTTTGTGGTCATTTATGATTAGCATGGCTACAGAAACTATTTTGTAATCAGGAATGAGGAAAAACTTATGATTTTTTTTTTTCCAGTGCTGATTAATTGTAAACCGCTGAACATCAGTGTTAATTTTCAGAAAGCATTCATAGTAGTAAGTTACACAAGGCTACTAGCATATTTGTTTAAATAAGTACAGTGTTCCTTCAGCTGATAATGAGATGATGAGAAAGGGATAATATGGGGAGTAGGAAAGGTAGGAGTTTTTCTGAAGGCATGTGTTTCATGCGTAATGCATTTGTGGTCATGCATATGTGGTTAGGAGAGGACAGGCTATAAGCATGTCTGTGTGTTCAGAGATTAAAACCAGGTTTAGTGAATAACTAAATCCCAGAATTGGTGTTTTGTTAGTGACCTAGCACAATTGAAAGCAGCAGCTGACCATTCTGTGTAGCTGAGATGTTCACTTGTATATTCACTGGGTCAGCATGTGTATGTAATAGTGAATTGTCATGGCTGAAAATGAATACTTCTCTTAAACCATACACATTTAAATACCTACCACTGGGACAAAGCCCCTCTTATGGGGGGGGGGGAAGCTCTATAGTGACGAAGCACATTAATAATGTAATGAAACAATGCAACACAAACTGCACAGCGAGTTTGTTCTTCTGTTTGTGGGAATGAAATATTTACACAGTACATGATATTGTTTTCTAACAAGTTGATTTCACCCCAGTTGGTCCTTAGTCTTATAATACTCTATAGATGAATATATCAAAAGGTATATAGAAGTATATTAGTTCGTTTAAAAATAAAAATAAAAAGTATTCCACAGCACTGTTGAATTCTCAAATCTGGCTGGGCAAACAGTTTGATTTAATTGCCTATGACTGTGTACACTGACTGTGCAAATCTCTTGGACTTTAAACCTTACTACTAACCTGGAAATTCTCAGTCTGATTTAATAGACTTTTATATTTTAGTAAATACAAATCAAGTTTAAAGTGACTTTTTCCCTCAATTATTTAAGTATGAACATTTGACTTATTATTTCTTATAATAGAAACTATAAATATATAACGGCTCAAAATAAAGTTGTCCAGATAAACAGAATAGATTGAAGGAAAAGTTCTTTTTTTTATTTTTATTTTTTTATAAATACTCTTAGAGATTATTTTCTATGGAATTTTTTATGCATTTTCAATTTATAACAATTTCATCTGATTTATAGACAAATATATCCATACATAATTAACGGTGTAATAACAATCAGTCTTATATTTGATAGGGAACATGACCTCCTGAACTCTCAGTCACTGGGAGTCAACTAATAAGGAAAAATGAAAATATCATTTCTGCTCCACTGGTCATTGATTTCAACAACTTGATAGAAAATTAATCCAAGAAACCAATCAACAAGCATTCAAACAAAACAAAAAAAGCAGTCTACTGGGTGAAGGAAAGAAAGTAAATGAATACAGGTAAAATATTATAAAATTGATTAAAGAGCAGAGAAAGATGATCATGTTCATCAGGTTGCACTTAAACCATGAACTTCAAGAGATTAAAGAAAAGATTCACTATTTCTGCACAATTGCATGTAATCAGCTATGTGTGAAAGGTTTGAATATGAGGACATATCTGTCTTACAATAGGATATAATTAGGCTATAGTTTGGCCACATTTTGGGATAATATTTAAATAGAGAGCACAAAATAATGGACAACGATCCTAAGAAAATTTGACTGGGAATTTCATCTCATTAGAATTAAAAATAAAATCATATTCAAATTTTATTTTCAACAGTGTATTCCTAACAATAGATGGACACCATGTTTCCTTGCACTAAGACTATTCTAAACATTACCCTTCATCCTATATGTGTCTGTCATTTCAGTCGTGTGAAAGACACATTTTTACATCAATCTATAGTCTCCTAATGTGAGCAACAACTCAGACAAGACTATCATCAGTTTAAAACAGGAACATCTACATAGATGCTTTAAGTGCATTTCCTGTGCAAATGTACCACAGAAGAGAGAACTAAAAAGCTCATGAAAAAGACTATTAGAGAGCGCAAGGCCCCAGCTATAAAAATAAATAAATAAAAACACCCAACAGCACCAGAGCAATCTTCACACAGGACCCTTTCCACAAACCGATTATCAGCTTGAAATGCAATTTTATGCATTAATACCGAATATACTGCCTCCCCCTTCTTCTCAAAACGTTTTTAGCGCACAAAGCACCCTGACATATGATTACCAGTGAACTAAACAATCCTCTCTCCTCCCTGCCAGCATTTCTCCACTCCCTGTGTGCCCCTGCAGCCTTCCCTCAGTCCTGTCATGGCCGACATGATGGAAGTGCCCACAGGCCTCCAGGAGCTAAATCGTCGCCAGCAGACGATGTTCTTTGATTTTTAACCATTACAGAGTTTTCACAGAGCTGCAGTCAATTTATTTTATTTATTCTAATGAGGAGCATTAACGGTGGCATGGTGAGCGGAGGCCCGGGCTCGTCGCCTCGTTAATCACACTTTGCAGACACTCGCAAATCAAGGTCTAACAGCAAGCACTGAATCAAGCCCAATGGAGCGTACACTCCTTCACAATTTATGATCTTTCAAATTGCATCTTTTCAACCATTAAATTGTAAGATACCATAAATTTTTATATCTTCTACTTCAGTCCTGGTATTGATTCCGCTGTGTGAAAAATAGAAAAGTAGTAAATTTGGAGCAGTTATTGAGAATTTAAGTCTTGTCTCCCAAACCCAACGGCAGAGTGAAGGCTGTTAATTTGCCATAGAGAACAAATACCAGGAGTGATAAAATTTGAAGGCTCCACAGGGAGTAAAATTTGGCCTGGGTGAACGGCAGTCCTCTACAACCTTGAGTCCAGCTTAACACTGTCTGTGTATGCGTGCATGTGTGTTAAAAGAACACGTTAAGCCACCATCAGTCTACTTTGTAGAGAGTTGTAGCTGAATTCCTGAATTATAGTACAGTGTAACGGGAGTGCATCAATGGAATTAAGAAAGGAGGCAGCCCTGTACCCACCCAGTGGATAGACAGAAACTAGGAAAAGAGACTGCCAAGGTGCGTCAACATGTCTAAGATATAGTAGAATACATACAATATAATAGTAAATAATACTATGTGGCAAAATGTATTTAGAAAATAAATTTTTGTGCCTCTTATAGACTTTCTCATGTGCAGATAACTCCAATCTCATTTACTGATGTAAATAAAAAAAGTAAACTACCTTAATTATGAATATAATTGAACATTCTTTGGAGCATTAATTCACTGAAATAACACTGAATAAAAGCTGCTTACCGTCAGTAAATAAAAGCTGTTAACATATGTAGGATCTGACTGGTACTTCTGCTATCACAAGTTATTGCTTGTCTGCTAGATACCTTTCTAAGCTACCAATAATTAAAGTTTTAAGGATTAAGCATGGTAAACTTTAATTTAGTATACTATATAGCGGCAGTGGCTGAATCTGAAAATCCAACTGGAACCAAAGACCCAATATGAACAGCAGCACTGTGCTGAAGACTGGCATGAAAAAGCAGCGTGCTTTTCAAACTTTGATTATACAAACTTTAACTAACTTCTAACTCTCAAAATTCACTTTTAAAATGAAGGAAATGGAAAGGCCATTGAATTTAACCTGAAGAAGGTTAAAAACACGCTACTTACCTGCACCATACTGTTCGTAGGGAATTGGGATAATTGTTTCAGATTACATCTCCATAGCTGGGAGCAGTAAGGAACACACTTGTCAAACAATATGGTCAGATTAGCTATTTCTGATTGGGTGCGTGAAGGAGCAATCTCACTCATTACACACCTAAGAAAAGAAACAAAAGTGCGGTTTAAACTGACTCAATTACGCACATAAAGAGTGGAGCGACAAAGCCAGCCGTTGGACTCCGAGTGGAGGATTAACCCCTTCACTCCTCTCAAACTCACACTTACACTACCATAAATGAGCTAACACTACTGCAGGGGGCCAGCCACTGAATCAAGCCTTAGAGACAGCCAGTATGTGGTAAAATAAAAAGAAAAATACTTTAGTGGACATGAAAGCTAGTACATTAAGTTCTACCACACTCACATTAGCAGATATGGCACTGCACTGTGCATACAGTATATGAACTCTTTTGTATTCAGTGACTGCCTTGAAATTAATCACCCCCCCCCCCCCCCCATCCCCCTAAAAAAGAAGAAAAAAGAAAATAAACATCCTCAGCAGGCTCAGCGCTGTTCTTCTCTCCAGGGGAGACTTCACCAAATATTAATTGTGGGGTGTCAAAACTAGTTGCACTACTTAAGGAAACAAGATGGAAGCTTACACTATTTGAGATTCTTTTTAGTTTAAACGGTAACTGAATTCCTCATTAGGCAAAACTGAAACACCAGACTGAGTTCGGTTGTACTGAGTACAACCACAAACAAAAGTTGTTTTTTGGCCTGAGGTTAATTTCAGGTTTTGTTTAGAATAAGACTCACCGTTTACGTGATATGATTTCGCTCTCTGTACACCAAGTAAACTGAAAGAACTTTTAAACATCAAACATGCACTCACGTTCCCATCAACTTTTCAATTATATCACTGATCATTTGAAAGTCTATATAATCATATATAACACCAGGACATATGGCAAGCTGAATTACATTTCAATCATTTAGACAGGTGTGCTTGCCTTTATCTTAAAGTGCAAAGCAATCTTCCTGTATATCAAAACCAGGAAACACATACCTGAGTATTATGCTCGTATTAACCTGTCAATTCTCCTCAGACATCATTATGTTTAACAGGGGACATTTTAGAAGGTACGTTATTACTGCAGGGGACATAGTGAAATTTTTAAAAATGTGCTGTGAAATAAATTTGGAGGACAAGTTCAGATATAGGAGAGTGAGAGATAAAAGCAGGTGATAAAAAAAAGTTACTGAACCATTTAAACATGTCTGTAATGAGTGTTCTACACAGCTTATAGCCCTCTATACTAATGCTAATCACCTCTAGCAATTGATATGAATTTCTTGTGCACCTAGACTTCCTTTAACAACATGACTAATATACAATGACGTAAGTGAATGCTATCAGCTTATTTGTACTATTCTTATAAGCATAGGCTCTGAAAGTGAAGTGAATACATTAGCCATATGTTACCACAGTATGCAGTCCTCTACAGTGGGCACTAAAACTGGCCTGGCATGGCAGGCATTGTGTATAAGCCATAGATACACACCTGGAATACTGGGCATGCGCCACAGCATAACCCTGTATGCATGCCAATTGTGTGTGTGTGTGTGTGTGTGTGGGTGCAAGTGTAACACACAGGCTGTCCCCTGGGAGGGATGCTAGAATCTGCAGGCTGAGTAACACAGAAGCAAAACAAACCATAATAAAAGGCATAAAAGTTCACAAACATTGGATTAAGCAGACAATTACAACCCATCTGGCTTGTTAAACTCAATCTGCTAGACTCACACTCTCTTTTTCTTTCTTTTTTTTGTCAACTTACTGACGCAAAACATTTCTGCATCTGGGGTACAATCATGAGCTCAGGTGAGTGCCCATGTATTTCTGGCCCATTAATAGGAGAGCAAGGTACTGGACAGATACACACTCAAATTATTTGTTGCTGAAGAGAAGCCTAGTCAATGACAGTGATTTAGTACAGACATCCTTCCAGAGAATAGTAAAAAAAATGAATAAATTATTTATTTTCAGTATCTGTTTGATCCTTTTCAGGGTTGTGGTGGATCTGGAGCTTATTCTCAGAGCACTGGGTACGAAGTGAGAATGCACCCTACATGGTACAACAGTCGATCACACAGCACATGCACACTCAATTACATCTACGGGCAATTTAGCATAGCCCAATCTGCTTACTGGCATTTTTGGGAGGTGGGAGGAAACTGGAGAATCAAAAGGAAAACACACATGAACATGGAGAGACCATACAAAATTCTACATCGACGGTAATCTGTGCATTAGGATTGAACACAGTGCCACTGTGCTGCCCCATAAAATTAATTATTGAAAATATAGATTTTAGATTTTATAAAATTATAGAAAATAATTTAATAAAATAAATATTACACACAATGATTACATTTTTTCCTACTCAAAATGACTGGAGAAGCTATTTACCTTTCATATAACAAAAATCATTTTCTTAAGAATGAAGGGTGGATTCTGGAATCCCCTGCCTCTTCAACTGAAAATGCAACTTATAATGATTTCTCCAGTTTCAAAATTATCCAGCCCCTTCATAGCAAACATCTTCAGTACTTCATAGAGCACACTTTTGCTGGTACGACCTGCTGCAAACGAGATGCATAGCCAGACACCAGCTTCTGGCAGCGTTCCTGAGGAATCTTATCCCATTCCTCATGAGCAATGACCTCCAGGTCAGTAATATTGTTGGGTTTGCGTGCTGCAACCGCCTTCTTCAAATCCCACCAGAGACTTTCTATGGCGTTTAAGTCAGCTGACTTCAGTGGCCCTATAGAATCTTCCAGGACGACTTCTGCAACCGAGCCTTGGTAAAATTTGTAGTATTCTTGGGATCATTGTCCTGTTGGAAGGTCCAATGACGCCCAAGCTTCAGCTTCCTCACAGACGGCATGGCATTTTCTCCTAGGATTTCCTGATACTCCAATGAATCCATCTTCCCTCCCACACGCTTCAGGTTTCCAGTGCCAGACGATGCAAAGCAGCCCCAGAGCATCACCGAGCCTCCACCATGCTTGACTGTGGACAGAGTGTTCTTTCTTCATTCTCCTTCCTCCAGACATACCGCTGATCCGTCATGCCGAAAAATTCCAGTTTTGTTTCATCGCTCCACAGAACAGAATCCCAAAACTTTTCTGGCTGATTTTTCAGCCCTATCCAGGTATATAATATATTTTCTTGCCCTAGCCAGTTCAGGTATTTCATGTGTTCCAGCTCAAGCACACCTGGTACAACTAATGAAGTCCTTGATTAGTTGCATCAGGTGTGCTTGAAACAACACTTGTTTTACATGTTTGTGCTGTTGTGATGGATACTATTCAGAGGGTTGAACAATTTTAAAACTGGAGAAATCATTATAACTAGCATTTTCAGTTGAATTTGGGGAAACCACTTGAAGCATTCATTGTGTCGAAATATTTCAATTGCTTTTGTTTGATTTGTTTGTTGCAAACAGCTGTAATTCTGTAAATGTTGACGGTAAACTTGATTTGCAATGGGGTTTGAATAATTTTGATTGCAGCTATATATCATTTGAGTGATTTGTAATGGGTTACTAATCAATATTAATCTTTCAAAATATAAAATGATTTGAATGGCTTCTTCAAGCTTATGAGACTTAAAGTGAATATTGACTATTCTTAGTTATCTAATCAGTATGTTTTGTTTAAAGTTTCCGGCTCTATCAAATCCAACCATGAAGTGCTGTGTATCTCTCTCTGTGTGTGTGTGAGCACTCTTTGCTCACAGGACCTTCGGAGGTGAACAGAGGAGGTGAACTGACCATCTGATGAGACAACTGGACATCCAGATAAGCGATGAGGAAATTCTTCTGACATAGCCCATATGTGGAAATTTCCCAAGTTTGTCTACGCCTTAACCAATCAGAATCATTCAACCTGATGTATTGTCTAGCATAGTGATTGTGTGAGAGTATTATTGTGGCTGTAATGAGTGTGTACACAGAATGGACTATGAACTCCTAGCTGAGTGTTGAAACTGAATCCTGCTGATGAAGCTGCAAACTATTCTTCAGTAAAAATTTTCTTCAATTGATTGCATCTCTTTACTCCTGGTCTTTATTGATCCTATCTGGTCCCATCTGGGTCTTTAACTGTACATTCCCCTACAAGAACTTAAAAAATAATAATAATAAAAATAGTATTTTCTTCCTCTGTCTTTGGGAAATGAGTGTTAACTTTGTCATGTTCCTGGTGTTTAAATATACAGAAAGATTGCACATAAAAAAGAGGTTTCAATACAATTGATAACTTGACTCGCAAAAGTCAATTAAAATAAAAAGATATACAAGTAAAAAACACTATGACCAAAAGTATTCGGACACCTAACAATCACACGTGATTCGATCATATGTGTTTTTGAACATCTCATTCAGATGTTCCCATTCCTGGCCATAATATGTTTGGCATTATAGAACTTTTGCTAGAAATTGGACACAAGTGAATCCTCCCTCCCTGCTCAGTGAGACAGCAAAGAAGGCCACAAGCAAGACAGTTTCAGAATAAAACATTTTAGTTCACTCTTGCTTAACTATGAGACAACATTTCTTATAAGTTGTTTAGACAGGTTGCGTGTAAATGTAACCCACAAATATAAGCACCTGGACTTCATCAAGCAGTCAGAAACTTGGTCCAATAGTCCGAGTAGTCCAACAGCTCTTGTAAAGAATAATGGCAGTAAGAATTCTGAAAAGTACCAGAATAATTTATTCCAAATCTGGGTTGCTTCTGTCAGAAGGGTAATATTTGGCCAGAGATGGATCTTTTAACTAGACTGTAGCCCCTTACAACATTTTGCAATGTCCATCTCATTCGCTGGAATTTGAAACCCTATTGAAAACCTGTGGTTTGAAGTGAACAGTGAACAATCCATAACTGCCAACTAATGAATAAAAGGGACTTCAAATTTTGTGCATTATGGAGTGTCTGAGAAATTTTATGCTGAGATCTCTCTACAGGTCGAACTCTGTTAATGCTGTTACTCTCTTCAGTTGAGACTTCACCAAATATTAATTGTAGGGTGTCAAAACTAGTTGCACTACTTAAAGAAACAAGATGGAAGCTTATTCTATTCTATCATTTTTAATTAAACAAAACTGAATTCCTTATTAGGAAAAACAGAAGGAAAAAAAAACATGGACTGAAATGTACAGAGTACAACCTTTGTTACTATTTGAAAGAGTAACAAGAAAAAAGGAGCCCTTAAAAAAATTTCACTTATTAATATAATCTGTCCATGAAAAATAGGCATATTGAATAGACATGTGAACTCAACTGAGGTACAATTCCACCATCTTACAAAGAAAAAGAATGAAACCTAATGTTTAATTCATGGCTGCCTTGGACATCATGTACGTATCTGGGAACACAGTTTCAATGTGTAAAGCTGGAAGAAAAAAAAATCTGAATATAAAGGCAGGTGAACGTTTTGGGAAATCTGTTCAGGTAGATGGAAAAATTGAACCTGTCATGAATACAAAGACCCAGCCGTGATCACACAGATCTTTATCTTTTCATAAAGCAGAGACAGAGAGAGAAAGCAAGAGGCATGTAAGTGGTGAATATGCAGCAGTTGAAATAATGTGTGTATATATATGAATGAGAGAGAGAGAGAGAGAGAGAGAGAGAGAGAGAGAGAGAGAGAGAGAGAGAGAGAGAGAGAGAGAGAGAGAGAGAGAGAGAGAGAGAGAGAGAGATGTGTTTGGTACAGCTGTAATAGGCTGAGTAATTGTGTGATGACAGTTTCAGTGCACAGGGATCTTCAGGGTATTGTGATCATCTCTGACAGGTGATTCACCTGCAGTGGGAAACTGCCTTATTTTACAGTGGTGCTCAATTCTTCATAAAGTCACACACACTGTCATAGATATAGCAGAATTACTTATCACACATGTGTGCGCGCACGCACGCACACACACACACTTCACAGAAACATCACTAAGGTTTGAATAGATTTGCACATGGTGGTGGTGCACAAGCATCTAATGCACATACACACAGCTATGTGCAAATATACTGTACAAGCAACTGGTGCCACTGGTGTCATAATAATGTTAGTGAGCGGCCGCTTCAGCAGCAACTATGACCGTCACGGACAGACTCGGAAGCACCGAATGCTAACTGATTTAAAACATGCTGTCAGAGAATGACACCACAAACAAAACCCTGTTTCTTTCCCTGGGATGTATGTAGAGTATATAATTATACCAACACATTAATTATCGCAAGTCTAAGGTTTAACCTGACAAAAAAATACATGGAAACATCTCTGCCTGTCAAATATATTAATAAGCACAAAACATTCATTGATTTAATCAAAGCATGATTTGTCGTCATAGAAATCTGTTTGTATTACAAACTAAAGTTTGCAGAACATGTGCTGTGCTGTTCTTTCACTTGTCCTGTTGAGGGTAGAGGTGGAATCACAGAAGCTCGCACTCTCTCACACTCTCTCACATTCACACACACATTCATGACAAAACAGTAAAATACAGTCTATGGGCTATGAGCGGTGTGTGTTGTGTGTGTGTGTGTGATTTCATGAGCGCTTCACTGTTTGGTCGACTCTTCCCTAATTTTGTGGCAGGCATCGATATCCCGTGACACTAGTGAGAGGCAGTCTCTTTTTTTATCCAAGCAAATACTTAAGTTGTGTGTCATTCTCCAGCTTTTTGAAGTCGGGCCAAATAATTTCACATTTGAGATAGAATTGTTTTTGAATTTGGTCATACCGAGGACACATGGTTAAGACGTGTAGCTCTTTCTCGAACACTCCTTGGCTACAGTACAGGCATAACCTTCTCTCTCTCTCACACACACACACTTTCTCAGTATGTACAGTATGATGGCCATTTGCCACATGGATTTCTCCTCGTCTTCTCTCTAATTGATCCCGCTCTCTTTCATTCTGTGAAATAATTGAAAACATAACTGCAGAAATATACCTGATTTAGTCTTAAAAATCTGCTTTTTCATGAATTTCACAAAGATTATCCCAATATTTAGCAATACACATAGTTTATAGTATAATAAATATAATTTCCTTCTAGTGCATCTGTATATTTAACAAAACAAAATTAATTATTCCCAATGGTTCGAACAGAAAAGATGTCCTACTAATAAATATATTACAACAATTAAATAAAAGGGCATCATTATTTTTTGGTGCATTAAATAAATACCTGCACACTATATACTGATAAAAAAACAAAAAACAAAACACAAGACAGACTTTCCTCTTTAGGCTCTTTTGTTTCCCACTATATTCTAAAATAATTGTGTATTAAAGAGCCCTCCTAGTCAGTGTTCTCACCTACTGCCTTGCAAGAGAGGTGATTTGTGAGAGAGAGTTTGTTCTGGGCTCTTGTGCCTCTCGAGCATAGAGCACATTTCCCTCACATGTTAACAAACATGTAATTTCCATAAACAAACTGCTGAAATTGACAGCTTGATTTGGGCTCGTCTGCCAAAAAAAAGAAAGAAAAAAAAAGAAAGAAAGAGGCAGAAGGGGCTGAGAGAGAGCCTGGTGTGTAGGCCTGTGATTATCAGCCATTCTGCTGGCAACAGTAAGATTTATAAGTGTACAAAGTAGGCTCACTACCTTTCAGGGGTGTATGAATCCTGCAGCCTTTGAAGGATTATCGCCATTATATGTAGATTTCCAGTTCATAAAAAATAAGATCCAGCTTTCAGGGTAAATACACCATGCACTTGAATACTCTCTGGGGACACTGGTAGATGTAGTGACCTGTTTAATTGCATTTTGGTAATTACTGACATACTAGGATCTAAATATGGTTCACATGATTCCATCAGCTGAGACTAACAGATGCACTAAAATTAAATTCTTATCTTCAAAATAGATATACTATATAAACAATAATATTTCTTTTCTTTTTTTTACTGTGTGTGTAAATATCACCTACATCCTATACCCTTGTCCAGGTTTATGGAAATACACAAAAAGAAATACACAAACTCTAGTTGAACAAGGCAAAACACTAAAGCAAATGTAACCAGTCACTATCTGTATGACTGCAAAAAAAATTCTTTATGAGCTTTCCTACCGATCATGCCAGATGACACAATGGGGAAAATGAGTGAGAAAGGCCCAAATCTGATCAAATTTATAAAGCAGTTATTGAGCACTGTCTGGGGAGGTTCTAATAAATATTTATGTTGACAGAAGGATTTGCAAGTGAATAAAAAGGCATGGGGATTAGACATCGCTCTCCTTAGAGAGGCAGGCCTGAGCAGTGGCGGCCTTCTGCGGGACTCGCGCTTATCTGATCCCTCTGTGAGTGGGAGAACCACACACACTACAGCTTATCTACACCAGGCCTCTCCGAGAGGTTATAATTTCTCGCTTCGCTGGAGCCTGAGCAGGGCTTGTTAGTGCTACAAAGCACACACACAGACAGAGAGAGAGAGAGAGAGAGAGAGAGAGAGAGAGAGAGAGAGAGAGAGAGAGAGATGAGCAGCACTCATCCCCCTGGCTAGACACATTTCCGTTTTTGATAGCAGTCAACTTGTATTGTAGCAGTGGAAGACAAGGAGTCCTCTCGCACACATGCACACACTTCTCACATACTCACTGAACTAGATGCTCACTATGAAACTATTGAAAGAAGCTGTATGAAAGAAATTGATCCTTGGATTGTTGGACTTGAATAGGCCTTGCAAAGACAAGAAGGGACACAAGGACAAACTACACTGAATAGTTTATACTGATAGTGCTCTTGTTCGGTGGAATTGCATATCCACTTCTGTCTACTTTTTTTTTTTTTTTTTTTTATAAACTGTGCTGCACTTGCATTGTATCTTGCCTAAATTGTAAATCCATTTGGATAAAAGCATCTGCCAACGGGATGAATGTAAATGCACGTTGGCTCTGTATTGTATTGTATTTTGATTCTGAGTCTACATGTATGAGAGGACAATAAAACTGAATTGACCAGATTCAAGGAGCTAACTGCTGCATGCTGAGAGACAGAGAAAGTCCAAGCATGTGCAAAAAGAACCACCACGGGATTCTCTTATGTCTGATGGTTTCACAATGACTCGCAATGCTTTGACTTTTTGTGCTTTCTATATAGGTTTATACCGAAAGTGTCCTAATATTTTAGCAGGTGATCTGTGACAGATTCAAAGACTGATCCAATGGGATCCTGAGATATTCTAGAAGAATATGGTGGTCTCTGATAGTGACCTCAAGGTAATAGTCTGTGGATTATTGGTGATTTGATGGAGTTAATGGACTTCTGTAATGATCCTTCCTTGGGAAGGAAGAAACGTTTACTATGCAGGGTAGTGGGTCCCCAGGATGGAGTTGAAAACCCAGGAACTAGAACGAACTGAGAAATATCCCATTAAGATGCACTCTCAGAAACAACAGTACTAAGCTGTACCTTTCCTGGTTGCTGGTCCACCTGTAAATGTGGATATAGTGTATCTTTAAATAATTTAAGTTATATAGATCATTTTAAAGGTAGAAATTAAATAAGTTTTCAGTGTAAAACTCTGAACACCTATCTAGGTAAAATATACATACTAAAGCTACAAAAGAGATTTTTTGAGGGAACTCCAGCCACAAGGAAAGGTACAGCTTAGTACCCTTTTTCTCCTGAAAATGTACAACAATTCACTGAATTGAACACTGAAAAAAAAAAAAATCCCGGATCTTTAACTGACTGAGTGGACTCTTGAAAACCCATTCTGATGAGATTTTGTGTAAGGGAATCCAGTGGGCTGGCAGTTTGCCGTGTATGATCCCACGTGAATATCCTAAAGATTACACTCATATAAAACAGTCTACATGCAGGACTCGCCCATTCTGCACTGGATAAATTCTCTCGCCTACTGTAGACTATGTTGTAGCTTGTACTACCTTTAAACTTCTGCTGTGATCGTAAAGGCCCTGATCCACATACTGAACATCCTTTCAACAATCTCAGTACTTTTTGACTATATAGTATAATAAATGAGTAACAATTTACAATCCTACTAATCGGTGTCACAGAGACTTAGACGAGTTCCCTTTCGAGACTGGTAGCCTAGATCTCAAGGTTTCTTCCTCGCGTCGTCTTTAGGAAGTTTTTTCTTTATCACTGTTGTGTCTGGTTTGCTCAATAGGGATCTAAATCTACTTTACATCCAAATTTCTGTATGACAAAAGTGTTATAGGAATCCACATTAAACTGAAATTGAATACCCGTTAGAAAGCACAACACTCCTTCTACTAATTTTACCCAACAGTAGGGAATTCAGGTCAAAGGTCAGCAGGGGGTGGACAGAGAGCCCACTCTGTTACCAATTGTGGTTTCACATTCGATAAGAAAATAATAACTTTTCAGAAGAACAAGTGTCGTCCTGACACACACACACACACACACACACACACACACACACACAACGCAGAGCAAATGGAAAAAGAGCAGTTTGGACGCTGCGTCTTAACAACGTTACTTCTTCATTACCGCGCTTGTCAGTCTCGTGAGCGCAGGGGCGAGTGAGCAAATGCTAGCATGTGCTGCTGGCTTGTGATAGGAAGGTGAGAGAGAGAGAGAGAGAAAGAGTGGGAGGCTGTCTGAGTCTGAAACATTTCCCCCCAACTGCGAGTAAATACTGAGCGGGCCGCTTCATCAGGCGCGCGGAGGTTTGCGCTGACAGCGCGCGCATTGTTTTTGCCGCGCGCCGCACGCTGCGAAATTCTATTTTCAGTTTTACTTGCCGCAGTAATTATATGCATTGTTGGCGAGGATAAAGAAAATAAAAGTGCATGAATGTGTCCCCCCGGTCAATTGGATTCTGTCAGTTCGAGCCGAATTGGGTACACACACATGCGAGTGCCTTGCCAGCTCGTAATGACGACGCTGTTTGTGTGGAACAATTTCGCTCTAAACAGCTCATCAGCGACCGAGAGAGACTGTCAGCGCGCGCGCCGACTGACACGTCTTCCGTGTCTCCGCCTGTTATTAGCGCGTCTCTTAAGACAAGCTCAATTATCTGACACTGCCCGTAATTTTCCTTCCTTTTCCAGCACAATGTAAAGTTCCTCTCCTTTATTTCCCAAGCCGCTCATTTGGACGGCAAAAACAAGGAGAGAGACAAGAGTGGGTGGAGGAGACAATTTGACGAGAAAATCTGAAGGGGGGGATGGGGGGGTTTGGTAGGGTGGAGAAGAAGGGGTGGACGGGACAACATGAGTCAAAAACTAATTTGATGCTTACTTTACAAGAATAAATAGTTTCAGCAGATACTTTGTCAAATATACGTGCCAGATATTTGTATGATAACTTGATAGATGTCTGTCAACTAAAACAAAGAGGAACGCGCTGTATCATTGGTCCTGGTGGGTTAAAAAAAATAATTAAAAAATGAAGGACAAGTTTAAAAAAATAATCAAAAGACACAGAAATGATGCACGGCCAAACAGAATTTTACTCAATGCAATAGTTTTAACATCCATCTTGGCCTAAATAACTGAGATAATAACCTCAGCAATCACTGACAGTGGTTATAACAGGATTTTCATTAAATAAACAAACAAATAACTCAGACCTCAACTTTCTATATTACTAAGCCGTCTTACTGACTTAAAGGCACCCAGTTAGATAATGAGGAGAGAGCTTCTTTCAGCAGAGTCTGATGGTATTTATTTCACCATGGCGATACCTGCTAATGCTGCTCTGCATGACCGTGAGTTGCCATGAGAACGGGCAGGAAGTGGTAATGATGGCAGTTCTAACGCAATGTAAGTGCAGTAACGCGTGTCGGGAGCAATCGCCCTGAACACATCACCTCTCCCACAGGAAACCATGCTAATGCGCTACGGCACATGCGCTAATGTGTTACATATCGTCTGCTGAGCAGCGCCCTACTGTCAAAACCGAAATTTCCCCTCATTTACAGACAAGACTAATGTGAAAGACAAGGTTACAGGGATGGCAGTGTGCCTTTGTCAGAAACATCCCTGACAAAACAGATTCAAGGCACTCTTTTGAAAGAGTGTGCATATGTGTGAGGAGGGACAATTGCGTGTATGTGACAGGCTTTCAAAAGAAAAGTGTTCCTTCATGTAAAACACCCATTCTTCCAGCCACTTACTCGCTGGCCTTTGCAGCAATCTGTGAGCTCGGGTGTAGACTGCTGCAGGGGTCACTCCTGTAAAGAGGCCTAGCCTGTAATCATGGCTAGTCAGAGAAAATAGTGAAACATAACTAAAAAAAAAAAACAAGGTATTAGGAGAAGTTTCCTCTCCTTTTTTTGCAGAGGATTTTGTGTTTTCTCACCAGGGAGTGCAGTGACCTTGGAAGTCAGATAGATGTAGGAGTTAGATGCCTGCAGACAGCCACTGTTTGACCACTGAGCGCACGGTGTGTCTCATCAACACACGTAAGCAGAGTACAAATGGGATGGAGATTGCAATGGCCTTCAGGGCAGTGCCCTCTCAAGGATGTGGAGAGAGGGAAAACACATCAGCGGCGTTAGACATAGCACAGAATCCAGCTGCAGCACTTCCTCAGTGCTTTTTCTGCCTCATGTGGATGGCTGTAATCAGAGAGACAGTCCTACCCAGATTACAGTTTTCAATCAGTCAGCCAGGAAAATGATATGTATATCACCTGTGCTATTGATGGCATGGCACCCCTCTGCATATTACCTGAGGCAGACCTGACACAGGTATGACAGGGGAGACAGAGAGCCAGACACCTGCCATTCCAGAGGGTTGGGAGGGTGGGCAACTGTCACCAAGGGGACCTGCTGTTGCCATCCCTTGATTTAGTGGCACATGCCAGTTAATATACATTTCTGCAAAACAGATAGTACATCTCTCATCAATCCCAGAGTCTGAACTCTCACAGTGAATGGCAGCTCACAGGATTGCAGTGAGGAAGGGTGGAAGTAATGCAGAGGTTTTAGGTAGGCAAATGTAAATGAACAAGCATTATATAGCTGTAAGTTGACAGGAAAATGCACTGACTTGGCACCTATCCACAGTGTCAAACCTACTAGAAACTGTTTTTTTTGACCGTGGTATTATTGTGCTTGATTGGCCCGGACCAAGCATTGAGTGCATAAATTAACAAACTTTTCAGAAGGTCAACATTTCTGTATTATAAATTCTTTATTATAATATTTTGAGATACTGGATTTTTGATTTCCATGAGCTGTAAGCCGTAATCATCAAGATTAAAACAAAACAAAAAAAAAAGGCTTGAAATATTTCACTTTATGTGTAAAGAATCTAGAATATATGAAAGTTCCACTTTTTGAATGAAATTATGGAAAAAATTTACTTTTCCACGATATTCAAATTTTTTGAGATGCACCTGTATATAATTTTGGAAAGTGAAGAGCTTTATAAACCGTGAGACTTAGATAGCAGTATATGATAATGAGCGTATAATACAGAAACATTTAAACGACTAATGAGTTCTACATACACAAGAAATACATTTCTAAAATATATCTAAATTAAAAAAAAAATCTAAACACACCATTTAGAATTCGTTTGAATTACCACCATTTTGAATAGATGTTCAGCAAGAAACATATGAAAAAGCCTAAATGGGCCAATGAAATGTCATTTTAAAACTCTTAAACAAACAAAAAATGACAACGAATAAAATTATTTAAATTTTTCTCCTTGGAAGAGCAGAGAGAGATGCAAACCTACAATTTCCCCTGAAACAAGAAAGCACCTAATTAGACCCTGTGAGCATCACACACCTCTCTATTGGCCAGAGAAAACACATCAAACAATTTCAGCTCAGGGTGTTTTCTATTTTTCTGCTCCCCCTGTTTTCAAATTCCACATCTCTCCATCTTGCATCCACAAAGACGCCTCAGTTAAATGCAGATGACAAATAATGGGTGAAAACGTTTGGACAAAAACAATCCAAAGCAATGTGCTCTGTGTTTGGAGGGAATGATTTGCATAAATAGCCCCCTTACCTCATTCAGGTAGCACATTACCCTGACCACAATGTCACTATCCTCTTCTATCTAGATCTATTTTCTCACCCTCCAATATCGCTGCTTCACTATTTTCAAACACACACACACACACACACACCTCCTTGAGTCCTGCTGGCAGTGTAGAGGTGGTCACTAAATTGTCTCTATTTTGAAAAAAAAAGGGGGAGGGGGGGTGGGGGGAGATCACTGACCTGCTGCAAAATTGGCCATATTCAGCAGTAGGGGAATATCAGATTATTGAGTTGATCCATGCAGAGTTATCTTTACACATGGAAAATGATCTGCTTCATTGTGTTTGTGTGTGTTCTGCAGCTGATGAAGGGCAGGAGTGTGCTGTGAATGCATAGCGAGTGGGTAAGAGACACGCCAAGAGCTTTCACTTTCTAAAGACAGATAGAAGAGATGGAAGAGCATGGCTGAGAAACTTTCAGCTCCAGTGCCATCAATGTGTCAAACTGACAGTGTAACTTCTATAACTCAAGCACTTCGCGTGGGCCGAAAAAAGTTAGAACAACAAAACTGTTATTCTGATGCATAATGTCATTTGATCTGACGAAGATATTTCCAATTAAGCAGTATTGAACTTACAATAAATGCACACTGCATTAAACAATAAATTAAGAATAGACACATATAATCAATATCAAAATACCCCAAATTACTGCATTCATTGTTAGAATTATAGGATAAAAAAAAAGATTATCTTCCAGTCACAAAAATGACAAAAAAAAAAAAACCAAACAAAACAAACATAAAAAAAAAGAATACAGTTTAACAACCTAAAAGTCTATCCATCCATCCATTTTCTGTAAAACTTATCCTACGCAGGGTTGAGGGGATCCTGGAGCCAATCCCAGGGGTCTGGGGGTACAAGACTGGGGGGGTGGGGGACATCCCATCACAGGGCACAATTGCACACACCCATTCACACATTATGAACAATTTAGAAATGCGTAGAGAAATGATTATAAATCTTAACACATTCATTTCATCTTATATTACTAAACATTTTGACACAATCCTGTGCTAACTTAATGTCATTCATTGAATAACTGAAATTAAACTGTTTCATGGAAATTGATTACATTTATTTATTGTGATTCACACACAAAAACACAAGTTAAGCAAAAACTCTTTTGGATTAAGTGCCTCATAGAGAACACGGACATACATAACATAGACCTTGCGTGAATAGCATGTTAAAATCTAGGCATGTCAAAGCTACGTAGTTTGAATTGCAGTTGGGGGTGTTTCTGAATAAGATCCCGTTCAAATGGTGCATAAATTACAGCAATGATTCTTTAGAGTCAGCAAAGCAGTTGGCGCTTTCAGTCTGACTGAATGCTGGTCATCTTAGTAAATTGCAGAGGGACTGAAAAAGTGATGCCAATAGATTAAATGTGAAATACATGAGGACCAGTTGTTTTTTGTTTTTTTTTTCTTTTTTAAATGGTCCAAATACAAAAGATAATAAAAAATAAAACATTTTTCTTGCCCCCCCCACCACACTGAGAAACAGCAAACTGTGTCATAAAAACAGCAGCCAAAAATGCCTTTATGCTATTATACCATGATTTCTCTGCTTGGCTCACGGAATCTTTCTAGTTATTTATATTGCACATGTTTTGAAATGAAAAAAGTACGAGACTGTGCAATTACTCTGCAATTCAGGAAGAGTGGGCCAGCGAATGAGAAATATGCAAAAGCCATTTACCACCACAAACCTCATAACGTCTCAGAGATATAAGTGGGCCATTGGAATTATAGCCCTCTATCCCAAATCACACCTAAAATTGGGGGTGCTGAATGCTTTTTCACTTTTAAATTAAAACCTGCCATTTTCTTCCACTGGCCTATGTTCAGATCTCTTGAGCAGCTTTCTTCTGTATTATACAAACACTGTACAACACCAGTGTTAACATCTTAACAAGACTCGAGAAAAGACTTGTTGGGTCCTAATGGAAATCTTTAAATGTGAAAGATTTGATAACGCATGAACTAGAAAGAGACCGCAGGCCCAAACAATTGGACAGGAACAAACCTCTTCAGTAACACTCCATCAGATTTCTTTTTCTATATGGCAACCATTCAGTATATTGTGTTGTCAGGAAGCAACACACTACTTGAAAATATCAACAAATACAACAGTTGTGAGATTTACAGACACCTACCTATATGCCTCACCCGTTGAGGCTGTTTTCCACCACTTCGCCCTACCTACTTCACGTCCTAGCCTTTATCTGGCCAGTCCAGCAGAAACTCTTCCCTGTACTCCTCCATCCACACCGGTGCAATTCCACTTTATCAGTATGGCTGTGTGGTCAGGGCTCCACGCAGGGCCGAAATCGATCTCCTCGCACCGTGGGCACTGCCTTTATTGAGGTATACAGCATTCTGCCTCTCATTCCGCTATCGGAAAAGAAAAGGCAAACACTGTACAACACACAAGGCAAAAAAGGACTCACAACACAAAATTCACCTATCTGAGTAGGGATGCAAGAGCCTTATCAGTCAGAATGCAGGTGAAGGCCATGTGAGCTGGTGTATATTCCGAACAGTTGATTCTTTACTCCATAGAAGACAGTGTAGTTAGTGGAAACTCTTGAAGACTTTGCAGTAATGGTTGTGCTCATGCAGTGGAAAGGTAAGGCTATGATTCATGAACCCTGAATCACCCTTTTCTTCATCTCTACCCCTCACTGTTACCCCCCCCACCACCACCACCACCACCCTTCCGGCAGGCCTGCACAGCGCTATTACAATATTCAGATTACCGTGCACTGGAAATTAATTGGACTAATTAACATACAAGTAAATGATGATACCGTTAACACATTTCATTAACTCAAACTGTCATTCCATGTTCGCTGTGCACTCCATATTGCATTACAATGAATTGAATTCATTAAATTATGCAAATGAAAGGTGGCAGGGAATGGACGTGTCCTTTTCTCAATATTCATAGACCTGCTTTTCTCCGGATCACATCTATGGCAAATTGACTTTAATACAGGAACATGTGCTTTGCACTTTGATGTGACAGATAAAAGATTTTAGTAGACATACTTTCAATCAAGCAAACCTTCACACCAAGAAAAAGATAACGTGGACCATTTGTGCTGCTTTGTTCATACTGGAGTGGTTGATTTCTTTTCTTTTTTTTTTTCCTGTGGAAAGGCAGAGTATACAGAACACACCACCCACTGAGCGACAGAATATTAGTGACGACTTCAGAAACTCACCATCATTTGAACTATAAGCAGATGCCAAATGAAAACTTCATCAAGAATGAAGACACAGATATAGAGCCCATGGGGGGGGGACTATTCTCAAGTATTTCCAGGGAAATCGTCTGTAATATTAGATTAATTATTCATTAACGTAAATCATCAAGAGAGTCAAGTACATTGTTAATTTTGTTCATGATGAATTATAATCCAGAAAGAAACATATGTATAATGTCAAAGTAAATCAAAATGTAGGATTACACTCCTCTACCAACATTCTAACCGTAGCCATTTCCTAATCATGATCTTCATCATATCAATAATATTCTCACCTTTTATAAAAGATGATTTATCAGCTCAGGTCACCTGAGGGTACAATGTGGTCGAAGGGTCAACTGGCCTCCTCCATTGTAGCTGTGGATGTAGTGACATCTGCTGGATTATACCCAGGGGGTTCGCACTCTCGCTCGCTCGCTCTTGCGCGCTCGCTCTCTCTCTCTCTCTCACACACACACACACTAAATAGGGTCAGATTGATGAGACATAAAAAAACAAATTCCACAATGCACAGGAACATCATAGCATCCTTGTAGGCTTTATAAAAAAAAAAAAAAAAAAGAACAGAAAAAAAGATTTTTTTTTTTTTTTTTTTTTTTTTTTAAAAACACCTACATGGAAAGTCTTGGTTCTCTACAGAACACCTACTGTGTGTGTGTGATAATGAACACTTCATTTCATGTTCTGTAATAAAACCTGCTATTTAATGAAAAGCTATCATATAAATATGTATGAATTGAATTTATATGAAACATATAAATTCAGATAGGAGAGAAAATAGGAGACCTGACAACCAGACTTCTTTTTAGTCATTTTAGTGTGAAATAAAAAGCTGCCCTCAAAAGTGGGCATTGTACAATAGTTTGAAGCTTTTTCAGGAAAAAAAAAAAAAAGACCAAATAACAATACAAGCAACGTTACAATGCTATTTATAGTGAACGAAATTATATTTGACCTCACAAACTAGGGCAACATATTAAAAATGCAAATAGAAGGAAATAGAAAAAAAAATATTATTTAGAAAACAAAATAGTGTTTCATCAATTACACTTAAGTATAACGTTATCCGTTTCAGCAAGGTTGGGTAGTTTAGCATGGATCATCATTAGCATGTTCAAATTTCTCATCCTTAATAGCTGAAACTCCTAAAAACAGACTGGCAAGTGAACTCATAATTCATGTCTGGATTATGTGGAATAATCCATCATATGAAAGTGCAAAACAATCCTGGAGATAAAGAGGGAAATACTCCTACACCATCGCTTGAAGAACAAACTGCATACTGAGGGCAAAAAATATGTCCTTCAGCAACCTGTGAAATATATAAAAGAGTTATGCTCTCTTCATAAAAAAAAGTTCATTATCAAACTGTGAGTATATAACATATTTTATATATATATATATATATATATATATATATATATATATATATATATATATATATATATATATATATATATATAATAAACAAGTCTATTTGCACATGAAATGGACATTTTTCCTCTTTGAGCAGGATCTTAAATCAGGAGTACCCCAGCCTCCTCCTAACATGGCTATGGCAGATCAGAACAAAGTCAATCAAATTACTGCAGAACCCATCAGATCCATCATGCAGCTAGAAATCTCGATACAGGTTGAAATTCTGTGTTTCTTGTACAGAACTGGCTGGCCTAAAAATAAACTGGATATTTCTTGTCGTTACATTGTGGTTTGAAGTATCAGACATTGTCTCTTGAGCATTTTAAAAGTGATTTGATTGAATTTGGTCCAAACAGCTTTAACACCGGCAGCACAGCACCCCTGTAATCGAGCACTCCTTATTCCTAAAGGATCACCATGTGGTACAGCTCTACACACGCACAACCCAGAGAGATAAAACTCCAGGCACGTCCAGACGAATCACATCCTCTTTATGCGACACTGACATGTCACCAATTTCTAGACCACAAATCTGCCCATTACATATCCAATGATTTTGATAATGATTCACTTTAGATAGTTCAGTCTTAGAAAAAATGACATACTGGAATTATTATACATATTTAAAAAAAAAAAATAAAAAAAATAATAATAATAATAAAAAGCTCATTGAAGAGATGTAGACACCACAAAACCAATTTACTATGCAAAGCCTCATATAAATATTGTGTTGCTCAAAAAGACTTAACAAATGCATAACATCTGATCAACTGTAAGAGGTTGAAGAAGAAAAAAAATGTTTTTAATTACACTGATTGTTTTTCATTTTTATAAGTTTCTTCACAACGCTTCAGTTTAAAGAGAAAAAGCTTCGCAGAGCCTTGATTGGACTAAATAAAATAAAAAGGACCACATTGAAAAAATTTTATATATATATATATATATATATATATATATATATATATATATATATATATATATATATATATATATATATATATATATATATATATATATATATGCATGTTTTCAGAGAAAAGCATCAGAAACACGTACATTAAAGACACATTTGGACATGAAGAACTTCATAACGCCCAGCACCAGAGTGGCACACTTCATTCTAATGTTCTACCCTGAACATCCTCCCTTATAGTGCGGCCAACTAACGCCACAACATACCCTACACTAGCCACAACATTAGATTAACATCACTCCCATTGACCAGACCTGGCTTCCTTTATAAAGGTTACTCCCATTCAAACAAATCCATGTCATAACAGTTGCTTTAAAGCTCGTCAGCAACTCTACCTTTGTACACAACATGAGTATGATACAAAATAAGGCATTTCAGTGTTTTTTTTTTTTTTTTTTATGGAAACCACTTTCGACGCTTTTCTTCTGTTCCATTCTTGCCATAAAAAAACTGCAGACAAACATAAATCGATATTCTATATTTGTAAAATATATTTTTATATATGTGCATTTACGTAAATGGATATATTTACGTAAATGAGAATAATCTGTGTGGGTATAAAAAGCAGGATAAATTTGAGGGAGAGGAGTCTTGTGGTCAAACTGATATCCAGGAAAAGAGACAGGAGAAGATAATAATGACACTATGCCCAAAGCAACATAACCTTGGCAGTTTCATAAAAAGTGTACTTGAATCCTTGTGAAGCAGTTTCTTTCCTGACAACTGAGAAAGTCATCTGTGTTAGTTGCACAGCTCCTGTGCGTCCACGTCACTCTGCAGGTTCACTGGCTGCGACGGTGACTAGCTGAAGCGGGATCTCTGCTGTAGTGAGCAGCTCCTGCGAGTTGGACGTGTTAACAGTAGCGTTAACGGTAGCGAGGCCCTGTACGGTACCTGGCTGGATGTTGGTGAGGATGAGTGTGGTAGCTCCTGAGGTGATGATGCTGTCAGAGGAGGCAGAGGTCTCCACGCTTGCCACCACTGCGCCGCTGCTGCCCTTCTTCTGATGCGTCTTTATGTGTTTGGCCAGGTGGTCACTTCGCATGAAGCGCTTTGAGCACTCGGGACACACAAACTTCTTCTCACCTGCCAAAGAAGCAAAGGGTATAATTTACACAAATATTGTAAAACAGTTATTAATATATATACTGAAAATATCTGAATAGGAGCTTTAGGAATGGGTCATGATCTAACTTTATTACGTCATGTTCAGGTGGTGGTCAAGAGAAAAAAAGAAAAATATATATCTTTGTTAAATATAGGTGTGCAACAATTCCTGGCACCCTTTTAGTCAATACTTTGTGCTACCTCCCTTTGTCAAGATACCAGCTGAGTCCTCTCCTATAATGCCTGATGCGGTTGGAGGATACAGGGCAAGGGATCTGAGACCATTCCTTCATACAGAATCTCTCCAGATCCTTCAAATTTCAAGGTCCATGCTGGTGGACTCTCCTCTTCAGTTCACCCCACAGGTTTTCTATGGGTTTCAAGTCAGGGGACTGGGATGGTCATGGCAGGACCCTGATTTTGTGGTCAGTAAACCATTTTTGTGTTGATTTTGATGTATGTTTTGGATCATTGTCCTGCTGGAAGATCCAACCATGGCCCATTTTAAGCTTTCAGGCAGAGGCAGTCAGGTTTTCATTTAATATCTGTTGATATTTGAAAGAATCCATGATGCCATGTATCCTTACAAAAATGTCCAGGTCCTCTGGCAGAAAAACAGATCCAAAACATTAAAGAGCCACCACCAAATTTAACCATAGGCATGAGGTAATTTTCCATGTGGCTACCTCTCTGTGTGCACCAAAACCACCTCTGGCCTTTATTGCCAAAAAGCTCTATTTTGGTTTCATCTGACCATAGAACCCGATCCCATTTGAATTTCCAGTAGTGTCTGGCAAACTGAAGATGCTTGAGTTTGTTGTTGGATGAGAGTAGAGGCTTTTTCTTGAAACCCTTCCAAACCCAACTTGTGATGATGTAGGTTAGGTAAATTATCTAACCCTAAGAAAATTTATCACAGTCTTCTTTGCTCATATTTAAAAGGGTGCCCATATTAGTGGATTGCACAGTACTGTGTGTGCATATATATATATATATATATATATATATATATATATATATATATATATATATATATATATATATATACACACACATATACATACACACACAAACACACACACACAAAATACCCTAAAGAGCAGTAAACAGTAGTAAATGAAAGTCAATATGTGGTATGACTAAATAAAATAAAGAATTTTTTTCAGAAAAAGTCTCCGGTAGAATTAGTGCAGTTTTATAAGGAAATGAGCTGTAAGTTGCAGAACCAGCCTCGGTTCTTCTGGAGATGTTGACTGTTACACTGGCTTCTTATTTTTGCAGCAAAAACCCAGCAGCCTTCATTGTGTTTTTTTCATCTGAAAAGTGTCTCTTACATAATATGCTGCTTTCTTTACTGACATACAAACATTTTTCTGCAACATTCATTTTGTGCTGGAAAACTAATGTTTGGGAATCTAAAATGTTTTTCTACTGACTTGATAAAGCAGAAGTCATAAAATAAAAAATCTATAACAAAGTTTGTACAAAAAAATAAATAAATAAAAAAAATAGGATGCCTAAAACTTTTGCACAGTACTGTATGTAATATATATATATATATATATATATATATATATATATATATATATATATATATATATATATATATATATATATAAGTTGCTTGAAGTACAGGAATAAGAAGCTCTGTGGCTTTTCTTATATTCTTAAAAATATCCAAAATTATTACTGCATACAATTAAATAATGGCCCCTAATAACTAAGATTAGGGGTAATGTTTTATGGCTCCTCAATTAATGAAATATTCCGATATTACAGTAGCCTCGATGTCTAAATGTAATTTCTGGTTAAATTTACCACATGATTTAACAATATTAGTGCTGTTTAACTTTTGTTCAAAAAGAAAAGGTACACAAATGTAAATGTCTGATAAATCTATTAAGACATTTACATTTATTCATTTGGCAAATGCTTTTCTTTACATTGATATACAACTGAGCTGAGCCATCATTTGGACTCAGAACCTATTGATCAGTAGCAGATCCAGTAAGCTGTTACATGAATTTTACTAGTGCACATTGGTGAAGATGAGAAGAAGGTCCTGAGTTGATAATAAATCAGACACTACCACAGTGCAACCACCATATCCATCTGTGCTACACTGTACAGCAGGTTAGGCCTATATAACAAACAAGCCCTAGAAGCTGGTCACAATTTGTATAGCCTGTAGAAAGAAAGGGAGAAAGAAAGAAGAGGATATGACATGGGTACCTGTATGTGTTCTCCGATGTCGCTGCAGCTCATCGCTGCGTGTGAATCTCTTGCCGCAAAACATCCAGTTGCAGACGAAAGGCCTCTCTCCTGAGTGCCAGCGCAGGTGAGCTCGCAGGTGAGATGTCTTCCCGTACACCTTCCCACAGCCTGCTATATGACATACATGCTGCTTCTTCTTCCCCATGTTGGCACCCCTACAGCACAAAGCATGCACACAACGTTATAAAGAAAGAAGTGCCATATACATATTATACACAGTCATTTAGTATACTCAGTATACATAAAAAGTGTTAGTAAGATTAACATAAAATCATAAGGTTGGTCATAGGTTTGTCGAGTTCACACACAAAACTAAAACGACAATGTCACAGTCAGGGACTTTATAAACCGAGAACACCAGCACTGGAACTCACTAGGTAAGCTCACTGGCAATTTTTAAAAAATGAACAAGATGTGATCTGAATGCAAGACTAAACAGCTACAACTTTAATTAAATTGACTTTAAATTGCTTGTTTCTTTTTTAATTGTTATAACCAGTGGGTGATCAACAATCAACAGATACATGCTATCAAAATAAACAGACAAATCCATGATTGAGCATTTAATCGCTTATTCACTGTTAAAGGCACATCTAGTGCAAGGGTAATTGCATGTTTTTGAGGAACAACCCATTACAATATGCAAAACCACAAGTGTGGTGCATTTCACAGTGGTACAATGGTTTATCACATAGTAAAAGGCCTGTCAAAGAGCATGTAGGGAGGGTGTAGCTGTGGTCGGAGAAAATAGTAATAATTGTAATCGAGCATTTCAAATGTACATACATGTCCTATAATGGACTGCAAAATGTAAGTGCATTATCGCCTGAAGGAACTGGTAATTAGCATGAGACATTAGATTTGATGGTCAGAATTCTAACACATACAATACTAGCAGTTTATACGCATGAAATGTCACAATTTGGCTTTACGTAATGCTCTCACTATTGCTTCAATAGTGCTTCAGCCATGTCTAAAGATAATAGGCTTGAATGTGTTACCTTCCTCCTCCCTCTTTGCAGTTGGGGCAGGTGCAGGCGACCCTGCGCAGCCGTTTGCCCTCCTGGCCCAGACCCTCCATCTCGTCTTCTACTAAGCGCACACGCAGGTGAGACAGGTCATTAGTATTCAGAGTGGAGTCACCAGCAAGAGACCACTCTTCTGAGTCTGGCTCCTCCTTTATCCGAATATCTAATCAGAGAAAGAGAAATCTTTTTTCTGCCATTATGGAACTAGCAATTCCACGAAAAGTCAAATTGGGTCGTCTACTTCAGCTGTCCACATTTCATTCCATTGTTAAATAAAAACACACACACACACAGACACACACACACACACAGACACAGCCTGCACATAATTTTAAGCCAACCACAAAGGACAATTCCTTTGTATAAGCTCACAGGGCTGTCAGTCCTGTTATAAACATCTTACACAATTTTAGACAAGTCTATTGCATAAAGACATCTTGAAATTTATGAGGCAGCAATAGCATTACCTCCAGGGCTGTCTGTGTCATCAGCCTGGAGCTGGAGCCCATGATCCACTGAATTAACTGTGACTGTCTGCAGGTTGGGAATCTGCCCAGAGCTGATGCTAACAGGAGTGGTACTAAGTGTACCTCCCTGCCCTATAGAGAGGGTCTGCACTGGGGCTAACGTGATCTGTTGGGCTGGGGCTGTCTGGAGCTGCAGGTTCTGGAGGTTCTGAATACCCTGAACCTGGAAAAATAGTGCAAAGACAAAATAAAGTTAATTTTCAATGTTAGCAGCTACAACTGTTGTAAGAACGTGTTGTAATAAACTTTTAAGTAACAATACTATTTTCAGTAGCGAGACATGAAAATACAAAATGCCATATTTTCCTTTTAAACATTAAACCAGAATATTTAATAAAGACAAAAATAAAGAAAGGCAACGAATAATTTGGCATAGTACATAATAAAGCCACAAAATTTTTAAAAGATCTTACTGGTCACCTATTTCTACTTTCATAGTATAATTGCTCTTTTTTTGTATACCACCTAAAACTACAGTGGTGTCTTGAATTTTTTTAGTAAACTTTGAGAGAATAGCTCTTAGCCATCAGTAGTTTATAAAAAATAAACGCAATGATACAGTTTACTTTATATGCGCTGGGCTCATTTGTCTAAATATCTTGAAACAGACTTAAGGGGACATGCCAACCGTAATAATATCTCAACTATTTCTCACTCCAAGTACCTACCTGGAAGGTCTGCCACTGTATCTGGCCTGATGGTGTGACGGTCTGTGCCTGAATGAGGAAGGTTCCTGGGTTGATGAGCTGGACGTTCTGGAGAGCCTGCTGCCCCTGTTGCTGGCCCAGCTGTCCGTCACTGCTCTGGAGCGGCACCTGCTGCAGCTGGATCACCTGCTGCCCTGTGGAAACTTGCACCTGGCTCTGAGCAAGAAATCCTTCAGTCTGCTCAGGCGTGCCCTGCGTCAGCACACCTGTACCATCGATTGTGCTGGCGGGCAACTGCGAGGACAAAGTTGATGATGATGAGGAAGATGTGGTAGGCACAAACATCTCTGCTGCATTAGTGTTGTTGACCACTAGTGTTTGCTGTGATAGCTGTTCTCCTGCTTTCTCTGAGCCTTCTGTGTTGTCCACCGTCTGATTGGTCATGATTAGCTGTCCATCAGCGGTCAGCCCCGTGGCTATCGTCTGTGCCCCAGAAAGACCTAGTGAGTCCAGATCTACACTGTTAATGGGCACAAAGGTAATATTTCCAGGCAAACCCACAGGCACGTTAGCAACCACCTGCCCCTGGCTGTTAAAGGCTGAGCTTCCCAGAGTGACTCCCTGGATCTGCTGCACTTGGCCAGTCTGGCCCATGAGGTTTGGGCTGTTGCTGAGAATGCCCGTCGTGCTGGTGCTGGCTACACTGATGGCATGAGAGCCATCAGGGAGAATCTGGATGTGCCCTGAGGCATCCTGAGCCAGCGAGGCAGCCTCTACTGTTGAAGCAGAGAATCCCAGCTGCCCATCACTTGTCTGGATCTGAGGGATAACCTGGTACTGGATGTTAGGCACTGCGTTGGCGGAGGAGTCTGTCCCTGATGTTAACAATATGGGCTGGCTCTGGAGGCCCTGAATGGGAAGAACATACTGCCCATTGGAGGTGACTATGCCCCCACCAGGCAGCTGCACAATGCTTGAGTCATCCTTGACGCCATCCCATCTTTCTGATGAGCTTGTTAGCTGCACTGATCCTGATTCTGCAGCCTGAGAAAAAGAAGATTAATATGTTACCTGAGAAACTCCATGCTGAAATCATACTTGATAATGCCATTAAACATAAGATAATTTGACAAATTCATTCTTTAGAGACACCACTTAGAGATTCTTTAGCGAATGTATCAACATATCACACAACCCTACATTCACACTAGCAAGCACCAAGTTATAGTTTGTCTTTTATGGGCATCTGGCAAGTGCTATTGTTGTCACTCGTACACGTGCACTGTTCATTTACATTTATTCATTTAGCAGTTGCTTTTATTCAAAGTGACTTACAAATGAGGAAATACAAGCAAAGCTATATATCTAGCAGAGAACAATACAAGTAGTGCTACCATACAAGATCTTTAATTGAGTTCTAGAAAAAGCAAAGTGTGCAGAGTAGAGGTGTAAGTGCCAGAGCAAGGTTTTTTTTTTTTTTAGGGGTTAATTACGTGTTCACAGACGAGGTGGGTTCAGCGTTACATTATAGGCTATGTACTAGCTAGGTTGGCAGATTGGCAAAGCAAACTAACTATATCAGGTATATAAACTCATCAAAAGCAACAACAAGCTTTATTTTTCTTCACATCTCTATACATGTTTAATGAAAGGTTATATAGGACAGGATAAGGTGAACTTCCTCCACATTTGCATGTCAAACACTAAACGGGAATTAACTGCAGGTAGGAACTAAAACTGAGTGGAGAACCGAAGAAACGTCGGACCACAGGATTCAATCAAGGAATCATTCGAGCTATTTGTTTGAATTTGTCAATTTAACCCGTCATACCTAATTTGCATGGAATTAAGACTAGATCACTTGCTGCTGCTGAAAACACGGCTCTGTTTCTCACATAGACAAAGAAGGAGAAGAAGAAAGGGAAGTTTTATTTATACAGCACCTTTCCAAAGCTCAAGGTCGCATTACAAGGTATATATATCAAATACATACAAGACAAATGTAATCAATGAAATGTAGAAAATGAATGGTCATCTGCGACTTGCTGGCATGAACATTAGGTTGTTATATGAAGAAGCCTCCCAGGCTAGCACTGTTAAAGTAACGATGGCGTCTGGGACAAGATTTTGTTTTGGTGCAAATGTTATGCAGTGTTTAGAATTAAATAAACAATATGTACATTTTAATCATTTGGATACAAATAAACATGGTGTTTTGTTGTTGTTGTTTTTTTTTTTGGTTCACACGGTGATTTTGTGGTAATCAAAACATTGCACTGGAAAGGTCACAGAGCGACTTCAGCTCGGTTGATTAGCTGATTACAAACCAAACTGAAAACAAAATAAAGTTAAATGAGAATTAGATAAAAAAAAAAAAAAGATGGTTACGAGGCTCGTTTTCGTTATTTTGCGAGACAAAATATTAAGATCCAGAGTCCACTTAGGTCAGACCGATCATGACGAATTTCGCCTTTCCCCCCCAGCTGGACTGAGTTACAGATGGGGGGTTAGATGGCAGGCGGGCAGATGAGGGGTCGGGAGGCGGTGTGTGAGGGACTTACCCCGGCAGCGGCAGCCCTGTTCTCCCCCCGGGAGGAGGGCGAGCCGAGCTCGCTGCAGGTGGCCGCCAGCAGAACGAGCGGCGACGGCGGACTGGCCTACCCACAATGGGCGGGTTCAAACAGGAGAAAAGGGGGTGGCCGTTAGTCCGGAGCCACACAGGAAGTACCACTTTTTTTAAACAACAAATTTAAAAACGTGTGAACTTCACAAAAGCACCATGCGTCCAGCTACGGCAACAAAAAGCCCTACCAAAGGAAGGAGAGAGACGAAACGGAAAAGAGTACCTGATCTCCTCTGCTACCATCTTGCTGCAGAAACTCGCTTTGACTGCTGTCCACGTCTAAGGCAGCCATTTCCTCTTGTCTCCCCGGCTGTTTGGGCGCTGTACACAGGCACGGTGCACGGACACGAAGCAAAACAGCTCAGTCGGACGTACTGCCAGCTCAACTCTCCGATCACAACAAAGAATACTTCGACAAACTGAGCTGCTTATCTGCACACAAATCGGAAAATTCAGAAGTGGCTAAGCTAACTGGCTAATGTTAACAGTTAGCACAACTGCAAAGAGATTAGCAAACCAAACCTACACACTTAGCCAGCATTAGCATTAGCTTAGCTAAGGCAGGGCTGCGGAATGCGTCTAATGGAAACGTATTGAGTCTTACATACCAGTCATTACTTGAATTACTTTAATAGGAAAAAATCTCGATTTAATTACACGCCAAGCATGATTATATTATTCGGAGGCGGGCTGCGATCGCTGAATCGAGTCTATTTTTTTCTATTTTGATTGACGGTGCGGGAAACACAAAAGGTGGAGCTTCCGATGTTGACTGTGAAAATTTGCGTCACGAACAGG
This sequence comes from Ictalurus punctatus, assembly GCF_001660625.3. Taxonomy (NCBI): domain Eukaryota; kingdom Metazoa; phylum Chordata; class Actinopteri; order Siluriformes; family Ictaluridae; genus Ictalurus; species Ictalurus punctatus. The sequence goes on from NC_030421.2 coordinate 23,892,148, forward strand.
ATGTCCCGCCGTTCTTCTCTCCCTCTATTGGCTGCCTTAGTTCAGACTTCGGTTTCCGATTGGTCGTACGACCTGTCAATCAGTTTGAATTGCGCAACTTCCTGTTCCTAGTCTCCTGGATAGAAAACGTTGCAAACGTTAACCGTTGCTGATGAAGTGAAGTTACTGTTTTATGTTTTTACGCTGTTGTACAACATCTCTTTTAGTATTAGGACCGGGTCATTGACTTATGGTCTCACAAAAGCGTTATTATATTTATTGCCTCCCAGCGTGTATATTATATAATAATTAAATTAGTAGCGAGCTAACGTCTAGCCCAGCTTTTTGTTTGGTCATGGTCAAGTAGGTCTGTTGAGATGTACGGGTTTAACGCTAAACGTTCACAATAAAGAACAAAAAGCGTTCATGTGTCTCAGCTAGGCAAGTAACGTTTTAACTTTAAATCCACTGCAGCAAAACCTTTGCATTTGTGCTTAAATTCGTGACAAAACAAACGAAACATTTTGTATTACCTGTCCAAATAATAAAACTGTCGAAGTAAACGATGAACACAAGTGTGATGTTGCGGGATGTCCTGTTTCTCAACAGATTTTTTTTCTGTTTACTGAAGCCACAGCATACATATGTAAAGAATAAAACACACCAGGGCATGCTGTAAGAGGAAAATAATCCACAACCAAATGGCGTGATGCATTGGTGAAGTCAAGTGGCTTTTATTGTCATTTCAACCGTATACAGCTGGTACAGTACACAGTGAAACTAAACAACATTCCTCCAGGACCATGGTGCTACATAAACCAACACACTAACCACATGAGAGGACACAGAACTAAATAAGATCTACACATTTCTACATAAAATGCACTTGCAAACGTGTGCAATCAACACAAGACAGTACATTATTACTAAAACAAGACAACGGGCAAGTAAGTGACAGTGTAGCACCGATCAGTACACAGTTCTAGTGTGGAAGTATCAAATATAACAGTGCAAAAGAATGCAGTGAATATAAACATAACATACTATGACAGTATTCTGGAGATTAGTTTATACCATATATGGGCATAGCTGTTTTTGCGGTAGCAGCCAGTTAAAGTGTCTAATAGTGACAAGAAATTAATACAGTAGCAGCCAAGGTACATGTAGTCAGTACAGAAACATGCAAAAATTGCAAGGGGAGTGGTTCAGTATGAGTGTGTGTGTTGTTAGTCCAGTCTCTGAGTATTGAGGAGTCTGATGGCTTGGGGGAATAATTTCGGTGCAATTTCCAAACAAGGAAGTGATGCAGCTGCTTAGGATGCTCTCAACGGTTCCTCTGTAGAATGTCGTGAGGATGAGGGGTTGGGAGATGGGCTTTTTCAGCCTTTGCAGAAAGTAGAGATGCTGCTGGGCTTTCTTAGTTGTGGAGCTGGCGTTGAGGGACCAGGTGAGGTTCTCCACCAGGTAAACACAGAGGAATTTGGTGCTCTTGATGATCTCCACAGAGGAGCCATCAATGTTCAGCGGAGAGTGGTCGCTCTGTGCTCTCCTGTAGTCAACAACCATTTCTTTTTTTTTTCACGTTCAGAGACAGGTTGTTGGCTCTGCACCAGTCCGTTAGCCGCTGCACTTCCTTTCTGTATGCTGGCTCGTCGTTTTTGCGGATGAGACCCACCACGGTCGTGTCATCGGCGAACATGATGATGTGATTGGATCTGTGTGTTGCTGCACAGTCATGAGTCAGCAGAATGAACAGCAGTAGACTGAGCACACAGCCCTGTGGGGGCCCAGTACTCAGTGTGATGGTGCTGGAGATGCTGTTCCCAATCCAGACTGACTGAGGTCTCCCAGACAGGAAGTCCAGGATCCAGTTGCAGAGGGAGGTGTTAAAGCCCAACAGATTCAGCTTTCAAATCAGGTGCTGAGGAATGATTGTGTTGAATGCTTAACTGAAGTCTACGAACAGCATTCGAACATAGGGGTTCTTTTCATCCAGGTGGGTGAGGGCCACGTGTAGGGTGGTGACGATCAACTGTCAAGCGGTTGGGACGATACGTTAATTGCAGGGGGTCCAGTGAGGGGGGCAGCAGGGTCTTGATGTGCCTTGATGAGCATCTACAGACCGAAGTCAGTGAAAGTGGAAAATTTTTTTATATATAATATTTCTATTACATTTTTTTGACATGGACATTTTTGTCCTTTATGGACCTGAGTGGTAGTATTTTTGTTGTTGTTAACCAGTGACATATTTAAGATTGTAATAATCAAAGAGAAAAAAATTATGCTTAGCATTTAGTATTTGGAAAATAATTACTTTTTTTTTTTTTAATTAAAAAACCCATCTGTGGCATTATGTAAGCAAAGGAACATTTGTATGATTACAATTCAGAAAATAAATGAATGTTTGATAATTATTATCAGAACTGATGCTGATAATAATAAAAAAAAAAAACGTTAGTGAAAGTGGAAAAAATATTATATAATAGTTTTATGACAGTTTTTGGACATGGACATTTTTGTCCTCTATGAACCTATGTGTAACTTTTTTAAATTGACCAATCAAGACGGGCAGCAAAAGACTAGGCTCTTTGTCCATTGGATATAGATGAACTGTCACTCACCTGTAGTGAAACCAATTAATGTCACCGTTTCAAATTGGCTCCCAGCCTCTGAATGTATGAAGAGATGAAGAGATACGGTACAATGAACAAAATGCAAAAATGCAACTTTTCTGACTGACTTTAAGTCAGTGACTTATGATGTCGCAGAAACGAACACATCCTTCAGGGGCTGCTGAGTGAAAGGCTAAACACGCACACAAAGAAAGTGCAGCTTGTGATGCAGGTGAGTTGTCATTGTCTATTTTGGAGTGATTGTAGTGTATTCTAAAAATAAACTGGGCCTTGTTCTGTCCATCAGTGTCATTTCGATATAGATTTTTTTTTGGAAAAATTTCATTTGCCAGTCTATTCTGAACTGAAAAGAGCGCGAGCGCCGTCGACGCATCGAGACTGACAGACATTTTCAATTTGTGTGTACAATGACATAATACTACTAAAATACTAAAGAGGTTTGTATTCAAAGTGAAAGAGCATACACACTAGAACATTTTTAATGTTTCAAAGAAAGTACCTCAATAGTCTATAGGCTATATCTTCTAAATCTTGCTGATGTTTGCATTACTGCTCTAAGATAATACTTCATTTTAGTTGTCATATCATAAAATACTGTTGTTAGGCTATATTTATTTTAAAATAAGCATACAATTTTATGAAGAAACAAACTATTCTTTCTGCTTAGTTTGTCTCTTTCACTTCCACTAGCAGTTGATTTGTGTAGCTATATAGTGAATATTTAAGGTAATGCACTGCAATACATACTATGACTATAGTCTACATTGGTTCAGTGGGAGGGGGAAATCCTGTTCAAAGCCAGCTAGGAAAAAATGATAAAGGCACTGATGTTCATTTACTGAAGTGGTGTCCAGGAAGTGTCCATCTGTAATTATTTGATGGCAATGTAATATTGTCTTGTAATTTTTTCTTTTCATTTTACTGTATGGAGTAGGCAAAACTGTTCGTTATCCCAAATAGTGGGAGGGAAAGGTGGAGTGGAGGAGGGGAGCATAGGGCTTCCAATAGAAATTTTGCCTAGGGCTTCCAAATGTCTAGAACCGGCCCTGCTTTTAATCATGAGTCTAAACAACTTATTGAATGGACCAGCTGTGTTGTTTATGTATTTTAAATATTTTGTTCTCTATATGATTTTAAGTAAGAAAATGATAAGTGCATTATAAACAATCACGTTCTGATGTGCTATATGAATATAATATTGTTTCTCTCTCTCACCTCTTCTACAAATCCAAGAAATTGAATTTGTTTGGCTTTATTTGGGTTACTGGAATAAAAAAAAAAAGAAAAAAAAAGTGCACATGACATCACGTTACCTAAGGGAAAGTAAAAGTATCCAGGTTAGATTCAGATGCTGGCGATAGATAATGATTTTTGAGACCAAAAAGTACAGACATGAGCCAGCAAAAAGTCTTATGGACAAATGAGATAATCATGAGAATATATTAAAAGGTTAACTTGGAAAGACAGACAAATCATCCTACTCATACCGCTACTTTTAAGCACAGTGGAATTAGTGTGAGTGGAAGCTCCTTTTACTGGCTTATTCATTGTTGCTGGAGATGTAATTTGTTTAGAATTGTCATTTGAATGCAAAAGTTTTAATACGCACCTAGGGCTATTATCAAAAGTAATTAAAATTAATAATGTGTCACCCAAAATAATAACAATTTGCACAGCTTGCATTTCCTTTTCTGAATGAAATTTGAATATTGTGTAATAACTCATGTCCATAATTTACATCCTATTTTATATCCTCTGTGCTATATTCATATCAAAACTTTTTGACTTTTGTTATTTTTACTTTCCTTGTGTTATTAACCAGTTTCAGAATGCACCCTCATTTCCTTTTTAACTTTATGGATAAAATAGAGGTATTTTTTGTTGTACCAGCTCTTCATAACAGTTTTTTTTATTTATTGTAATTTATCTTTTATACAACATACTTCTGTTTGCTTCTCTTGACAATGCCATCTACTGCACACTGTAAATGTAAATATAAGATTCATATTTATTCTTTTGCAGAAAGACCATGTGGAGCATAACTATGCCAAATATTCTATCAGAGCAAAAAAAAAAAATGCTTTTTACTTGATGGCAAATAGTCAGAAGCTCTTTAATTAGCACTTAGTCAGAAGCTCCTTGGACTTCTGATCAGAAGGTCGTGAATTCAATACCCAGCACTGCCAAGCTGCCACTGCTGGGCCCATGAGCAAGGCACTTAACCCTCAACTTTTCAGTTGTATAAATGAGATAAAATGTAAGTTTCTCTGGATAAGGACGTCTACCAAATACCATAAATGTAAATCATGGAGAGCTGAGTAGGTGGTAGGTTCAGTATAGTCAACACATATGGAAACAAATAAAATATGCCAACAAATAGACATAAAGGGCAGAAAGGGTAATTTGCCCGAATGTTTACGGTGGTCTTAGTTGTTTTCTCTCATTATACCACACACATATATTATCTAGCTTCTATATCTGATTGTTCAGTGGGCGTGTGTGAGATCTGAACGAAAGAAAAAGAGGGAAATGTGTGGTAGGATTTTGTCCACAGAGGTGCAGTTGCTCCTATAAATGCTAAAACATTAGTAAGAGTGCATTGAGATAACAGCTCAGAAAGGTTCAGTGCGCTCCAGCTCTGAGACTGTTCCTGCATCATTTCCACTGTGTCAGCTCCTCCCTGAGAGTGGCCAGAGTGCAGCATTTTCCCTCAACCTTCAATTCAAACTTGAACCATTACAGCAAGACTACAAAGGCACTTTTGCTGCACTCAGGGGCTCGCACCAGTGAATGGTGGATATTTCCAATCACTCTGCTGTCAGTCCAAGTGTCAGGTAAACACAGGCTGGCAGACGGAGCCTTTAGAGTGCCTCACAGCTGTGTCTCGCTCACCTTAGCTTTGCTCAGCAATCTTCCACACAAAGACCCCATGCTCAAATGGAAAGGCAAAATGCAGCTGTGCGTTTCTTATATATTTAGATAAATACAAAAACGTAATTACCATGATCTTGCTTCTGAATGTGAGAGCAGGTATTCTAAAGTCGATGAACTGACCAAACTCATCTGCAATCATCAGACAATCAGAGTAGAAACATAGAACATGGGATTGTATTGGTGTTATTGACTGATTCAGCCCCAATAACTCCAACTGTCAACCTGCAGGTAGTAAAGGAAAGACAAGAGAAAGGATTGCTTTATTTGGTGGGCTTATAATATTGGTTCCTGTGATGAGTCAACATTGCACACACTTAAACTAATAATGAACTGTTTCAAAGCCAGCAAATTTAAAGGATTTCTATCAGTAATCTACACCACGAGGGTCCAATCTTATCTGCAAAGGGCCTGGGTGGCTTCAGGTTGCTGTTTCGGCCACACAGAAGCCACACCTGATTCACAGGTTGATCTTGGGCTTCATTCAATTGATTGAAATGAAACCTGTAGCCACACTAACGCTTTGTGCACGAAATTGGATACCCCTGATCTACATGTTTTGTTTTGGTCAGGAAGGTAAGTCATTGTCAGGTGTTTTATGAAGTGGAAAGGTATTGCATGCTCAAACCGTGGTGAAAATAGCGGGGTCTACTGACCGGAGTAACCGTAAGTGGTCTGTAAAAGTGTCACATTAACATATTGACAGAGGCACTAGCTGGGCCTGGTGTGTGATGGTGTGGACCACATGGAGATAGCTGCTCTGGCCTCAGATTCCTGTAGATCTGGCGAAATTGAGCCTCACTGGGAGGTTTCCAAGCAGAAGGCTACTGCAGAGAAGGATGTGGCCAGAATATAAAATATGTCTCAATGTCACGCCAGTGAAAAGACCATTATGTGAATGCTATTGAAGTACAGAGACCACCAATGGTGAGTACTGTATATATACATAGCACTTTTTTATCCATATGTTGTTGTTTTTTTAAAGCACCAAGTGATTTTAATTCTTTACTTCTAATTATCCATACAGGTATATACTGTACATCTGAATTATTTTCTAAGAATTATATAGCCAAGAGAAAAATTGTCCATAGTTACCATTATTGATTTTTATTTCATATATCATGAAAGTAGAATATAGAAGATTAATCATCAGCTATTATACATTATTAGCCCACACATAATCTGGGTGAATAAATGACACAATAATGCCAATCTTTATTTCCATCCACCACAAATTTCAATATGAAAAAGTCTACATATTCTTCCAAGTGTGTCACGGGTATGCAAGTCTGTCAGAATTGGGACTTTCATGAGTTTAACACTTTATTTCTTCTGTGTCTTGATGTTGTGCCATTGTGGTTTGTCTCTGGGACGAGTGGCACCATTTGATTGATGATACTGCCATCGAATATATAGCATTTGGGAACACAGAGTCCCTAAAACCAGCAACTAATCAGCCTTTAATATTCTCAGATTCATCACTTTAGAAACATAAAGTTCCAAAGAAATTCCTGCAGGGAAAACCACAATATTACTCTTAGCCAATAAACAATCAACAATGTAGTTTGGTATGTATATATAAGTGATGCCCCTCATTTTGTCATTTGTGCCTTGTCACAGTGTTTGCTTGTTCTTTTTCTTTTACATGTTCACATATGCTGAAACATTTTGAACCACACAATAAAGTTAGTCTGACCAGAGAATATTAAACTTGTATCTCCACCCATGCTGTGAACACACTACTCACATTTAATTCCACGATACACAACATTTGCTGGACTGTTGAAATCATCGGATAGCGTGTGTGGTGCGAGTTGGTAGGCATGAAAGGACACATTCTCTATGCATGGACGCCTAGACTTCCTGGGGAGTAAATATAGATATCTCTCAAAATGACCCACAATCAAAACATGCAAATCACTACAATTTCAAATATTCTATCAACTCTCACATTTTATCATTCATATTTTCCAGCCTATCACATACTGAAGTACTGCAGCAGGATTGAAAAAGTCATTTCATTTCCAATACCTTAGAGTGCAATTTCAGCAGTGAACACTACACTAGGCAGAATCAACACCGACTTTTTCCCTTGTAAATACGAGTAAAGATGACAATTTTTATTCAATTTCTAGTCAGAGTGAGAGGAGTGATTTGTTGTGTCTTAGAGAGAAGTGTTATGAGAAGAGGAGTGATCGGCTCTCTATTCGAACTCCTGCCGAGAACACAATTTCGGCATGCCAGGGTGTGTGTGTGTGTGTAATATATATATATACACACACGTATAAACAATTGTCATATATTCCTATGCTTGTGGAGATCTGGGATGGGGATAGCATTTTATATTGGGGTGCTGGAATTTTAAGCAGCATACATTTGACATGTTCTTTGTATATTACTATTATTATTCTTATTTTTATGCTTATTCTTATTATTTTAGCGGTTGCAGCTGCAGTTGCATTTAAAGAAATCCTGGCAGTCAGGGTTATTGCAGCATCCTCAGCACTCCTACTTTCCATGTTTTTACTACAAAGAATCACAGAATCACATGACTGTCATTAGATTTAAGGACAGACAAGGACTACTTTTGGAATTGTAGATACAGTTTCAATCATTTTCGTGTTCTAAAAAAAGATGGGGACAAGTCTGTTTTGAATCTGTGTTGTTCTATGAAAATAGCAATGCAGAAACTCTTTTCAATATACCGGAGCACACAAACATAAAAAGGTTAATTCCAGTCTGATTTCCCAAAGCATGCTTCTCCTACAAAAAGATAACCAAGACAGCATGCACTGGTGAAACCAGTGTCCCTCTACACTTACTATTCTCCCTGTCCCTCTGTCAGCCTGGTCTTTTAATTCTGTAATCAGAGAACAGCAGGTCCCCATATCACCGTCCCCACACAGCAGCCAGTCAATACAGACATCCCCAAATACACAGTGCCTGCTTCTAGCCAATGTTTTATTGAGTGTGGACATCTGGGCTACTGTAAAACATGCATTATCTAAGCGGGGAGGAGAGCAGCGGCCTGCTTTGTCCCCGCTGTCAGCTGTGGCAGAGTCTCAACGTTTGATGGAGATTAATGAAGTATCAGGAGAGTAATGCGCTTCTTCAAGCGCTCTTACAATCTGGAGTAGAGGGCCATCCCAGTCTTAAATAGCAAAGCTGTCAGTGGTGAGAGGACCTTTTGCTTTTGGCAAGGAGGAGTACAGTGCTCTCAGAGAAAATCCGACACAGATAATGCAGCAGCAGGCAGGTAAAGAGGGGATGGACGCCTCCTGGCAGGTAGCTATCAAAATCTCCTGACTCATTTCCGCTAAACTAATTCCCTCGGTGCACAGTTTGTGAAGGAGGAATTCATCTGTTTGCAGTTTTTGGTCTATATCGGTGTTTGCCCACTGAAGAGCAACATTTAAGATCATAATGAAGAAAAAGAAGAGAGAACTCGTTAACACATTAAATCAAGTCACACAATCACACAAACTATTTTCTTTCTCATTAGTAAAGTAAATCTACTAGAGGTTTAAAACACACACACACACACACACACACACACACACACACACACACACACACACACACACAGAGGAGAAAAAAAAATGACAATGTTTTATTCATAGGCCATCCAAGATCCCACTGGGTGACTTTACTTCTTCCTCTGTCAATTCCTATTCAAACCTACAACTAAAATGGAAATAACTCTCTTTCATTTCAGAGTATTCACACTTCCCAAAGAAACAAAATAACTGCCTCTGTATACATTAGATCCATTTGTTCCCCTTCCGGCCAAACTCAAAATAATTGACTTGAAGTGCAAATATGGATGAGTTTATGCATTCTGGTTCTGAACAGCGCACAATTAATTAGAAGAATCGATGTTCCTTTTAAAGACTCAGGAGACCATTTAATCCAAGCTCAATACCCAGACTGGCTGGATGGAGAGGGAGACAGAAAAAAAATCAATGGCTATTTGTGAATCGTGAGTATGTATTAAAGACAGCCTCGTCTCGCTGCTTCATTTGCACTTGAAAGCAGCCATCTGGAGCAGCAAGCTTGGCTTAAGCAGATATGATTACTAATAATGTGATATACCCGTACACTAGCCTATTCAAACACCCAATTCCCACTGCTGAAATTAAAAAGCATTGGTTTCTGCCTTGGGAGAAGTCAGTCATAGAATCACACACATATACACACCCACCCACCCACCCACACACACACGCACGCACGCACACGCGCGCGCGCGCACACACACACACACACACACACACACACACCAAGGGGGGAGGGGGAGGGGAGAGAATGAAAGAATGAGAGAAAAAAATATCACTACGTAAAACAGGAAACTGAACCAAACTGGATCTCACACTGTTGATGCTGACACAGGTCTACAGATTCCTCTGTGACGAAATTTTATTTATTTATTTATTTATTTATTGATTGATTGATTGATTGATTGATTGATTGATTAAAAAAAACCCACACGCACACAAGAAAAAGTTTGTGCACGATTTATATGAACCAAATCCCTCTGTGGCATGGTTGCTATTATATTGCACTATATTACACAAAATGTTATATTATGATCTTATAGGGTATAGATTAATATATGTATAAGGTAGAATATAGAAAAAATATTTCCATTGTTTGTTTCAGAAATAAAAGGAGGTTATCAGGTTATGTGGGTTGTTGTAGGGGACTAATGTGTCAGGTCCCCTGAGCGGCACCTAATCAGGGTTAAAGGGCTGTCTCAATTACACACACACACACACACACACACACACACACTGTTTAGGATTAATGCTTAACACTCTTTTCTAAGGCTCAAACTGCTCTGGGCTATCATTTCATCCTTTAATTGTTTAATTCACCTATCATGATAGAATCTCATTCAAAATCCCTTGCTTCCTCTCACATTCATTAATAAAATAAAATACAAGACAAGACTACAGTGTCACAAGTAAATATATGTTTTTATTGTTTTTAGATAGATAGATAGATAGATAGATAGATAGATAGACAGATAGATAACAGTAATGCATTGAATAAAGCTTCAGACTTTTCTGAACCTGTACTGCTGTTTTACCTCACCAGTAATTTCATGTGATTAAATCAGTTACAGTTTCACAGTAATCTGTTTGTGTTTTCACCTGACTTTAATTTTAATATCAGTGACACTAAGTATTAATTGGGTTCTACACATATTAATTAGGATTTAATTTTAGGCTTTTCAATTTGAAGCCTGTATTCATATGTTTGCTCCCACTTAACACCATCCAACACCCAATTAAACAACCTCGTTACAATGCCTTGCGGGAACATGAGCAAATTAGCATGAACAGGTGTTGTAGTGCAAATACCTGCAGGGCATGCATTCCCTCAGGGACTGACCTGAATAGTGTACACATTCATTACAATGTCCTACTGCTGATAACATGCTAATGCAACCCTTAGCTATGGTTTAACTAAGTACGTATAATAACTGTATTCCCATTTAAGAAGCCATAAACTGGGAGTCTGGGAGTTTTTTTTGTTGTTGTTGTTGTCGTCTTGTATTTCACAGCTGGCCAAAAGTCTATAAACATGTCAAAACATGTGTAAGGTGTGGAACAAGTTGTGTAGAATGTGTTTAGTGTAGCCATATTAGAAGTACCTGCACCAAGAGCAGGTTAGGCAGCTGGATCAGTCAACCTGTTGTTGCTGCGCCAGGTGAAGCTTTCCAACACACACACACACACACACACACACACACACACACACACACACACACACACACACACACACACACACAGTTTTGTGACATCGTTCTGGGAAATGCTGTTCTTCGCCTCGGGCACTTCCCGTGAAAGCTGAAATGGTGTGTCACAATGGCAGCACATCTACCAGATGAGACGAACAACAGTTAAGACACATACCCTCGGGACGAAGACACATCTGCACAGACCAATTAGGGCCTGAGAAACTTCTAAAAGCTGTGGTTAGACTTTAGTTAAAGGACCCTGTTTCAAAACAACATATGTTTGTGAGCCACTCATCACATTTTTATTTCAACTGTACATAAAGCTTATTTTAATGGTGAAATGTAATTCTTATTGTGAACAATATGATGTATGTGAAATTTATCGCTGGATGCCCACAAATGCCTCAATAATAATTGGAAAATTTGAACGATTTTGACCTTGTGGGGACATTTCTATAGTCCCCTCTAAGAAAAATGCTTTAAAAACTTAAAAAGTATCAAATTCTTTCTTTTAGTTAATACGATTAGGTGTAGATATAGCATTATTACACGAATGTGTGTGTGAATGCGTGTCCAGTGCCATGCAATGTACTGGCTAGGCTTCAGGATCCCAGCGTTTTAATTCACTACCTAAGTGAAAACTACACTGCTCATAAAAGTGTTTGCCCTGTTTAATCACACTGCTTTTGCCTTTACAAATGCACCGTATATGTCATTTTAATAATAGTATTAACCATATTAGGAACAGTGGAGAGCTCAGTAGTGATTCTTTTATGTTCTTTTGAGTACACGCTCCGATGCTTTTGCTCTCGGCTATCTGAAACCCTGTAAGAAATAAAATCGACACTCTATACGAACAAGCCACAGCCATATCAAAGCAGGCCAGCTCAGTTAAAAGGTCACAACACCTCGCCAGCCATGAAAGAAGATATGCAAGCCTCAATCCGTGCTCTCATCATCCGTGTAACAGTCCTTATGTAAAGAATTTCACACATTATTTAACTTGTCTGACACTATCAGTGTAACAGCAGCATCTGAGCAGTGCTGGCAATGAATACAGCATTCTCCAGATAGAGAAACCTGCAGACGCCAAGAAAATCTGCTCTGATAAAGAGAGACAGAGAGAGAGAGAGAAAAGGTTGGTAAAGCAGGTCCAGGGGATATGCAGCAGGTGGAAAACAGTGTTGTTTAGATCAACGATCAGTACTGCTTGTCAGGACTGTGCAGTAATTTCTGTCCCTGTGGAAATGCAGAGGTGAGCTGTTATATGCTGTGGGACTGCCAGTCCTGTCTGATCACTGGAGAGTTCCCTCATCCACACCGTGACAGCGCTCCCTTGGCCGCCTCTTTGCGATGCCTGAATTTCATTACTCTGGGTATAATGAAGCCCTTCTCCAAGAGCACACGGCTCACTCTGGAATACCTGCAGAGTCTTAGCTCCTTTCTGCTTTAGTGAAAAAAGAAGAGAGAAGCACAGTGATTAGGAACAGCAGTAAGAGATGGACAGAGGAAGAAGAAAGAGTAGGAGAAAAATGAATACATTGTTAAGACGATTTATAGTGAGGTACTGTCCAGATTTGTAATACAGCAGTGTATATCTTGCTTGACTGGGTGTACTGAGGATTTAAGGTGTTTAAGAGGTTTTAGGTCATCTGAATAGGTGAGGGGTGAAGGGAGCTGGGAGGTGGTGCGCGTCCCCAATAGTAGATAATTTTGAGGACGCCACTGTGCTGAACTCTGGCCTTTAAACACTGCTAAGTCTGATAAAGCCTCAGAGCTGCTATCAATGCCCTCCAGCCACACCGATGATCCACATCCACACCTGCTATTGATCTGTGCAGCAACGATCGTGGCTCACTGTGACAGAGAACATGACAGGCCTCTGGCTTTTTCACTGCGGGACCTGCATGATAGTCACTGGCAGTCATTTTAAGATCAATTTCTGGCAGTAAGTGTAAAATATTGTTGTAATGCAATGCAAAATGTCCAAGGTCCATACTTATCCTTATTACAAAACAAAATCTGCATTACTTTCCTTTCAGTAGTATTTATATGTATTGATATATTTGGTTTGTGTCCATCATATTTTGCAGCCATGCTCTAAGCTACCTGAAATCACATATATGTCACATGTGATCACAAATTTTTCACATGTAAGTCTGTGAATGTGACCTGTTAAGGTGTATTTAATCATTATTATTATTATTATTATTATTATTATTATTATTATTATTATTATTATTATTATTTTATGAGCAATTAAAGCACATGTCCTACATGTGAAAGTAAATATATCATGTGTAAATTTAATAAATGTGTGAAACAAAATATGTGGAAAAGAAATCACACGTGAAGGTCATGTGACTTTTCTGTAAGGGTCTGCAAGAAAAATATAGACACATATAGACAAAATTATAAACATGATAAAACTGCTTTTAGACCTTTCTCTTTTCCACAGAAATTGCATGCTCTAATAAAAGACCATTTATATGCTGAGATGAGCTGGAAGGAGAGTGACAAATGAGCCAAACAAATGACGTTCCTGCTCCACATCAATATAACTTGAGTCTGCTGGTGAGCTGCATCACATCCCCTCACTGCTCCATGGAGCACGGCTGGGGAACTGTTGAGCACTTTTAATTATGTATATAATAAGGTTGGGGTCAACATATTTCATGCCAGGAGAATGATGTGTATTTAATGACTCCAATACATTACCTTCCATGTGTAATCTTACTGACGGAGTGCCTGTAAGTTTAATTACCATTAATCAGCATCAGGGTTTGTCTGTGTGGAGAGAAATAGATGAGACCGTGATTTGCCTCGCGCTGGACTGCTGTTGGGGGTGACACGCAGCACATGCGACAGCTATAGGGAGCTGCCTGATAGATAATGCTCACCTCGAGCCTGCCTAATAAAGCATGTGCCATGTTACAGAGTGTAGTTTTTACAGTGTAAGATGTATTGGGTTAATATAGTTACTCAGTGATGCTTACCTGACTAAATGCCCTTCATTCCGAATAAAGGCAGGCTGCAATCAGTTATGTTCCTAGACCTGTTTTTTTTTAATGAATAGTTTTTTGACCTCTGTTGTTGACCCTGGTTGAAAGGTTTAAGAGAGCTCTTTCTTGTTTGCACAGAGATAAGTGCAGGGACAGAGTTCACACTGGCAACCACTGGCTTAATAAACATATGAACTCTTTCAAATGCAAGTTACTTGTAAAAAAAATAAAAAAAAGAAAAAGAAAAAAGAAGTCCTGTTTATGTGCTTGTAGCAAATCCAGATTCCTTGCTTAAATTATTAATGCTTTAGTAAATGTACTTTTTCTAACCAACATGCCATTGCAGCAGCAAAATGTAATTCAACAAGTCGTGAGACTTCATTACAAGACTTCCAAATCCTTTTATCCTCTTCACAAACATTTGCACGAATGAATGCAAAGCCAAACATCTGTATTGATGCAAATCCCTCTTATGTTTGTTGATGTGCTCAACTCTCTGTGGTCCTGTGGCAAAACTGAGACAGAAGCGCAGGGGGCGGAACCCCCCTGTAGAGGCCCACAAAACGGCCCTGTGAAAAGCCACATCAATTTCAACCCAGACAAGTGCCGTCACACAGATTAGGCAGCCACAATGCAGCAGGGCCTTATCTCCAGCGGCAGGAGGAGGGCAGCCTGATCTGCGCAGGATGGAAACATTCTCACCACGTAATGGACAAAATCAATTGTTGCCCTCCTCAATCAATGCGGCACCTCGCTTGCTGCTCAGCAGCTTCCTGTGTAACTGCAATTCTCTGCGGCCTGTGATGGTGGTGTGGGGCGGCCATGCGACCAGGCTGAAAACAGATGATAACTGGCCACATGCTTGAATCGTGGTGCAGGTAAAAGTGAGCACGACTCACCTGGGTGATCATTCCTTAGCTTCTCCTGATCAGAGGAAATAGTCTCAGAAACTTCACATTTAAGGCTAAATTCATACACATTCATATCAATACAAACAATAAGCACGGTCACGTAAAACCAAATCAGAGTAATTATTCATAATCGCTTGGAACCTTTTTAGAAAAGTACACAGCTCAGCCAGCTGAGTATCTTCAGTAACGAATTATTTTTAATCGTAATCCTCTCCAGTATGTATTACTAGCAATATATAAATTGATTAAATAAATAAAATAAGACATCTGAATTTTGAATATATTATTCCGGTATGAGGGCATTTGATTAATTAGCATACTTGCTGTCTCATTTAGACACATTCAAAACTCTTCCCAACATCATTTTCCATGCTCCGAAAAATCTGCTGTCACAATTTCTTTTCTCTCCGCCGAGAATTTCACATTGTGAGAACAATGAACCCAAAATGTCTAAGTTATAATTATACCTGCGATGACAGATGACAGTTAAAAACT
This sequence comes from Ictalurus punctatus, assembly GCF_001660625.3. Classification (NCBI taxonomy): domain Eukaryota; kingdom Metazoa; phylum Chordata; class Actinopteri; order Siluriformes; family Ictaluridae; genus Ictalurus; species Ictalurus punctatus. The sequence continues at coordinate 23,907,839 of NC_030421.2, forward strand.
TAATTTAGAATAAAATCTCCTTTGACTGAGTTGTTCCGTAAAGAGAGGGATCCTTGCTTTATAATGGTAATTACTCTGCCATTTATTATTCTATCAGCGCACGCAATTAAACGAGTGCGCTGAGGACACAGTTGATAATAAAGTGTAGGGAGAGTGAATGCTAATTAACCTTAGAGATGGCTGCTCCTCTCTCTCAGTCTGTGCTGCTTCACCCCTCCACTTCTGCTTCGCTGCACTCCAGCACTTGGTGCCATGACTCAGTCAGATGGTAACACTAATCTGCCTGACCACCAGGGCCACGGTTAGCTGAAGAAGCCAAAGACACAGCAATCACTGAATAAAACAACTCTATATTAGTGGTAGGGCAGTGGTACTGTAGCTCAGCGGTTAAAATGTAGGACTACTGATCAGAAGGTTGTGAGTTTAAATCTCAACGCTACCACTGCTGGGCCCTGGAGCAAAGCCCTTAACCCTCAACTGCTTAGTTCTATTAAAAAAATGTAAATAAATGTAAGTTGCTCTAGACAAGGGTGTTTGCGAAATGCCATAAATGTATATTATAATATGATACCATTGATCATCTGTTAACCAAATTGTTTCAGGATGATGGCTACAACACACACATTGAGGTAATAATAATTTTGGTTGGGGTAATAATAATAATAATAATAATAATAATAATAATAATAATAATAATAATTTGTAAAGTAAAAAATAAAAATTAAAATGTATAATTTTAAGGAACCTATGAGTAAGATATTTACATTTCCCCCCCCTAAACTTTACCTACATAGAATGAAAAAGTTAGAGTGATATATTAAAACAACAACAACATTAAAAAGCCACAAGAAAATGTGATCATAGAGGCTCAAACATTTCTGACAAGAATTATATATATTTTTTTAAATGTACTCCATCAAGTAAAGAAAAAGGAGTGCCTGGTGAATAAGTTCTTGACAGAGCCTTTTTCACCTTTATATCTTCTTTTGTGAGAATGACTTTAATGTTTCGTGCCTGCGTTTTATGGCTCAAAATGAAAAATGCTTGAAGGTCTGCCAAAAAAAACCCTTCTTTGTCAATCACTTATTCTGTGGCCCTTTTAAGTGGATTTCCCCCTTTTCGTAACCAGTGGGACACCTGACAGTATGGGACAAAGCCGTGCCTCCTCATCAGAACAATGTGTGTGTGAGTGTGTGTGTGTGAGTGTGTGTGTGTGTGTGTGTGTGTGTGTGTGTGTGTGTGTGTGTGTGTGTGTGTGTGTGTGTGTATGGGGGGACGGGGGTTGAGTTGAGGAGCAATTATGAGATTAAGCCCACATGCTTTCAGCTGGACTTGATTCAAAGAATAGAATCGGAGAGCCACTTCCTCACGTCGATCCTGATCCTGACAGCTTTCAGTGGCTGGATCCGCTGCCATTATTCACAAACTTCCTGTTTGTTCTGTCCAAAAAAGCCCCATGCCCTCAGAACTATTACTGCAATTCCACAAGTTAATAAACTCTGAACAGGAGCATGTGATTTCTTCAAATATGCAGTGCTGTATTTGACTGAAACTTTTCTCCTTTTCTATGACATACAGGTCCATCCGTTTCTACAGCAACATTGCTGAACATGTCTCAGCATTTCACATTTAATCCTCAGACCTTCATCCTGCAACTTGTGATGTTTTCAAACTGGTGGCCATTTTTAAAAATGAGAAGTTTACATTTATTTATCGAAGAACGCACGACCTGGTAGATGGATAGTTCTTTAAAGAGGGAGTAAATCCGATCCTGGATAATAGCAAGTTATCAATAATAGGCGGATGTTGTCGGTCTTAGCTGTGTGCACATTATTTGCATCCCTCAGGTATCACATTCTCTTCAGGCTCTGGAGTAATGATTCTCAAATCATTCTTGCCACACTAGTCAAGGGCTGCGATCCTGTGAACAGCCCATTGTACCTGCGACTGTAATTGGTGAAGGTTTGACAGGGCCGAGAGTAGCAGCAGTATAACAAAGAAGCTCTTCCGCCAACGCTGAGGGATGATTTTCATAATGTTGGCACAGAGACGCTAAATGAGCACAGAGGTCTTGGGGTCCTGGCACTGAGTGACATGCGACCAGTAACACACTCTCTCTGAGGGCTGCAAAACACACAGCCTGCTTTGACTACACACACATAGCAGCGTCAATTAAGAGATTTGATGCTCTGTCAACACTGCTTTCACGACCAATTTGAAGTAACTTTATGGTGTATTTCATAATTTTACAATATCAAAAGTCACTCCCAATTATTTGTCCATGAACAAACAACTTGACAAATGAACTGGAAAAATGTTAATGTCAAAGCATCAATTTAGTTTTTTTTCTGTTTTTTTTTTTGGCAAGTCATTTTAACATATTTGGACATGAATACAATTATGTTGTGAAAATAATGGCTTGTAGAAGTGTCATGTTGCCAGGTGTTAAGGAAATGGCGTGAATTTGAAGTTGATATGTTTAAGTTCACTGGAAATTATGGACTACACACACACACACACACACACACACACACACACACACACACACACACACACACACACACACACACACACACACACACATCGGACAGGATTTGGCAAGACAATTGATCTAAATGACATACATATACATTATATATACATTATATATATATATATATATATATATAAAACAATTTTTTTAATTATTAAATGAATAATGATACAATGTTAGTAATATTTATATAATTAATAATCACAGTACCTCTTTATGGCTTTCAGTCTGACAGTGTGTCTTTGTTAACCTCTCTCTCTCCCCTTTCCTGCCTTCCTGCACAAGTCTTCATCCTCCTATATATTTCCTTGGCAGTCCAGCAGCTGATCAACTACCAAATAGACCAACCTCATTATCTGTGTTATCTACATCAGACACACACACACACACACACACACACACACACACACACACACACAGAATCTTATAAGATAAAATGAAAATGGAAATCTGTAACTAAAGATAAAAAAAAATATTAGTTATATCTTAATAGAACATGTAATATAACAAATATGTATAATGATGTTGGTCTAAGTATAATATAAAAATACAAGTACATGCAACTCTGAGAGCTCTGGCAAAAACACACACACACACATAGAGAGAGAGAGAGAGAGACTGAATGAGCGGTAGGGGAGTCTAATCCCTGTCCTAACATCCTGTGGTGAGTGGCTCATTTCTCAAATCACCACTAATAGGAAGATTCAGCACTTTCTGCCCTGTGTCTTTCTATCTGAACAAATGATGCCTGAAATTTTTATTCTTTTTATGATGGAATTTCAATAGCCTTCACTGCAAATCTAGTGGAAATTTTTGCATATCAAATGGGAAAAATTAAATGTTAACCATGTTTTAATGTGATTAAGGCTGACAGAGACATTATTTCTGCTAATCACTCAGAAACTGAAAAGCTCAAACACGGCCGCAGAACACACCAGGCTCTGTCTGTGCTTTTAGAAACACTTTAGCACTGTTTATAGGATTACACTCTGGAACACAGCTACATGTCAAATACGTTGTACTTTAGATCATTTTAAACGAAGAAAACACATGCACTTAACATGTAAAAAACAGCTTTAATAATTATGGCTGAAGTGAAAAAAAAATTTAAGCAGATGATTAGTGCTAGTATGTGAGTCTCAGGATGAGAGATTCTTAATGCAAATAGTTAATAGTGGTAGTGTTTTGCTTGTGTGTGTGTGTGTGTGTGTGTGTGTGTGTGTGTGCGTGCGTGCACATTTGCGTGCTCATTTAACTAGGTTACTTTCAGATTTTTTCCCCCTTGATAGAGGTGGCCTCAGGCTTCAGCTCTACTTTGATCTTCTTAAATGACACAGAGCAGGAGCAGAGGAGAGAAGGAGGGAAAGAAGAGAAATAACAGAGCAGGAGGGAGGGAACAGACTGGAGTACAGGTGCTGCTACCTGAACCTGTGTCCTGCCCCTTTGAGTGGCTGTATTGAGTGGAGCAGCTTAATTCCCAAAGCTCAAGCAGGTAAAGCTCCCATAGGGCCAGCGAGGACAAAGAGAGGCAATGCCGAAGCCTCTAAAGCCTCGATTCTCACACTGAATGCTGACTAGATAGGCTAAACCTCCATCTACACCCCCATAACTTCATTACACTCCCTCTCACAGCTGGACAGAGAATCAAAAGCACCTCAGGACATTTTTGTCAACATGGTCTCACGCTTGTAAATGTCGACAAGTTTGCATGAGTGAATTGTTATGAAGAGAATTGAATATGATTGGGTCGGTATTCTTTGCATCCATCAGTTCTGGAGAAGATTATAACACTCACAAATTCACTCATCTAGACTTACTACAGGGTATCCCAAAAGTCTACATACATAGGCGAAATGAACACTTTTGAGCAAAATGTCTTCCGAAAAATTTCATGCTTAGTTTAAAAGGATTTTTTTTTAAATGACTGTGGCAAAAGAAGAACGTATTGAAATCATTCTGAAATCAATCAACCGTGCCTGGTACTGGAAACTGTCGCAAGCTTGTGATGGACTTTAACAGGAAACATGGCGAGCACATCACACACGACACTGTTGCCAAACTTCTTAACAAATTTAAAAAGACTGGAAGTGTCGTAGACCAACGAGGAGTGGATGTCCGCGAACATCCACTGATGAAGGCACAACTGACATGGTTCTGGCAAACATAATCCCCTATGTGTGAAGAATTTTGGGACAGCCTGTATTATGATATATTCACTGAATGTCTTATTTTGAAATTCGTTGTTCCAAATAATAATTTAAAAGAGAGCCACCTACCGAAATCAGTACCTACTATGACTGGTATATTGGTGTACAGGATATTGGTGTATACATTGGATATTGGTGTATTAGATTGGATATTGGTGTATTATATTGGATCTTTAGTGTGGCAGAAAGCCATTTAGGATGTAGTTAAATAAACTAGTCTACACTCTTAAAAATAAAGTTTCCAGTTAGAACCAAAATTAGGAGAACACTTTTAAGTTGCACAAAGAACTTTTTACTCTTCAGAGAACCATCTATTTACTGGTGCTTTAAAGAACTCAGAAATGGTTCTACACAGCAGTGCCACAGGGAACCATGTTATCAGAAGTTCTCTAAAAAAAATACCTTAGTTAGTACTTTAAAGACACAAAGTAAGGTTCTTAAGAGTGATGCCAGGAGAACCTTTTCCACTCCCACTAAGAACCTTATAGGGTTCACTTTAGCCTGGTAAGGGATGATACCTTGAAGAACCAATACACTGCTCAAGAACCCTATACTATGAAAATGGTTCTTGACAAGAAGAAGGTCCTTTGCAGAACCTATGGTGATGTAAAGACCCATTGAAGAACCTTTATTTTTAAGAGTGTAGTCATGTTCATTTGAGTCTGTTTAAGTGGTGTGCTCAGAATTTCAACTGGGTGCTCAGCCATATCATTGTAAAAAATAAGCAAACTAATGCACATGACCCAAAGCTGAAGAATGTGAGCTTTCTTGCACTTTTCTTACTTTCATTTTTCTGACTGCAGCTGATGATCAGCTTGTTGTGACATGATCTTACCAGACATGTTTCCACTACATCTTCACTGCTGTTCCCTTCCACCCAACTTCTCCTCTTCTCTAGATGCATTAGAGGCTGTTAGTTTGCAGCTTTAGCTGGCATGCATGCGTGCTATCCACCAACTCATCAGCAAAACCTCAACTATTCCTTTCTTCCCCCTTTTTTTTCCATCTCACTCTCAGCTGAACTACTTCATCCTCTGTTTAAAACTGCCTCTTGTTTCTCTTTTGCTATCTCTTATTTAAAACATTGAAATCCTATCTTGGTTGTGCCAGGTGTATGAGGTGAGTGCGCAAGCCCCCCTGGGCAAGCGGAGTGATGGAAGGATGAGAGGAAGAGGGGATGAGCTGATGGAGGAGTGTGAGCAGGAGGAGTGTAGAGGGCACAGTGGGACTCCTTTCATCCTCACAGCAGTGAGTGGCTGCAAGGACACAAGAGCTGCCGCTTGCTGCACCCTGTGAACACGCACACACGTACACATGTACAACACACGCGCGCACACACACACAGTCTGCAGGCATGCCAGTTCTCTGCCCTGAGAGGAAATGGTTTCTGCTCTCTCAGACCCTCTTTATGGCTCTTTCAGCCTCCCATTGTGTCTCTGTTAACCCCCTTCTCTCTCTCTCCATCTCTCTCTCTCTCTCTCTCTCTCTCTCTCTCTCCCACAAGTCTGCATCCTACATATTTCCTTTACAGTCCAGTAGCTGATCAAGTACCAGAAAGGAGACTAAAAGAAAGTGACAAAGCTCAGAAATACCTCATTATCTGTGTAATCTGCATAACATACACACACACACACACACACACACACACACACACACACACACACACACACACAGAGAAAGAGGGAGAGAGAGCTTTTAATCATAAAAGTTCCAGCGCTCCAAGGGTTTTTTTTTAAAGAGAGCAACCAAAAGACCTTGAAAAATAAAGATCAGAAAATACACAAAAATACATCAGAAAATACACATGCAATGCACACCTCCACAACACACATTCCCCACACGCATACAAGCACATATTCACTTCATAAGAGGAATCTGATTTTTTTTTTTTTTTTTAAATCAAAGGATAAGGGAAAATAAAGTTGTACAAATGACATACAAAATCCAAAGTTAATTCCCCTTGATGCACTTAAAGACAAGTCTCAATGAAACTCTGCATTTTAAGGCCTTACAAACCCTTAAAATTTAACCCTGAAATGAGTGCCCTAGTCAGCTGGTTCTGAGCCTCAGTGACCCTGTCTCTAACACAGAACACATAGTCCAGATCAGCACTGCTTTATAGCCCAATACAAATACCAATCAGATCACCAATAAAAAAAGCAGAGTTTGGATTATAATGTTAACAGATCGTTATGAGAGATATGAATGGGCCTATTTCCCCAAATTTCCATCTTAGTCCTCAAAGAATAAACCGGTCCATAACTATTGGAGAACGCACAGTAATAAAGGATTCCAAGCTCAATAAAGGATATAAATCCATCATGGAAGAATTCATTCACAGCCATCAGGATAAGGTAATGTTAGACGGTAGCAAAAACCCAGAAGTGTTAAAAGATCCCCACTGGTGGAGTGTCTCCTTACAAAGCAGAGGCAGACAGATACAGATTCTGACCTGGTTCAGAGTCAGTGCCTCACCATTGAAAAGGGCAGACAGAGAAACAACTAGCTGTCCTAAGAGGAGAGACTGCACAACTCATTTCAAAACACACAGGCCCAAATCTCTAATCAACTTCATGACTTTACAAATCTGAGTAATTTGGGGATGGGCACACAGCATCACTCGCTTCAAAATATGTAACAACATGCCACTCATTGAAAGACAGCATATGACACCTCCCCTTTCCTACTAAACCCCCGACCTCCATCCCACCCCCACAATCCCTTCTCTTATTATAGCCCTTATTACTGATACTGATTTTACTGGATTTCTTTTTTTACGGTTAGTATTAATATTCTTAATATAGTTATTATTCTGACCACTGTCATAAGTATTGTTATTATTGATATTTCTGCTGCTATTAGTATTTAATATTATTACCATTGGTATTCTCTGTCAATTTTGTTGTTAATGTTCTTATATACACATATACAAGCCACTCTGAATGGAATTGAACATGCAAATGTATGCCCCCCCCACCCCCCACACACACGTGGTTTAAAAATCACACACACTGAAGCGTTCCCTGTAAAACGTTGTCCTCTAAATGACCGGAGCCACATTATCATAGCCAGAGTGTGGCTTGTTCGCAATTTGTGACAAAAATGAACTGGGGATAAAAAAAAGAAAAGCAATAAAACAATAACCCTCTCAAGAATACCTCTCCCAAAATAATTCTGTACCGAGGGCAACCGTGCTGTCACTCAGCAGAAGTGACTGCAGGAAAGAAAAGAGTCGGGGTGGCAGGAAGGGGGGTGGGGGGTGAGGCAGAGAGAGCAGGAGAGAGGAGGGGAATCATCAAGATGTGACAATTGTGACAAGAGCACGGAAAGTGTTGCAGCACGCATTTCTCCGTCTCTCGCCCGGCCCCGGCGCTGACAGCTTAATGTGAACCACATGCAATATTTATTCTCATCCACTGTCAGACTGTCGAGTCGTCCGACGGAGTATAAAGAATGTCACTTATTAGAATAAAGGCAGAGGAATGAACGGTAATCAAGGACATGTGTACATCAGGCCTACTGTCGCCCTCCCAGCCCTTGCTCTAGCGCGCAGCTCTCGCTCTGATAACAAGCTTTCAGGAGTGCTATGTGGCGGTGCTAAATTCATTTATTTATCTCATTAGGACTGGCAGGCCGCAGGACTCAGGCTGTGACATGTGTATTTTGTTATAACCCTTATCACCAAGCTAATAAACAAAGCTGCTCACCACAGCGCTGGCGATTGCACGCTATCATTAGCCTGATTAAAAACACATGGAATCTCCATATCAAAAAAAGAGAGGATGGGAATTACGGTGATTTTCAGGAAGAGCTCTACGATCAGTCATCAAGACTTTCCTTTTGAAAAATGAAAGATTCACCCATAAAGGAAAGAAGGTGAGTCACAGATATTAGAACATGTGTTTTGCCACAGGTCAAATAGATGGATTTGGTTTTTTATTTGTATTTTTTAAGTCTGATGTCAAGCTTAGTTTTCCCACGACCTTTGTAAACCTTTGTCAATTTTTCCCCCCAGAAAATTCTTCCCAATACACCTTAGAGTTTACCATGAGAAGGCTACATTTCTGGATGAAACAAAAAGAAGGTGATGTGAGCTTGTCGACAGGTTGACCCATTAAGATTTGAAAGAGATTCTGAGCAAAGATCATTGTGAGGACAAGCATTTAATGGGTTGTATTTGATCCCACTGAATGCCTTTAACCTCTGATCACTATCTCCGGTGGTAGTGCAGGTAATACATGAGCAGCACACTGCATTTATCAATGTCTCTATCCCACAGACGGAGCATTTCTCAGAACAACAAGAAGGCCTCAGGCACCGTCGCTCATCAAATGAGTCCTGTTGGGGAAAGACAGCAGGTCTGAAGCTCTTAGTTAAGATCTCATTACTGATAATGCTGGTACAAACACTTTCAGATGGACAAAATAAACACACACGTACGTACGTACATACACACACACACACACACGCACACGCACACGCACACACACAAAAAGATCTCACAGATACCTACCAACAATAGGAACTCTTTAAGAACAGACATTTATACTTGTGCACACAGAAAGAGAGAGAGCGAGAGAGCGAGCAAGCGAGCAAGAGCACAAGAGAGAACTTCATTAGTGGCATCTGCTTCTGTTTAAACTCTTCAGTCTTACTCAACTCTTTCTCACTCATTACTAAACCTATAGCTACAGGCTCCCAATAGCTGCTCCAGCAGACAACAGGAACTCTCCTTGTGGAAAAATAGTTTTTTTTGTATTGTTTTAATCAAAATGCCACAGTTCCCTAGAGATGGAGGCTGAGAGAAACATTCCCGTGTAGGACATTATGGAAACTCAAGCCTTAGACATCATTTCAGAATCACTTTGAAACCTCCAAACATTGATTAAATGCCAGCAGTTCCAAAAACATGAACAGAGCTGGTGGTTTTGCACTCTATAAAGTGTCAGTGTGACTGAACTGTGCCTTAACATCCTTAATTCACTTATATATATATAATGATCATGACTATTTCCTCCATAAGGATAGCGTATGTTATAGGGGGACATAGACAAATTTATTTATTTATTTTTGTTATGGTCCAGTTGCCTCTTATTAGACTAAATGTGCTCCGTCTCATAGTAGTGGTATTTCATTCATTTATACATCTTCTGTAACTGTTCTGCAATGTAAGGGCTGCAATGGATCAGGAGTCTATCACTGCAACACTGTGTGACAGGAAGACATCCTGGATGGGATGCCAGTCCATTGCAGAGCACTATGCACACACCGTCATTCACAACTATGGGCAATTTAGCTGGAGAACCCAGAGAAAGCTTCCACAGACATATGGAGAACATGCGCAGAATCTCCACACAGATTTGAGCTCAGGTTCAAATCCTATGAGGCGGTAACACTTCCCAATGCAACATGGCACTAGTGGTAGGTCAGCAGACTTAATTTCTCCAAGGGGGTTCTGAATCAATATCCTTTTTAAAATTCCTGGTTCAGCATTATGGGCGCACGGTGGCTTAGTGGTTAGCATGTTCGCCTCACACCTCCGGGGTTCGATTCCCGGAGTTTGCATGTTCTCCCCGTGCTGTGGGGGTTTCCTCCGGGTACTCCGGTTTCCTCCCCCAGTCCAAAGACATGCATGGTAGGCTGATTGGTGTGTGAGTATGAATGGGTGTGTGAGTGTGTATGTGATTGTGCCCTGCGATGGACTGGCACCCTGTCCAGGGTGTACCCCGCCTTGTGCCTGATGCTTCATGGGATAGGCTCCAGGTCCCTATGACCCTGAAGAAGGAGTAAGCGGTAGAAGATGGATGGATGGGTTCAGCATTATTTTTAACCAATCACTGTGATCTGGTGTCATCAGTGTGTGCACTGTTACAATTCCCTCCAGAACTTACAAGTCATAAAGCTAATCTTGTGAAGCTCTGTATTTCAGTCTATAAAATACAAATAAAGAATAAAGAACAAAATCCCTGATTCATTAGTTGTCCCTTGTATCTTTATCATTCATTTACACATGAATGCTCAGCACTTTAACTCTCTGGACTGCTGAGGCAAGCTATGGGTAAGTTTACATAACAATGTACTAAAAATGTTTTTGAAAAGTTTTGCGTACAGATGACAACATTGTCAAAACGATCCGTTGTCTCACGCGTTGTCTTGAAGTACTTGCGCGCATGCCTATAGACTGAACACGTAATATGTGTGCGCGTGACAGCATCATTTTCACAGATTCTAATTTTTGCACATTTACACATCACGATAACGACGATAACGGTATCGTTTTCAAAAAACTTGCACTTTGAAATCCGTTTTCAAAGTTTGCATTTTCAAGCCCCAAAACGCCATTGTCGTGTAAACAAACAGCCAAACCTCCTAAAAAGTTTTCCGTTTTAAGTTGAAAATGTCATGTAAACCGCCCCTATGTGTACAAACCAATAAAATGATTAGGCTCAAATTAGGACGCCACCCTACCGTTGCTCCACTGAATCCGATTAACAGTACAGAGCCACATTTAACGTTTCTCATGTCTTTTATTACCTCAGAAAAATTTGTTCGGTCAAATTGGTTTGTGGGCGCCTCCTAGTGCCGATGTAAATAAGCGGCAGTGTGTGCAAGGCTGTATTAAGTTCAACACGCAGCTCATCCGTGGTGAGGATGAATCTCGCCTAGGGCACCAAATGAGCTAGGACCGGCATTGGCAATGCAGACCTAAGCACTTTCTGAATGGTGAATTCTGGAAGGAAAAACACACACACTTGCATGCATGTTTGTCTTGCTATTCTTGTGAGGACCTTCTGACAATTATTAATGCTGTGTATACACCTAACTCTAACTCAGCAAAAGGAAACATTTTGAATATTTAATTTAAACAAACAAACAAATAAATATAGTCCCCTCTGAAACTACTGGAACGGCATGGCCAATTCATTTGTTTTTGCTGCAGACTGAAGACATTTCGGTTTGAGATCAAAAGATAAATATGAGAAGAGAGGTCAGAAGTTCAGCTTTTATTTCCTGGTATTTATATGTAGTTGTGTTAAACAACATAGAATATAGCACATTTTGTATCAGAACACCCAATATGTAGCCGAGCAAAAATATTGGAATATGCCGCGGACAGGTGTTTCTTGTTGCCCAGGTGTGTCCTGTTAAATTGACAGTTTAAACAATAAACAGCTCTGAACAGCTCCTCTTGGTTTTAGCCTCCAGTTCCACCTGTGAAGATTGCATTTGTTGTTAAAAGGGAAAAGCCAACATGAAGATCAGAGCGCTGTCTACGGGAGAAAAGCAAGCCATTTTGAAGATGAGAAAAGTGGTGAACTCAATCACAGACATTGCACAAACATTGGGTATAACCAATACAACTATTTAAATACAACAATTTCATGAATGTCCTGAAAAAGAAAGAAACCATTGGGGTGCTGAGCAACAGACACTGAATGGGTCAGCCAAGGAAAACAACAACAGCTGATGACAGAAACATTGTGAGAGCTGTGAAGAAAAATACAAAGACATACTTTAATTTACTTCAAGACTTATCTGGTCCTATACTTTTGCTCGCATAAAAATTGGGTGGTCTGATACAAAAGGTTCTATGTTTTATGTTACATATCTAGACATAAAAACCAGGAAATAAAGGCTGAAATCCTAAAATTTCATCTTATATCCCTCTTTTGATCGCAAACCCAAATGCCTTTGGTGTATGGCACAAACAAATAAATTGACCTTGGCGCTCCAATAGTTTTGAAGGGGATTGTAAATAAACAGGTAGATAGACAAAGAAACAAACAGTTTTGGGGGAAAAATTAATTGAGGGGTCCAGCCAAATGTCCCCATAATGTCAAAATTGTAAGATACTCCTATTATGATGGGGATGTTTGGTCCCCACAAAGATATAAAAACATGGGCACACAAACAAACACATGCAGAGACAGACAGACAGACAGACAGACAGACAGACAGACACACACACACACACACACACACAGACACACACACACACACACACACACACACACACTTAGGAAAAGCACCTTAGCATGATGCTTGGTAAGTGGCATTAGCACTCTGGCATTCTGGCTAGACTCACTCAGTGCAGTAACGCTTCCTTTCTCTTAAAGGTCAACACACCTACTCAAGAGGCTCCAATTGACTTAAGAGCACATTATAAAACTGCTTCTAAAAAGACTGATTCTTAAAATTTACACAAAAATCTCTGACCAGCTATTATATTGCATCCATTCATATTGAACACAATACATCAGATGGAAATGTCATTACTATAATAAATACAAGTTAAGCAAATGAGGTGAATAAATAACTAAATAAATATATTAGTGTGGTTAAGGGAGAGATGGCTGTGGCGTAATTAACTGAAGAGCAGTGGCTTGTGGAAGCCTAAATCGGAGCAGGTAATTTGTAGAAGGCCGTGCAGCGGGACAAGAGCTCATGGCAGAGTGCACTAGATGCCATTCCCTATCACGCAATGCCGTACGTAAAGGCACGACAAACATGGCCTTAATCATTTTTACAAGCAGAGATGTGCGGGGGGTATCCAGTGGCTGGAGGGAGAGAGAGAGAGAGAGAGAGAGAGAGAGAGAGAGAGAGAGAGAGAGAGAGAGAGAAAAACAGTTAAAGACTACCTCTGAAACATCACTTGTCCTGCCAGGCTTTGATCTCCCCACCGCAATTACACTAACATCCAAACGAGCATCCAGTCGCCACACCAACAGACTTCAAACATGCACATGTACACATTCTCACACACATGCCCTCTACTGTACTACCACTAGACACACTCACACACACACACACACACACACACACACGGAGTGTCTCCAGCAGAGACAACGAGAATGAAAGGCAGCTGTATTGGTTCTCTGATACTTGCATTAATGAATTTGGGAATATATGTGAGTGTGCGTATGTGTATATATATATACATACATACACACACACACACACACACGTATACACAATATATTTTATATATTATATATACATACATATATACATATATACACAGTACATAAATACTTCCTAACTGGAGTAGGGGGTCAGTGGGGCGTGTTGTGCTAAATTGATGCACTAGTGAATGTTTTGAGCTGCGGTGTGAGTAGTTGAGGTTTCGACAGCAAACCCCTGACTTCCTGTCAGCCCTCTTGCTCTATGTCAAGAGAAACTGAGACTAGGGACTCATAAGAATAGTAATCAATCATAATAGCCTTGCTCCTTTCTAAAAAAATGTGCATTCAAATGAGCAATGCAACTACAAAGCATGTTGTAAATGGTTTGAACAGATTTATTTTACTACAAGATTTTCCATGTCAATTATTCACAATTCTCTATATAATTAAAAAAGGAATACAGTGACACAACTGAGGAAAATGGCATTTTTGCAAAAACATGATCTTCAGATTCAGCTCCATTCAGCTGAGATTCATGGCATCAAGCCCTTATGCAAGTAATCGGCCAAGCGTCTGAGGGAGGGAAAGACTTTCTCGATCATTTCGCTACATGATGCAGGATTCTGTCAGACATCCTGAAGGTCAAATGCAGGAGTAAGGTCTTCTTCTTTGAGTTGGATTAGATATTAGAATAAATAAATAAATAAATAAATAAATAATAAAATAAAATAAATAACAGGTAACTTTGTGCACAGTCTAAATATGTAATAATCACACTGGTAGTAGTGTTAAAGGAAGTCTACCACAGTTTATATTCAACATACAGAAAAAATATATATTATTACTGTTTTATTTTTTTCTCAGTCTCAGTCATACATCTGAGTTGTATACCCAAAGTTATATATAGTTTTGGACATAAGAAAAAGACTTTCAGTAAATTTCAGCTTCAGGCAAGCTTAAGGCATGCACGACTGTGTATCTGTCAGTCCTGTTCACATTAAAGACTTGGATTGTAATTTATCTTGTTGTTTGCTCTGAATGGCCTTTCGCTATGTCATCATCTGAACTGTGTGTGAGAGAGAGAGAGGCTCAGGTAGGGCTGGCGACGGCCAAATGGCAGCATGGCGTCTGTGAGGCAGACTGCCTCTATTAGTGAGCAGAGAGCTGCATTTATTGTCCAATTAGAGGCAGGCACATTTACCTGTAATCACCTGGTACAGGTGTGAGCCTCGCTCTGCTCCTTCGGCCACGGGAAGCCACTCATTGGCTGTCAGAGCTCAGCGCTTTGATCTCAGCATTGTTCCTATGAGAGCGCCTCAGGCCTCTCCGGCTCCGAGACGCACTCCTGCACTCCAAACGCTAAAGGAAGAGATTTATTGCCCGTCATACAACTTGAAGCACACACTCACAAATACGCACATGCACGCTACATGTAGAAGCCTTTTCATTGGTGACTGATCATCTAGCAGTCATGAATCACCTGATTTATGTTGCGGTGGATGACAGAGACAGAGAGGCTCTGAGGAGTGGCATGAGGAGTCATACGGAAACAACTTCCTTTGTTTGACATAAAAAGCCAGCCAGAAAAACAAGCTGCCTACATGTAAACACAAAGAGCATGGACGTTTAGTCAGTTCACAAATACAGAGGATATATATAGTGTCCAAAAGCATGTGTAGACTACTAGGAACTAATTGTATTTCATAATTGAAAAATAAATAAATAAATAAATAAATAAATAAACAAACAAATAAATAAATAAATAAATATTACATTCATGAAATATTAGGCTATTTTCAGGGATTTAAAACAGAAACTGTTCTACACCTATTCAATGTTTAACACCCAGAACAGCATGAATTGACTGAATATCAGGAGTTAAAAGGTGACACCATTTAATAACGCGAGATAGGATGGTCCATGTCACAATCTGAAGGAAATATATGATGTCAAATCTGAATATTGAGTTAGGATTTGTTCCTCCATTTAAAACTATACTTTTTTTTTGATAAGTCACTGGTTATTCAGTGCCTAAGGCCAGCCGTTAGTGGACATTTGGGACATAGTGTTTTGAACACAGCAGTCTGTCTCAAAACCTGTGTGTGTGTGTGTGTGTGTGTGTGTGTGTGTGTGTGTGTGTGTGTGTGTGTTGATGACATCAAAATAAACTGGACCATTTACAATAGAAGAATGCCATAAAACCGAGAGACACTGTGGCGGCACATAATTCTGTATGAAGTCATTATTAAAGGAAGTGAAGTCGTTTCCTGCTGGTGATGAGACACAGATGAGCCAATCACAGGCAGGTATATAGTTATAAGCATCTGACAAACATCATGCCAGTGGAGGAAAACTCTGGGCAAATCCAGTCTTCAACTGTGAACTAAAATGAAAAATGTTAAGTTTAACTTTACGTTTCAGGTTCATGTATAATGCTTTTTAATAAAATCTGTAATATTGTAATACTTGTAATATTTTCTGCAGAATCCAATATCCAATACCTGTGAAGAAAAAAAAGACACACTAAGACACAATGGTATATTCATAATGGTTAAATAATGTGCAGCAACAACAACAACAACAACAACAACAACAACAACAACAAAACACTACAGAAACCAATTTCTCACCCATAAGCCTTCAGGGCTGAGAACCTGTCACTCAAATACAGCATAGGAATTGAAAACAAAATACTTTACCTGTGAAGAGATGCCTGTCCTAGCTGTCAGAATACCTCAAAAAGACATTTCCTTTGAGCAACTGGCATTTACCATGATGACTTCCAGTCTACAAATATTTTTTTTGGTCTTTGATATCATAAGAAAATGATACATTTTAATGGGGGAATAGGAAACATGTGGCCACAGAACTATAATGAAGTACAGAATATCAGGCAGGGATGGCTCAGTGTGGTGAGATGGAGTCACTCATAAGGCAACTAAACAAGAGAAACTCTATAATATGTTGTACAGCTCCAGGCATTAAGCTAATGAGAGCAGTGAGTGAATGCATGTATGTACCACCTTACTTAAAAAACAAAACAAAACAATTTTTGTAACTTCATAAATATCCAAATGGATTATTTTAAATAAATGACTTACAGAGGTAAAAACATGAATTACGAACTACATTATGTCACATAATGATGTGATATAATGATAGAATGTGAGCAGCAGTACTGTATTTTTATGAGGTGAGATACTGGGCTTGGGTAGTGTAGATTTGTATAAGCAAATCCTTTATGTGTGTTAAGCTAAAAACATTTAGATCTGTTATAGACATAGAGAAGAGCTGTTTTCAAAATTGAGCATCTCAAAACCCTCGACCAAACAGCTCCCCCTCCCCTCGAGGGTCATGCTGGGAGAAAAATCGAGGCCAAGCCAAAAGAAAACGTTGTCTCGGCTCGGCAGGAGTGCCTATAAACTCTTCAGATCAGTATCAACACAGATGTCATTAGTTTGCTCAAAAATAATGCAGAAAATATCCCTAAAAGAACACCATGCACTTGAGCTGGTGATTTGCAGAGCAGAGGCTCCAAACTGGAGATTTTGCTTCAAGCACCAATGACATGACAGGACACAGGACCATGAATACATTTAATGGAAGATTAAAGGCCTACCTCCTTTCTGTTCTGCTGGGGACAGTGGCGAACGTGTTCCTTTTCATCCGAAGGCCGGTGCTTGATTCTGCACATTATGTCCTGTTTGGGATTAAAGGTGAATGAAGAAGCAGCCATTAAAGAAGATGAAACAGAATATAAAAACAGCAGGATCCTGGGTAATTATTTCCTAAATGCACGGCATGCTGATGCAGTGCTGAACAATGCTGCTCACTTTGCTGTATACAGCATAGAGGGGCCAGGAGCATAACAGGAATGACACACACTCTTACACATACAGTACAAAACACACATCTATGTAAACAGCTAATGGGCACTTGTGTGTACATATACAGTACTGTGCAGTAGTCTTAGGCACATGCAAAGAAATGCTGTGGAGCAAAGATGCCTTCAAACTTAATGCAATTCAATTTTTCTACATTAAAAAAAATACTATAAAGAGCAGTAAACAGAAATAAATGAAACAAAGTTGATATTTGGTGTGTTGGCCATTTGCTTTAAAAATATATATATTAATAGTGTCAGGTAGAATTAGTGCAGTTTTATAAGGAAATGAGCTGATAGTTTTATTGAGCATCTTGCAGAACCAGCCACGGTTCTTCTGGAGACTTTGACTGTCACACTTTCTTTTTATTTTTGCAGCAAAAACCCAGCAGCCTTCATTGTGTTTTTTGTCTGAAAAGTAAAAACACTTTTCTACTTTAATTTTGTGCTGGAAAAGTAATGTTTGGAAATCTAAAATATTTTTTGTACTGACTCGATAATGTGGAATTCATAAAATAAAAATCTATAACAAAGTTTGTACTAAAAAAAATAGAGTGCCCGTTAGATTTCCATGTATCTCAGGAATCTCAGATTATGTCTTTCAGTCCTCCGTCAGCCCTTTCCAGCCTTATTATTTCTTTTAACTCTTAGTTCTATGCTGTGAGCGAGAAAGTGTAGTTTTCCTCAGAGCGTTTCAGATCTGGCGAGTCTAAATGAACACACACTGACATATGCATGCTCACAGAGACGTCCAGTTTATTTCGTCTAGAACAGGAGTATTTATACATATTGATAACAGCATTGCTTAGTAGGCGGGTTTCTGCTTGTGCAGGTGCTGGACAGATTTAGACAAAACACACAGCAGTTGATCAGCTTATTTAAAGAGGTAATTAAATGAATACATTCATCATAGGTATTTGATAGCACAGAGACACACAAACAGAAACTATAACCCAGTATTCCCCGTATCCAAGGTGTCTTAATACAGTTCATAATATAAGAGAGTATATGATATAAGAGAATTCCCATCAGTGCCTAAAACATTACTTACACACACACACACACTCAACACGTGTACTAACTCTCTTTAAATTGCACCTATTATGCTATATAAATGTGCCTAATTTTGTTTTAGAGGTCTCATACAATAGGTTTACATGCATCCAAGGTCAAAAAACACCTTCATTTTCCCATAATTTACATTGCAGCATCACCTCCTTTTCTCGGTGTCACAAACAATTCACTCAAGGATCCATTCACTCTAAACTCCTCCTTTCAGAGAGCCTACTCTGCTCTGATTGGTCAGATGTCCCAGTCTGTTGTGATTGGTTTACCGCTTACAGTGTGTTTCGGAAAGGAAACGCCCACTACCGTATCTGAATTTCAGCTCAGTAATGTTGGTGTCACCTTATCAATTTAAGTCCGAGTCCGATAACGATACATTGGAAGCTCAACCCGAACCAACATAGCAAGCACGACAAGAACAGGACGTTTAACTGGTAAGTTTATATGTAGTTTGGCAATAACGTGAGTTAGCCGGTTAGCAGAGGATAACAGCTGTGCGCTGGCTGTACACGTATACAACACAAAACCACACATTTGGAACACTTGGTAGAAAATACACACTTAAATAATTAATCATACATACAGGTTGTGATCCAAAGGCACAAGATGGTCTAGATTTGAGAAGCAGTCGTTAGTGAAATGACTTGAACACAAACAAAAGTCGGTGATATCGTTTTAAAATGAACTCTAACCACTGACACTTTAAACCCATGCAAAGTGGTTTCGCTTTTGCAGTGCAGAAAACAACGTTTTCTAGTCACGAACCTAACTCTTTCAGGACACAACCTCAGCTGTCATGTTTGAGGGCGGGTCAAAGTACACGTTGTTCACGAGCAGCCAATGAAGACCACAGGCGGGGATTTTTGTTACAAACCTACTTAGGTTAGTACAGGAACTAAGTCTGGAATTACTGATGACTGGTTTCAGCTGTTCAGAATCGGTTCCTTCTTTTGGGAGTCAATAACTCCGTTTGTCGTGCGCTTTGATTTTTGAAACTTTGCAGACTTTTTTTTTTACATTCACAAACAGCTCTATAACACACTATATGAAAGGTAATATCTAAAAAAAAAAAAAAAAAAGCATAATAGGTGCACTTTAAACGTTAACATGGTTTGAATAAGAGGCTTTGAATAAAAGGATTAAGGAGGACTGGGAGTTATTGTTAAGGCTTCAGTTCCCCTCTGGTTCTCTGCAGCGTACTGTCAGACAGACTATATGCTACAGTAAGATATTAATTAACAGTCCTGTACAAGCAAGTCTCAGACCTACACAGTGCTACTCAGAGCTGTTGTGAGTTAAGACCACAGGCGTATGTGAGCCATGAAAGGCTCTGGAAGCAGGAATGGGTGGGAAATAGGGGAGGGAGACAGTTATAAAATTTGCAATAAAGAAATTGAGCCTATTATTGTTGATGCAGCTCTGCAGAAATTAGCGGAACACATTCTTTTTGTTCCTGTCAACTTAACCTCCCCCTTCGTAAAAAAAAAAAAAAGAGCCCTCCTCCAGCCCCCGAAACAGCCCTCTCCCTCCCTTCTCCCCCTCCTCCATCCTCCCCTTCTCCCCTCAGCCCTTCCCTGCACTTCACAATCCCTTGCTCCTTTTGAAATGAAGAGGAAAGGAAGGCTGCTGCTGCCTCAATTACACAAAGGCTCAGTGATCCCCGGCTGGCTGCATTCACTCTCCCCTCAGCCCTCTCTGCAGGAATTCTAAAAGACTTTTAGCCACGTGGGCCGAACATGGGCCACCCTCTCTCTCCCTCTCTCACGTCCTCACTCCTTCTGTCTCTCTTCCTTTCTCACTGCAAACTAGCTCCCTCTCTGTCTATTGCGCTCGCTCGCTCTCGCTCTCTCTCTCTCTCTCTCTCTCTCTCTCTCTCTCTCTCTCTCTCTCTCTCTCAGAAATTAATCATGTGTGAAATGGAAACAGCAAACTGGCGGTGACACAGGCTGAACCCGTGCCAGGTTGCACTCATCAGCTAGCCGACACAGAGCAGCACCGCCCAGCTAGGCAGGTGTTAATAAAAGACACACATCCTCACACACGCATACACTGATGAACAAACACACAAACCCACTCACGTGCAGCCAGGAAGTTGGGAATTCTGAAGGGATTTAAGATGTTTTATTGTTTGTAATGGACTGAGCCTTCACCCTCTCAGCGGACAGAAGCTCTGAAACAAGCATTTTTTTTTGGTGGTTTTCTTTATTTTATTTCTCCCTCCATGTTATCTCTAATAGACTGGCATGACACAAACACCCTCTAATTTGACTTTGAATACAGAAGCTTTGTATGGCGCTGTAATTGGACGTATTATAATAAATAGCTGTGAATGCATTATCAGCAAATTCAGGTCAGTAATTAACGAATCTGCTCACGCCTCATCGCACACAATCAGCTCTGACACTGGGCACATCATACTTTTCAATCAACTTAACAGAGGCTTGGGCTGATGTGAAACTGTATACGCACATAGAGCATGCACTAATCCATTAATTATAGATGTGCACATCTGTCCAGTAGGAAAAGTTGTTGAAATATGGCAAAAAATAAGTTGCATACACTGAGATCATCTATGAACACTCACAAGATTAGTAACTATTGATGCAGCCTCTTAACATTATAGAAAGTTGTGCAAAGTCTATAGAAGAAGTAATGCACAGAGTTTGAAGATTATATAGAGGAAACAGTATGAAAGATGTTCTCTGTTGCAGGCTTTTTCATTTCTTCCTAGATGCCAGTCAGCTGAATGTACTAAATCTCTCTTTCACTCTTTAAGAAATTAATCACTCCTACTCCCCCTTTCCTCCTGAACTGCCTTTGATAGGCTCTTTTCTTCAGCATCTAAAAGAGGCCCTTCCATAGATTTCTATTGGCACCAAGCACATACAACATTCGGCAAGAAGTAATGTAGATCATTTTTATTCATTGCCTCAAATTGTCTGCAATTATGTGCGTCAGTGGCCACCTGCTTGTCCTGAATGGCGTCGGGTCTGGCGGAGTTTGTGTGTGTGTGTGTGTGTGTGTGTGTGTTTGTGTGTGTGTGTGCGTGCATGTGTCTGAGTGCTTATGTGTGTGCGTGTGTGTGAGGAAGATTACACTAACAGGGGCCATGCAGGGCCCCCAGTCGCAGGTGAAATGGCCTTCTTGTTAGGATAATGAGCGGTCAGGGTTTGCGTGTGCCCGGCCTCAAATGGGGTGGCTGAAAAGCAGGATTAGCCCTCCCAGCCCCCACTCACACACGCTCTCCGCTACCATCTACAAACGGGGTCACAGCAGACGCTGCCCTCAACACGGCTAACACACGACCTAACACAGGCTGGGGTTTTTATCTGTGCATTTAAAGACGCGAGAGCCAAAGCGGCTGAACACAAACAGACTAAGACGCAGGCACACAACTGGAGAAGCTTGTACTGCTTCATTACACACGCACACACACACACACTACTGTGACAGTGACACATACATATTGAGTATAATAAAACCACCATGCTGTAGAGTGAGAGGAAGGAAAAGAAAGAATGAAGGAAGGTAGAAGTGAAACGAGGAAAAGAAAGAAAGACAAAAGGCACATGAGCTGAACTCTGCTGAAGAATATTCTAAACATTTACTGTATTAATATCTACCGTGGTATTGTGGGTCAGCCATTGAACAGCCCTTTCCCACAATGCCATGCTGTGTGCAGTGTGGGAGCTGCACTGAGCGTATGTAGTGCTATGATTTGAGTATTACTTGAGATGAAATGCTGCTGGTGGAAACACTTTCATTAGTGCAGCGTGGTGACCCGGGTTCAGCTTCTGATTAAGTATCTCTCTATTAATGAATTCTGCAGCAGGAAACCCCCTGACCCTCTGGTACTTTCACTCGCTACAGAAACAGAGAGAAATGGGCCAGGGGGAGGAGGAGGAGTGCAGGGGAAGACGGGGAGACAAGGAGAGAAGGAAATATGTACGTTTGTCAGATTAGAACAGTGCAGGTTGGCAAAATATTTTCAGAATGTTTTCTGTGTGTTCTGACAATATTTTTACGAAACATTTCTTACAATTTTTTTCAATGTTGCTGCAACATTTCAGTTTTAGGAACTTTAACACGAATGCTTCCTGAACGTCATTTTTAGTCTATCTTTTGTGTTAGCAGTGTTCTAATCATTTTGTGAAGCTAATCTTACAGCACATCATTTTACAGCATTATTAGAAAGTTACAGTCTAACCTTCTTACAAAAATAAATAATAATCCAGAACTAGATTGAGGTAATAGGGTGTGAACATGGATGTCAAAACCACTAAACCACTGTAAATGTCAACTCATTTTGTGTTTTGATCCATAAATAATTGCCATCATAGTTTGTACTGTCTACGTAATCGAACTATTTATAGCATCAATTCTGCTTGCTAACTAGTTGTTCTGCTAATTAGCTAACAATCCAATCAACTAGCTTGCTAACTACGCAGAAGAATAAAGCTTTTTCAAACGCAAAAAAAAAATATTAATATTAGCTGTCATGTGTTTTTAAGACTTTGTCTACACAGAGTTCAATTTGGAAGTAGAAATTCAAATGTTGTATTTTTTAACTCTCTTTGCTGTATATTTGCTG
Source organism: Ictalurus punctatus (assembly GCF_001660625.3). Classification (NCBI taxonomy): domain Eukaryota; kingdom Metazoa; phylum Chordata; class Actinopteri; order Siluriformes; family Ictaluridae; genus Ictalurus; species Ictalurus punctatus. Next base: position 23,931,021 of record NC_030421.2, read on the forward strand.
CTCTTACTTATATTTCTGTCCTTTAGTGTTTGGGGGGGAAATGCATCAGATCTACAGTTCCTTTTGGTCAAGTTCTGCTCCTTTGATTGATGTCGAATCCCTCTGATCTACATGGGATCATCTAACAAACTTCACCTAAGTTTATTAAATATTTTCATGGGGCTTCCAAGGATGGCAACGAAAAATCGAGGAGGCTGAACTGGTCCAATTAATTGGGAAGTTGATTGTGTCCTATGCTTTAGAAATGTCCTGCTCTGAATATAACAGCACACAGGGATCAGCAGCCCAGACGATGGTCAAGTCCAATCTGCAGAATCCTTTCCCACCTTGTATACTAAGATTCTTCAACAGCATAAATATAATAAATTATAATTAATTTGCACTGATAGAGTCTCTGATTTAAAATATATCCATGATCCAAACTATTTTCCCCTGCAGATTTGGAGGTTTCATGGGCATAGAGTGTTTTGGTAAACTGGGATGTTTGGATGTGTTGCATGGATGGTTGATAGTATACAGTTATAGGAGTGAAATGATAATCACACTATCCGGTGTCACCCAGATGAGGATGGGTTCCCTTTTGATCACTTCAGGAAGTTTTTCCTTGCCACCATCCCCTGTGATAAATTTTAATTCATCATTAGGGATACGTTTAAATTTAAATTTCTATCCGGATTTCTGTGAAGCTGCTTTGTGTTAAAAGTGCCATACAAATGAAATGAAATTGAATAAAATTGATACTGATATGATTAATTATAAGGACTTACAATGTATCATTAATTCATACACATCCTGTAATGTAAAACACAAAATCACTTAATGGTACCACTTTTATCACCTCTATCTGGATTTTGTGCAATAGATTAACTGAGCAAATGGTAAAGTATCCTAATCAGAGGAGTGATTAGATAATGGAGCTCTTAAACACTTAAGATCTAATTCTCTAGAGCTGTGAGCAAAAGCTACATGTGTTTGCATGTGCAAATAGCAAACAGCACAGAAACAGAGTCACCTATGTTACTGATTTCGTGAGAGTCAAAGACCTCAGGGTCTGGAGGACTAATGAGTAATGATCGTAGTCCTGAGAGAAGAAATAGAAATAAATAAATAAATAAATAAATAAATAAATAAATAAATACATACATACATACATATATATATACACACGCACACACACACACATATATACCTATATATACACATACATACATATATACATATATATATATATATATATATATATATATATATGTATGTGTGTGTGTGTGTGTGTGTGTGTGAGAGAGAGAGAGAGCGTCGGGCCAGCACAAAGAGCCAATGTGTTTGTGAATGCTGCATTATTACTAATGAGCTAGTCGATAGGAAGTCTGCATTGAATCTATACGTATAACACATCAGCTATTGATCTAACCTATCTGACAACTTGCTAGTTTTAATTAAAGTTATCTAAGATTCATTAAAGTACAACTATTTATAATATTAAGAGAAACATTAGAGTAAAATTCAACAAATATCAACTAGCAAATTTGCTACTGAAGAGGAACCATCTCTAATTCCACTACAATGCAGTAAGCTGTTTATCTGACCCCTGCATTACAAAACACACTCTCACCTTTGTGAACTGTACAGAATCCATTTCATTCATATCCACAGCGGCAAACATTTCAGCATTTACTGTCGCTTTGCAGTAACTCTAATGCATTACATTTCACTTACTACAGATGTTCAAATGTACATTAACATTTCAGAGTTGCATATATATATATATATATATATATATATATATATATATATATATATATATATATATATATATATATATATATATATATATATATATATATATATATATATATATAAAATCATTCATCACAGGAGCCATGGTAATGTTGGCAAACAAGTTTCAGAAATGTTTCACTGAGAAACTCTTGATGATTCATGCTATGGCTATTTAACTAAATATGAGGAGGGTTGACTTAAAATTGTTGATCGCACAGGAGACTTTAAAGTGCAAAAAAAAATATTGAAATGTGTTGGACATTGAACTTTCAATGCAATTTGTGTAAACAAATAATTCAGGATTTCAACCCCCCCCCACACACAAACACACACACACACCACCCCACATACACACACCCCACAAAAAAAAAAAAAACAACTACTCATCTTTATGTCCAGTACTACACTACACACACACACACACACACACACACACACACACACACACACACACACACACACACACACACACACACACATAATGATGCTGCTATAAAACATTATAACAAAATTTAATTTTGGATTAAAGTGCTCATTCATGAAACCACAAGCAGCACCCAAGTAGTGTGTCAAGGCTTGGAATAAATCTGTTAATTTCCTCATCTACTTAAAATTTTTCTCAGATTAAAAGATGCAACTGCTCCTCACTCATGATATCATCAAACAGAAGACCTTTAACATCAATAATAAAGCACGTGCAGCATACAACACACATACAACCTACAGCCTTGAATTTCATGTCAAAGTACCCTGTTCCTCATCTGAGGCTGAACTATCTGGAAAGAGCTGTCATCAGGCTCTTGGTTGTCCTGCTGAAATGACGTTATCCAATTATTCAGTGCCTAATCAGCCTGTTTTGGTTGCTCTCGTCTCTCTGAGGTACTCCACAATATAAACAGTTCACTTACTGCACACAGAAAGGGGCTAATCAAGGGAATTATTGTTTTGCTGCTCCAATTTGCCAGCTACGAGTTCGGCACTGATTGGGATGAAAATGTGCTATTGTGTGCCCTGTTCATGCTTGAACTTCAAGTGAAAATAATGCTATGTGAATCACTCCTGGATGATAAGAGATGTATGAATTAAAAAGAATAACAGAATTCAAGTTCCATTGTATTAATGTATTTTTTTTCTGTAGAGAATGGTAATTGTATTTTTTTAATCTAATAATTCAAGAAAATCTGAAGCCTATCAGGCACACGCGTTGAGAAATGAAACAGGACCAAAAAAAAAGGCAAAGGAGAGCAACTGAACTAAAACCACAAGAAACATTTTCAAGATTTCAGAATGGACACAAGCAGGAAATAAAACTGAGAACACATCTGTGACACAAACATTCTTGCTCATCCAACTAAAAGCAGGAGGTCCTTTACGGGGATGAAAGCAATGATGGAAAAATGCCTTGAGCATGGGGTCTGATATAAAACAAGGCCTCCAGGATCTCTCCTCTGCAGGTGTGAGAAGAGATATACTGGTGGATTAACTAAAGATAATTAGTAACTAAAGTTATGTATTTTATACCCTGAACTGAAAATGCTTGTTATTGGACACTGATTTAAATTTTATTTCTACTAGTTTAGAGACAAATTTTCTCTCTCTTCTGGAAATTACACTAGAGTTGATCACCTTGTTCCTTTTACTTCTCCAAATACAGACTTCCTCAGTCTATCAGAACCAGTCACTCCCATGCACAAAAATCCATGAAAAGATGGGACTGGAAACCAATGGTGCATTGGAAATGCACCAGACTAAAGGACAAGTGCCCTGGGCATAGTCAGCCTAGGAAAGACACTTACTCCAGTCACCTTATCTGTGTTCTCGGTTATAGCTATAGACACCAAGCAATTTCCTGGCTCAGTCTGACTTTGTCCATTAATTCCATGAATGTCTTCGAGATTTGGGACACATTAATAACCCCTGTCCCAAACAATCAAAGTTAGAAAAACATAGAGTGAAAATGTTCACCCTTAGACAGAAGACTCATATTGTCTGGAGCTGTTTTTTCTTTCTTTCTTTTTTTTTTTTTCTTTTTAGAGGATTTGTCCTTCCCCAAGGTGAAACTTTTTCTAGCACCTCTGACATCTGAGACACAAAGATGAGAGAGAGAGAGAGAGAGAGAGAGAGAGAGAGAGAGAGAGAGAAACTAAAAAATAGGATAAAAAAAGCTTTGCTATAACATGACTAATATTATTCTTGGACACTGGGAGCTCTATACAAAGTGCACCAAGAGATGGCTGATGAAATATTTCTGGTATGATAAGTTTCCTGGGTACACACTGTGCATGAATGATACAGTATTTCCTGCAGTCAGTTTTGGCCAGAAGCTACCAGTACTGTTACACAAGAAATAACTATGGGTGGTGTGAACCCAGGTGATAAGTCTGCGAAGGTTTTTCATTTGGACCTGCCCATTGGTCTGATGCTGCATCATTTTCTACCAGAGAACTGGAATTACAATGTAGGTGGATGGAATCCTGGAGAATTCGAGGATAGCTGAACATTATCTGGAAAGTCTGTGAAAAGCCGTCAGCCTTGGGATGTTTTCACACTTGCACCTTATTCTGGATGCTAGGCCATTTTGCACCATTTGGGTGTGTTTGGTCAAGTGTGAAAGTTGTTTTTGAACATGGATGCATTCCTGGGAACTGAGCTTGAAAACTGAGGTCTAGGGCTTGCTTCAAGTGCTCAGGTGTGGAACAGACCATGTCTGAAAGCGATCTGCTTTTACGGCCAAGAAGCAAATGCCATGATTGGTTGAACTTAACATGATGTGGAAAGACAGGTCTTCCCAATATTTTGAGTAAAGATGGCATTTAAACAAAAAGCAACTCTTAAATCCTTGAAAGGCTAAATAAAATATGAATTAGATAAACATTAATTAGAACAATAATGGGATGTAGCACTTGCTAAACATTTCCCATTTGCGAAAATGACACATACAACAGAACTGACAAGTGAAATTCATCTGTGTGAAAGCAAACTTACAGTGATAACTACCTCCTGCTAACAGAATCAATTCTGGGTTAGGACCAAGCCCATAAGGCTTAGGTTCTTAGGGCTTGATCTGTAGTTAATTGTGCTTCACAGGTTTTTGTGAAGTAAAAGACTGACACTAAGATAAATCATTCCAGCTCTTTTCTCACTTTTAATATGTAATTTCAAAGTATACAAATAAAACAATGAAAAACAATCTGAAACTTTTATAGGGAAAAAAAACACAATAACCTAATTGTATAAGTGTGCACACGCCTAAACTAATACGTTCTTGAAGCACCTTTTGATTTATTACACCACTCAGTCTTTTTGTGTAAGAGTCTTGACTTGGCAATATTTTCCCAAATTGTTAGGGCATCTCCTGTGCACAACAAAATACTTCAGGTCACCCCACAGATTTTAGTTGGATTCAGGTCTAGACTCTGGCTAGGTCATTCAAAAACATTGATATTTTGTAATGGTTAAGCCATTCCTTTGTTGCTTTGGATGTATACTTTGGCCCATTGTTGTACTGAAAGGTGGAATTCCTTTTCGACTTTGGCTTACTAACAGACACCTGAATGTCTTACACTAAAATTGACTGGTTTTTATTCATGATTCCCTCCACCTTGATAAAAGCCACAGTTCTGGTTAAAGAAAAGCAGCCCTAAAACCTGATCAAGCACCACCATGCTTCACTGTGGGTATGGAGTTCAAATATATCTTTGGGAATTATGGAATTATTATAACTTTTTGGAATTGGTCTCATCAGATCATAACATTTTGCCACATGGTTTTGGGGTGATTTATTTGGGTGTGGATGTTTTGGAGAAACGGCTTCCGTCTAGCCACCCTACTCCATGTGAAGAATATGAGAGATTGTTGTCACATACAGAGAGTAACCAGTACTTGTCAGATATTCCTGCAGCTCCTTTAATGTTGCCGTTGGTCTCTTGGCAGCCTCCCTGGTAAGTTTTTGTCTTGTCCTTTTATAAATTTGGTGGGGCATCCTGTTCTTGGTGATGTAACTGTGGTGCTCCATTTTCTCCACTTGTTGATGATGGCATTCATGGTGTTCCCTGCTACATCTAATGTTTTGGAAATTTTTGTACCCCTTTCCTGATCGATATCTTTCAACAGTGAGACCCTGTACAGGCTTTGCAAGCTCTTTGCGGATCATGGCTTCAGCAGTCAAATGAAACCAAAACGATGTAAATAAAATCCTATAGAAACAGCTGGTCTTTATTTTGGGTTAATCAGAATAATTTCATTGATGACAGCTGTATAATAATTACTTTTGAACATGAGATTGAATGTGATTGGTTCATTCTGAACACAACCACTTCCCTAATTATAAATGCGTGTTCACACTTACGCAACCAGGTCGTTGTAACTTTTTCCCCCCAGAAAATGTTTCTGATTTTTTCTCACTTCATATTTTTATACGTTGTAATTTCACACTGAGAGTGGGAAAAGTTCTGACATGATTTATCTTGGTTTAATTTTTTTCATTACAAAAACTTGCCATTTTAATTAGTAATTCCAAACTTACTTCCTGCAAAAACCTATGTAGGTTTGTAATAAAAAGCCCCGCCTCTGGTTTTCATTGGCTGCTCGCTGACAGCGGTAGACCCATCACAAGAGACTGGGACATCTGACCAATCAGAGCAGAGTATGCTCTCTGAAAGGAGGAGTTCATAATGAATCCTTTAGAACAGATCATTTAAAGAGTCATTTTTGACACTGGGGGGGGGGGAGTTAATGCTGTAATTCTAATTATGAGCACTGAAAGGAAATTCTCTTATATCATGTACTCTCATATTATGAACTACTTTCAAATACCTATGATGAATGTATACATTTAATTACCTCTTTGAATAAGCTGATCACCTGCCATCTTTATTACAGTAGACTTATTTTGTAGTATGACCCTTGGTGTTGTGTGTTTTGTCTATCTGTCTGGCCCCTGCACCAGTAGAAACTGTCCACGCACTGCTGTTATCAATGTGTATAAATGCTCTTTGTTTGCATGAATGAACTCAGATGTCTATTTGAGCATGCATGTTCTAGTGTGTGTTCATTTAGGCTCCCCAGATCGATCTGAAACGCTCTGATGAGAACCACACTTTCTAAGCACAGAACTAAAAGTTAGAAGTAATTGTAGACCAGGCTGAAAGGCATTACGGAAGATCTGAAAGGTATACTCTGAGATTCCTGAGATACATGGAACTCTAACAAGCACATTAAAGTGTTTTTTGACCTTGGATTCATCTAAACGTATTGTAGGAGACCTCTAAAACAAAATTAGGCACGTTTCAAAACCATAATAGGTGCGCTTTGAATATACAACCTATAAAATCTTAGAAATATACATGTCTCAAAGTACTTCACTAACAAAGAACACTTTACAGATTTAGTATAATGTAGATACAATGGCCTTATCAACACAATATATGACAGAACATGGTGCAACTGCTAGCATCCTCAAGAGCTGACGTGATTCATTTGAAGCAGCTGTCTTTTAAATTCCCCACCCTCTGCAGGATACTCAAACAGCACTATGAACTGATCAAATAGCCTTGTCTCTTGATCCTGATTTTCTAATTACTGTCCTCCAAAGCTCTAGCAGATAGCAAAGATATGGATAACAAATGTTAGCTTTGTTGGTAGGCAGTATGTGGCAAGATAAATGGAGCAGTGCTCAGTGGAGCAATTCTTAACATGACTTGCGTAAATCATTGCATTTTTGGGAACAATGGATGGTGTTTGGCTCACATCCCTCGACAGTGCTTGTGTTATAGTGTCCAAGAAAGTTAGACAGCTACAGAGCCATGTATATACAGCTATAGATAGCTGTTGAAGGTGCTCCTGCTGCTTCCCCTATTTTTGTGCTTAGTGTCAAACCTTCTTCTGTGTCCTTTCAATGAAACAGAAGATCTATTACAACACAAGCACCAAGCTGTACATATGAAAGGGTTTTCTTTTTTGTTTATTATTGTTGTTGGGTTTTTTTTTTACTGAGAAATGAAACTGTAACAAGCACACAACACCGAAAAATTACTCGGCTTGAAGCATTCACTCTGTACATATCAAACATGCTTATTAGTATATGAAGTCACACGACTGTTAAGAGTTTTTTTAACAGTTCAACAATTCTGAGTCATACCCTTTTATCATATGTCTTACCAGACATCAGTTACAACATGTCAGGACCTTGTATTTCCTCAGGACATACAGAGATAGCAGGCAAAGAGGATACAGAAGCAAACGGAAAATCCTTTAACAACAGGACTGAATAAAGCTCTGTAAAGACTGCTCTTATGAGGCTGCGGCGCCAAGGCAAGCCACAAGCAAGACTGTAAAAGCAAGTAGGGGAGGTAGGGGGAGCTTTAGAAGTCAATTCTATCTTGCACTTAATATTTTACTGCTGTTTATTAGTCACTGTATGTTTGGGAAGCCCATTAGCAGGTGTGTCTTTACTATTTGACCTAACAAAGGCCTTTATGTTTAAAAGAGTCTGCCTGACTGGATCATTTCTCAATGAAAACAGAGCTGCTGGCAAGTGAGTGCAAGAACACACACACACCTACACTCCTCGCTCATGCATTTCTATAGACTTTAATGCATGTGTGTGTGTGTGTGTGTGTGTGTGTGTATAAACACACCCAAACACACATTCACAAAATGCTCTTAGACACATTTTTCTGTGCTGTAACAAATATAATGACATAAGAATAATCAGTTTGATAATTAGATAAGAACATATACAAAGACATGATCTGCTTGAAGAGTTTATGGAATGGTTAGTTTGAATTAATAATTAATTTGCTTATATAATGTCCTGTAAGTGGGAGTATAAATAATTCATTATTAAAATCTTCCACATTCAATCTTTTAAATATCAATAAATGTTAAAGTAAATTAATATATAAAAACAAACACGAATCCTATTTTGTGGGGGAAAAAATGATAAACAACAAATTTAAGACTGATGCAGAAAATGTTCATATCGTCTGTTTATGATGGCTAGAAGATCATGTGATCAACATCATTCACTCAAATTACAGTGTTCCGTGGCAGTCAACTTCCTTTGCAAGTATTCACACGTTAAAAAAAAAAAAAAAAAAAAAAAAGGAAGAGAACATCTATATCACTAGCATTCCTTGGCTCGCTTTTAAGAGGTTCTACACAAATACACGGCTGCAATTGCCTTGGTATTCACAGCCATAAAAGCTACTTTATGAGTCTGTCAGAAGAAGCAATTCAGCTGTGTCTTCAGAGCAGAAAAATAATAAGATAATACACAACTATAGTGGACTGGCTTGTGTTGGAGTTACAGAAGTATTTGATATTGAAAATAAAATGAATCAATGTCATGCCACTTTGAAGCCTCATGATATAAAGAGAAAATTAGTTCAATTTAACTGGGTGTATATCACCCGGCATAATGCTAATCAATAACACATCTTAACATTTATAACTACAGAATGTCTCATCCATTTCTGACAGACAAATCTTTATAAAATGTCATATCAAAATACAAATTAATCTACAAAGATTGCCAAGGTCAATTTCTGTCATGCATAATTAACATGATATTATAAGGGGGAAACAGTGGGAATTGGTTATACATTGATAGGGAACATAACCTTTCAAACTAGCTTCAAGATTTATGCAGGCAAGGAATAGATAGATCAAGACAGGCCTAGATTTCATTAGCTTTGAGAGACAATAATGGTTTTCATTCCTCTTTCATTCGAGCCCACTCTTTCTGTCATTTTTCCCAACCCCATGAGTCTGAGTGGAGTCTGATTGAAAGGAACCATCATATGCACATCACTGTTGCCCCACATCATTCAGAGAACAAACCGTTTTAGAACCTTAACTATAGTAGCAGCACTGATTGCTCAGGCACCGGCAATTTCCTAACCAACCACCACCTGAACAATGATGTGTTCAGCCCTCTTCTCCCCAGCCTTTCAGACGAGGAATCATTTCACAGTTTGGAACGAGATCTCCATAGCAACTCCTCTTTGAGGGGTTTAGAATCACCATCCAGTAATTCTATGATCATCAGCCACAGCCATTCCCAACCGTTCTTTTCAGAGCGGCCACAGAAGAGAAGAGTGGGGTGGGGGTGGGGGGGGGCTGCCTGAGGGGGAGGAAGTGCTGAAATTCTACAGTCTATTTCAGGCAATTCATGTACACAGTCTCCATTAGAATTCAAAATATTTCGACCTTCAATCAAGCAGCGTTATGTGAAGCTGCTTCGATTTCCAGTCAAGACGAGCAAATGTTTTAGTCTAATCACCCAGGATGAGTGGAGGCAGACAGAGCCTACTCGATCGGAGGCGAATCAAAATTCTCTTTTTAAACACTGACTGTCTCAACACAAAGCACAAACACACAGCGCTGGATTTGGACCCCCGCCTCCGTCTCTGTCTGTCTGCAAATGGATCCTAAAATAGAGTAGATTTGCTCAGTGACTATAATCACATTTCTTATTATGAATATGGAGAGGGTAAATGCATCATTGTGTACTGTAAATTGGACAGATTTTCTATGTACATCTAACTCACTGTCCAAAGGCCTCTGTCAGCTCACTGGCTAACAAAGCTCGTAAAGTAATATCCATGCCTACACATGTACAGTACATACACATCTAATAACAATCCTACAACATACTGATTCCCTCGTAACCTATATTTTCTCTCACATTTAACAACTTCTCCATATAGCATTGATTTAATATTGAATTCTGTGTGTTACTTTTGTACTACTTGACACATTATACAAGATTTGATTCTCTCTAAAGTCTCTGGTGCCTTGAAGTGCTGAACAGTGTTTCAGAATGAAGCCAAGTGACAATTCACTTAGGTAGTCAAGTTGATGAGCACACTCGATGAGACTAAAGGGAAAACTGGGATTATAGCTTGACAACACTTTACATGACACAGCAATACAGTGCACTTGTTAACCTTCATTATAAAGCACAATAAATAGTATTTCCACAATAGACAACCACTTCATTGTTGCAAGCTATACAAAGAAATCTATGGAAACAGATCATGTAATCATGCCAGGGATATAAAAGGCATGATAATATTTCTACAGCCACAACAGAGAAAAAATGTCAGAGCCACCTCTGACAGTTTAGAGGTGCTACTCAGTGTAATTCAAGAAATTGTGGTTATGCCTCCAACCAATCACAGCAAAGCATCTCTATACAGCACATAGGTTTTATTTCCATCCACTGAGTAAACATAGCAGGATTTGCCTGATTGTCCAACAACATTTCTGCAGCTTTATCAGGGATATGGTGCTGTAAAATAACAACCTTGTTCTGTTAGGCTAAGCTATTTTGAAGCGACTAGTCCACATGCTTCTTGCTCTGAATAGCCTCACACAGGTGCCAGTGTCACTAGCGATTAGTGAGTAGGAGGGTTTGGAGGAGCCAAGTATAACAGCAGTGGTTCAATTGATCAACCACATCCAGGCCATGTTAAAATGTGCTGTGCTGGGGTGTTTTGGCTGCTGCAGATATTGAGCAAGAATAACAAGTAGGGATGAAAAGAAATTGTAAATGTGTACCAGACTGAGGCCACTGGGAAAGGAGGAGAGGGTTTAGACCACTCAGACCTACAGAAAAAGTGGGGAAATGGGGCAAAGCTGTGATGTTCATCATTGGAAGAAAAACAAACAAATCAAGTGACAACTCTAGAGGCTTCCAGAAACAGAAGAGAACAGAACAGAGTAGGGAAAACAACAGGATAGAATAGAATAGAAAGGCAAAAGAGAATACAATAGGACAAATAAACAGAATAGAATAGAACAAAATAGAAAAGAACAAAGCAAAACAATACAGAACAGATTAAAAATAGAATAGCATAGAACAGAACAGAATAGAATAGAACAAAACAGAATAGACTAAAATAGAATAGAACAAAGCAAAAATGTACAGAATAGAATAGAAGTGAACAGAATAGAATAGGACAAATCAAAACAACACAGAATAGAACAAAACAAAATTAAAATAGATTTCATATAATTTAATAGAATAGAACAAATCCAAATAGAATTAAATAGAACAAAACAGTACAGAATAGAAATAGAATAATCACAGAATAGAGCAATAGAACAGAACGAAACAGAGTAGAACAGAACAAAATATAATTTAATAGAATAGAACCAAACTGAATAGAATTAAATAGAATAAAACAAAACAGTATAGAATAGAATAGAATAGAAATATAATAGAGTAGAACAGTAGAACAGAATAAAACACAGAACAGAATTGATGAATAGACTAGACTAGAATAGAATAGAAAGTATGGAATGGAAAATGTAAGGTAAGACAAGTGTCTTAAAAATTTGTTTCTCTATTGTCACCTCACATCATCTATACACGCATGCACGCACACACACGCACGCGCGCACACACACACACACACACACACACACACCGGTCCAGTCACCCAGTCACTCTTGGGGCATCTATGCAGGGATATTTTCCCTTCTGCAAGCTCTTGAACATGAAGCATGCTGAGGCATCAGCTTTCAGCATCCCCTCTAATAGTTTTTGGAAGCTTCTTCTGAAATAAATCCACTGTTTACACAGATTTTTCAAAGTCATTAGATGGTCAAAAAGGAAAAAAAAATATCTGTGAGGCACTCGCAGGACTGTTGAGCAACCCAAGATTCCCTGACTTCAAACAGCTGAATGTGAAGCTGCAGATCTAGTTTGACTGCTGCCTGGCTTCAATCAGACTGCTGATCCACAGTGTCTGTGAAAACGTGGCTGTATAGCCACCTAAAATAACTTGGAGTACTTTACACAGACATACTGTTTGCCAGGCAACTTCAGTCCTTTCCTGTGCTATTATAAACATTTTTATCATTACTTTATCAGCAATTTGTTCTGCCACTAAAGAGATGCAGGTGACAGACACTCTCACACTGGACTATACACTCACTGTCCGCTTCATTAGAAACTCCTGTACACCTGCTCATTCATGCAGTTATCTAATCAGCCAACCATGTAGCAGCAGTGCAATGCAAAACAAATCATGCAGATACAGGTCAACAGCTTCAGTTAATGTTCACACTAAATATTAGAACGAAGAAACATTGTGATCTCTGTGACTAACCATGGCATGGTTGTTGGTACCAGAGGGGCTGATTTGAGTATTTCAGAAATTGCTGCTCTCCTGGGATTTTCACACAGAACAGTGTCTAGGACTTACACAGAGTGGTGTGAAAAGAAGAAAGAAAAAAAAAAACACTGAGTGAGCGACAGTTCTGTGGATGGAAACATCTTGTTGATATGAGAGGACAGAGGAGAATGGCCAGATTGGTTTGAGCTGCCAGGAAGGATATAGTAACTCAAATAACCCTTTTTACAATTGTGGTGAGCAGAAAAGCATCTCAGCATGCACACAACATTGAACCTTGACTTAGATGGGTTACAACAGCAGAAGACCACATTGGGTTCCACTCCTGTCACCCAAGAACAGGAATCTGAGGCTACATGGGCAGAGGCTCACCAAAACTGGACAGTTGAAGACTAGGAGAAAAAAAAATTGGTCTTTTTCTAATCTTCAACTGTCCAGTTTTCTGAACATTCTGAGATGCTTTTCTGCTCACTGTGGGTGAAAGAGTGATTGAGTTACTATAGGCTTCCTGTCAGCTCAGGCCAGTCTGGTCATTCTCCTCTGATCTGTCTTATCAGTAAGGTGTTTCAGCCTGCAGACCCTCCGCACACGGGACGTTTCCCCCCCCCCCCAACTTTTTCATCATTCTGATGTTTATTGTGAACATTAACAGAAGCTCTTGACCTGTAGCTGCATGATTTATTATTATAATTTTTTTTGCATTGAGCTGCTGCTACATGATTGGCCGATTAGACAACTGCATGAATGTGCACATGAATGCGCAGGTTCCTAATGAAGTGGACAGTGAGTGTAGATTGTACTGTACTCTTAACATCATAAATATATCCTCAAAATCAAGCTCATAATCGAAATCAATCAAGCAATGAAATTTCTGGTTCATGTGATGCTGGTTCCACAAACCAATAAAAGCAAAACCCCATTGTGGCAAGAATTAATGCATGCCAAAACACACAATTCACACGAGTGGAATTGAGCTAGAAGTCATCTCTCTGTTCTTTGTAACACACTCCACACATTCTGGCAAACATCTGAAGCAAGAAAAAGCATGCTCCCACTACCATGTAATCAGACAAAATAAAAGACGTTCCCTGGATGTGGAAACATGTACCATCTGACACCGGATAAAACATTTCTATAATTACAAAACAAAGATTGAAATGGTTAATGGTTAAGTGGCGGTGAAACCACTTATTCTCAATGGAATCCACTTTAGGAAAACAATGGCAGGTCAAGACAGAGAGCTGTAAATTCATGAGGAAAAAGTATCAGTTTTATGTGCTGGTATTCATGAGAAGTGTTTATAATAAAAAGGCGCTGGTTTATTTAAATATCCACTCTGCTGACAACATAGTTATTTAGACACAAACTAAGAGTATGTATTTTGCCACACACAGAACAATCAAATGGGAAAAAATCAAGAACATCCCTCCTGTGATTTGCTTGTTGGGTTTGGACAATCATTCAGCATGTCTGCCTCTACCAGTTCCAGTGCATGTATATTACTCTGGGGAAAACAATCCCTTCTTGCCTGAGCTCTATGTTACACACGACACCATAATAATGGTCTTCACCTGCAGCCAAGGAAAAACATGAAACAAATGCCCTTCCATACTACCCTACAACATATGGAAATGTCACAGTGGTAGGGAGCCTCATCAAAGTCTGTGAAGACTATTGGAAAATGGCTTCAGACCTGCCGTGGCACCCTCATTACTGTGTCCAGCATTAATCCTGGGTAGAGAGGCCCAGAGAACAATAAGAATAAATGCTCGGTATTGTAACCCTGCCCGCTCTGCCTCACTCTCTGAACATTGCACAGCCACTAATCAGAGCTCTTCTCATGTAATGGGAAAGTCAATAGCTGCATACAATCAGTAAACAAATTCTGCTATTTTTAAAAAAGAGCCCTGGTCTCCATTTTAGAGCTGGCAATTTAAATTATTCTACCGTGTAACACCTTAATTGTGTAAGACAAAGAAGATGTCGAGAGTACAAAGGAGCTGGGAGTGAAGCAGGAGCTTCATGTAATTTCTGCGCTGCCATGCACAGATGACATGTGATAAGCATTCTGCTTTGCTGATGCCAAATGACAGTTTGCAGTTAGTGGCCATAATAAGACAGAGGCAAACTGTTTGTCTTCAACTTACTGCAAATGTCACTCCCTTAATGAAGATAAAAGAAATGCAGTTAGGAGCATATCAAGCACATGCCATATATAATTGTGTTCTTAGATCACTTTATCGGCAGCTAAACAATCGCTTTTATTTTCAACGTTCAAACTGAAATGGGTGCCTTTCACAAATATTGATCTTTTCAAGTCACACTGTTGATCTGTTTCGTTTGAGAATAGAACATCGTGTCCTTGCAGACATTCAGATTTTTTAGATCTGAAGTGCATTACATATTTTGTAAATGTATAAAAGAAGTCTTATAGTCACTACATTTCTTAGTACACTAGTAGTTTTGGACAGTAGACATGTAAACAATAGAATGAAGACAATCAGCTGGAATTTTTATTCGTAATAAAATTACATCATACTTTCAGTGATGGGACTCAAAGCTGTGATTCTCAACAGACTTGTGAAAGGTCTTATTGAGTCACAGCACCAACACTGAAACCAGTGCTATGTTCTCCATGAAGTCAGGTGAGGCTTGAGTATGGAACAGGTAGAGTCTCATCCCGACCAGACCTAACAGATGTTCATCAACATGACTCAACCCTAAACACTAAACTATAGCGTGCCTGAGAGTCTTTACATGCCTCACACACCCTTTAACATAAATTCACACTCACACATTTATCACACAAAGCTTACACAATATGTCAGCTTAAAAGTAAAGTAGATCCTCAAAGTTTTAACAAACACTAAATGTAATTAAGCACACAATGTAAATCATTTAACAAAACCAGTACATGATGTGTATTCAATATAACACAAAGAAAGAACACCTATTAATAATATTTGGTGTCAGAGCAGAATATTTAGAAATCTTAAAGGTTTTTAGTTTGTCTTTCTGAGTGAATCCTTAAAGTTTCTGTTTGGAACCCTACATAATAGTGTTTCCCTATCATCAGAAGTTTCAAGCTGGAAGCTGGGAACTCTTAATCATGCAATGAACCCTTGAACAACCCTTGAAGAACATTTTGTTTTTCTAAGAGTGTATAGCACCTCTGGCCCAGTGACCACCATTTATAAATACTCTGCCACTACTATGTGCACTCTGTGCTGTGAACGTTATATTAGTAGGCCTACTAGTTAGTGTGGTACTTTAGACTATAAGTAGAGGTCTCACTTGACAGTGGAGTTAATGCGCATCATGGACAACTGAGACATATTCGGTAACCCTGCTTAAACCTTATGCATTCTGTACAAACATACTCTTTGTACCAAAATGGTATGAAACAACACACCTACACGTATGCGCTGCAGTTCACGAGCGCGCGCATTCACCGTGTAGCGCGTAAAGCTTTCTTTATTGGGCTCTAAACAATTTGTGCTGAAATGCATGCTTCCAACACATTTTCAGATGTGTGCATTAATAATTTACCACTGACATTCGATGACCTTAAAAAAAGCCATTGCGCAGTATATTAGATAAACGTATGACAAATGCGCGTTGCCTTTTTTTTTTTTTTTTTAACAGAATGTGCCAGATTTTCCCCGTTGCGTGAATGTACTAGCAAAAGTGTGATGCAACAGTTTCGGTTGTTTGTAAACACTAAAGATTTCCCACATTTCCAGACTCGTGATATGGTGCACACAGATGACGAAATGTATCATCATAGCAATCAAGCGTTTCATTAGAGCTGAGCATCGCGGTGAGGCCAGTGTGAGACTCAAATTGAACAAACGCATGAACACTTCATGGATTTGACTATTTGCTCTTATAATTCATCATCATCATTATCTCTCTCTCTTTTTTTAAAATCCTCATGAAATTAAAATATTTAATACTGATTGATCAACAATAGGTTATATAGAACTGCTTGTTCCGGTTTATATTGTATTTCTCTCGTGCGTTAGGAGGAGGAACAAGCAGGTGGGTGTGAAGTGATTCACTAAAGGACCTGTGGATAACAAGGATTTAAGTTTGCACAGATTAGTTAATTATCCACAAATGCGCTTTTCCTCTTAAGGGTGGGGACACATCACTGCCAGCGGCAACAGAACCCAAAAAACCCCTAGTCTGTGTGAAAACCCCCACCAGCCCGCATCTTCTCACACGCAGCAAGCGGAGCTGAAATGATCCAGATCTAGCGCGAGAACGGGATCTTTTGTAAGAGGCCACCTTAACGAATAGGTCCGGATTAATCATTTATCTTTAGCTGCTTAAAGCAGTGATGGATGTGTCTCGTCACTCAGCCTCACCACAATAGATGCACAACGTTTTGTTCTTGCCAAATAAATCACCCGCATTGTTTAAGGTACATTGATCAGTCTAATGACTTGTAATAGGCTTCTAATTGGCGCAGAAATCTGCTCGCCAGGTAGACCAGCTGACGGCTCTGCTGTTTCAAATCGTGAACCGAACAGTCTTTATAAAAGAATCACTTCAATATTTAGGTACGAAAATACCACAGGTAGAATACCAAATAATATGCATGACAATTCTAAACTAATTAAAAGGAATGCATTCATTTAAATAAATTCAATATGCTATAAATATACACAGCATTCATAATACATGGAAGTACTACAATGTTTAATTAATGTAATTGTTTTTTTTTTTCAACTTTTTATTTATTTTATTTTTTTTAAATCAATCATCACTGACTTTGACATTTTGTAAATATCCCGGGGAAAAAATAGCCTCTTGTTAAATCGCATAAGAAATCTAATTTATCTACAGGATGTTCCGATGGTCCTGATTAATTAACAATTACGTGTATACTTGTGCATGCAGACAAATAGGACAATATCAGATCAGATCGAATCAAAATAGCATCGCCTTTGTCTAATACCCAAAATTGCTATATAAAATGTACGAGCACATTCGTTTAGGAAATCTATATGAATATGATTCAATGCATTACAGACAAATAAAACAATCAACTGTAATATGGAGTGCAAGAGAGAAAGTTGCACAGGCACACGAGAGGGAGACTTTTCTTAACTGCAGCCAAATGCGTTTATTTATTTATTTTTTTTAAAAAACAGATATTTAATGGCGTTAATTGTTTGCCTGTCAATTTACTGTAATTACAGAAATGAAGTAATTTTCGAGCCTCCGTCATGCGAATTTGAATAAACTTTTTAGATTCCCCTCTCCATAGGAGGGATTTAAAGCAAAGCGCTTTGGTGCAAATTGCGGCCGGGCTGCCTGGCACCGCTCAGCCTCTATAATGGAGCATTATTTGGCAATTTTGAATACTGTAATGCACAGCTTTCGGCGAGGCCATTTTCAAGAAAATTGCTTTAACTTTTAAAAGGATGATGATTCACTCTAAAGCAGGCCATTGTTAAATTATGCCATTACCCTTAAATGTTTTAAGAAGTAAAAAAAAAAAACAAAAAAAAAAAAAAAAACAAACCACCACACACATTGGTATGATGCATTGATCTTCATATAAAAGACAAAAAAGAAGCATCATTGAACGGTAAAAAGAAAAACGCAATAAAGAGGTGACAAAATACCTGTATTTAATGTATCTTTGTATTTTAAACAACAAGGAAAATCCCCGAGATATGTGCGTAATAAGTTTTCTTCTATTCTGTTGTCACGATACCGATCATTCTAAATCTTTCCTCATAATGCATTATAGATTTTAATGTTTTTAATGCCTAAAATTGTGTAAAGCGTCAGTGGAAAATGTGCGGTGGATTTAAAGTCGCATCCTCTAAGACGCGCGCGCGTTGCTTTTCCAAAGGCATTTAAACGGAGCGCTGCTGTGGGCGCACGCGCGCATTTACCCCCACAACAGCACACACACACACACACACACACGCACGCACGCACGCACACACACACACGCACCGTGATCTTTCACACCTGTTGTGAGATTAGTAATTCCCGTCTGATTTCTTCCTCCGGGCTTGTCTTGAGGTGACTGCAAATTACAAAACGTACGATCAGTGTACAATTATTTGAACCCTTCGTAAATATTGATCAAAAGGAAGAAAAAAAAAAGTCTATAAACTCAAACTAGTATCACAGTTGACATTAGTGTGTAAGATGCAAACAAAACGTTTGAAAGATTTAGGATAATCAGTTAAAATTGAACAGAATTTGTGTGTGCAGACTGCATGTTTTTTTTGTTTTTAATGAAAACATTTAAAATTCAAAATTTTGTTGTCACCTAGAGATATTTTCCTGTCATATAGCCTGTAAGCTGTCGCAGGAGAACGTCAGAAACGGCATCAAACATATCAAGACATCATGCACAAAAAACAACAACAAATCAGTCGCTTACCAGAGAGGACCGCAGACTTATTATACACCAATATGAGCTCTACTCTGTTATAAGTGAAGTGACTGCGTCTTGATGGCCATATAGCCTACATATTAAAAAAAAAAATCCTTAAAAATACCAGATCACTTGACGCTTGACAGTGGGATCCGGTACCTCGGTTATTGATTGACATTCTACTTTAGTATTTCTGTCATGGACACGTCTCTTATTGGCTGAACTCGACTCGTCGTTTAAGTATCCGCTGCGCAGATTGGCTGAGTGTCCCAGGCAGCTGTACTTCAAAGAAGGCGCTCTCTACAACTAGGTAGAGTGTGAAGCCTCAGCCAAGGGACGAGCGACCCGAGTGGAGACCTCAGCAAAACGCGTCCTGTCCGAGTCAAACTGGAACATAATAACACTGTAGTCCTGAAAAGTTCAGCATAGAGCAGTCACTGGTTATGGCTACTTCTATACTTGGGGTAAGTCGGCAGTTTTTACTGGAAGCTTGCTTATGACCTTTTTTTCTTCATACTTCTGTTTTCATTAGGCAACACTGAGCTCCCTGTAACTTTATACTGTTTTTGTTGCGTTTTTGAATATTAGAAAATAGCAACGCATTTACTTGCTCTAATAGCCTTTTATTTGTAAGTTACATTCAATTAAAGACGTCTGTTCAAATGGTTTATATGCATTTTAACTAGATTTCTTATTTATTTGATTAAACTTATTAAGTGTCCATGTGAAGGTATACTTTCCTCACTTCGGATTCTTTAAACCCTTCTCAAAGCATGATGTTTAGGTTTTCTTATATTGAAATATTGTTGCATAGTTAGGAACAAACTTTACTTTTTTTTTTTTACAGGAAGAGCCGCGGTTCGGAACTACCCCTCTGGCTATGTTGGCTGCGACCTGTAATAAAATCGGCAACACAAGTCCTCTTACCACTTTACCCGACTCCAGCGCGTTTTCCAAAGGCGGATTTCATCCCTGGAAAAGATCCTCGTCCAGTTGCAACTTGGGCTCCGGTTTGCCGGGATTCAGCGTGGCGACGAGCCGCAGCACCTCTGGACTAACAACCACGACGGGCACGAGCAATAGCGCGTTTTGCCTGGCGTCCACCTCGCCAACTTCCTCCGCTTTCTCCACCGAGTACAGCAGTTTGTTTTCTAACTCGGCGAGCGTTACCTCGCAAGAATCCGGACAGTCGGCGTTCATTTCCAAAGTGCACACGTCGGCCGAGACTTTGTACCCACGAGTGGGCATGGCGCACCCGTACGAGTCGTGGTACAAGTCCGGCTTTCACTCCACGATCTCGGGCGAGGTGGCAAACGGCGCGTCCTCGTGGTGGGACGTGCACACAAACCCGGGCTCGTGGCTCGAGGTGCAAAATCCAGCTGGCACGCTGCAGAGCTCGCTGCATTCGGGCACGCCGCAGACCATCCACTCCCAGCTCGGCGGCTACAATCCCGACTTCTCGAGCCTCACACACTCGGCTTTCAGTTCGACTGGCATCAGCCCAACGGCGTCCCACCTTCTGTCCACCAGCCAGCACCTGTTGACGCAGGACGGCTTCAAAACCGTCATCCCCACGTACACAGACACTTCGGCGACCAATGCCATGATATCAGGTGCCAGTTCAGGAATCGGGAGCTCGTCTAGATCCTCCAGGAGATACTCAGGCAGGGCGACGTGCGACTGCCCGAACTGCCAGGAGGCAGAAAGGCTCGGGCCTGCTGGTGCCAGTCTGCGCAGAAAAGGACTCCACAGTTGCCACATCCCAGGCTGTGGCAAAGTCTACGGAAAAACATCTCACCTCAAAGCGCACCTCAGATGGCACACTGGAGAAAGGCCCTTCGTGTGCAACTGGCTTTTTTGTGGAAAACGCTTCACCAGATCTGACGAGCTCCAGAGGCATCTTCGCACCCACACAGGGGAGAAAAGATTTGCGTGCCCGGTGTGCAACAAGCGCTTTATGAGGAGCGACCACCTGAGCAAGCACATCAAAACGCATACGGCCGGAGGTGGGGGCAAAAAAGGCAGCGACAGTGACACCGACACAAGTAACCTGGAGACCCCCAGGTCCGAGTCCCCGGAACTGATTTTGGAGGGTGTGAACCCGAGGGTCACGGTCAAAGAGCAGTCTCCTCATCACGAGTCCTGAGCGGCCTGATCCCGCCAACATGCGAATGACATTAAATGCTATCGATACAAAAACTTCTCTCCAAAAAACAAAAAAACAAAACCTGGTAGGTTATAATTAAAGGACAAAGACACGGGTCAGGAGTTGGATGAACTGTTTCGGTGACACTTTAGGCTTTTTTTTTTTGAGATAGGAAAAACGAGGCTTTTTATTAAGGCCCATTAATTGGGGATATGATTATTACAAAACTAAAACTGATTATTCCTATTTCACATTTCAGGCCGATTGTTAAAAACTATGTTCTGAAAGGTGATATCTAGTTCTGATCGGTTCGGTGCGCAGGAGAAAGAGGATCCAACTGAACACGGCTGGAAACGAGTTGAGCTAACTGTGTAGATATATTGACAAAATAACATGATATTTTTCCCTGTAAATGTTCCTTATTACTGTTTCGTGGTGGATCCTGAAATTCAGGGAGTTTTCTTTACTTTCGACGCACTTTGTGGATGTCAGTATGTATGTAACACAGCTATTTAAAATTCAGTTACTCCTTTCTTTACCTTGCTAAAAAATATATAAATGTTTAATTGTAAAGTCTCGCGTATAAGGCTTTCATTTTGTAATTAAAGGTATTTAAAATCAAAAGCTATTTTGTTGTGGTTTTGATGCACGTGGTTCATAATAATAATAATAATAATAATAATAATAATAACTTATTATTATTATTATTATTATTACTATTATTATTATTATTATTATCTCTTTATTATTATTTTTTTAGTGAGCGCATAATTAACCCATTCCTAAATTGTCTTCAGCAGTTACTCAGATCATTTGAACGTTATTTGGTGTTTCCAACCGAGAACATGAAATAACGTGTGTACTTTTAGAAACAGTATATCAATATTGCGGTTCTTAAATGCGCCAACGCAAACCGACACAGTTTCCCAATGGAATAAATCAATAGTTAATGCCCTGGAACATGCATTTTACGCCCAAATGAAAATCTTGTTAAATAGTATTAATTATGACTTGGAGCACATCACAGCCCCATGTGTCTTGTATCCGCGATTAGGGATTCGTGTCTTATCAAATATCTAATTAATCTCCGAGACATCATTTGTTCACGCGCTCTTTATCAGCGCTTTTCCGAGGGGGTTCGGTGACAAAAGGGCTCTGAATATTTATTTTAATCGGTCGAATTAACTGCTTACATTTGCATGTCAAACGGAAAATGTCCATTTAAGAGGAGGCTATGGTATAAAGCAGCTTTTAGCCTTTATAAGCGCAGCACTTGATTGGTGTTATGGGAACATTTCCCCCCTTTTTTCTGGATGCCACTTTTGAGAAGGAAAATGGGAAAAGCCATATGCAAATCGTGATTTTAAAATGCTCTTGTTGCGATGCAGTCAAATGGTCGCTGGATGTTATTTGAATATCAGTGGCCGCGCACTGAAAGGGTTCAAGGATGCTCTCTGACTCCTTTGTGTTTATCCAGTGCAGCGTCCGATCTGAAAGAAAGAAGCTGCGGTATAATTAGACTGCCGCTCAGCCTGGGAACCCAGGAGGGCTACACGTCTCAGCCAGGAAAAGCGCCTTGTGGGGAAGGAAGTTAAATTGACCAGAAGGCAATAGATGAAAATAATTTTCATTTCCTGTAGTAGGCTACGCTTGGTAGCTGGTCTTAGAAGCAATAATGAGGGCAAAATACACAAAAATAAATCGTTCCATTATCAGATAATTTGACATTTTACAGGCTTGAAACAGGCGGCAGTGAATGAATACAAAAAAGAAAGTCTAAAATGTAGTCGGCATCTAATTGTAATTCTGTTAGTGTTGTGCTGTATTTAATAACCAGCAGCAAAATTGTTGTCTTGTAAATTATATGAGAAGGGTTTACTTTATTTTAACAAACAACAGATGCCTGAATTGGATTTTCAGCCTTTTAAAAATGTAATGTCGGACAGCCGATTGGGGTTTTATTGCGGACACTGCAAAATGCGTGCTGCGGAAATGAGCGCTGTTTGGCCGTGAAGGCATTCATAAGCACGCTTTACAATTATATGGTCTCATTAAGATTTACAAACGGGAGAGTAGCCGGACGAGAATGAATCATTGAGAGGTGGCGGCTCGCCTGCGGTCCTGGACAGAGAGCGCCGTCAATCAGAGCTTTATTCCGCTTTGGCGGAATGCGCTCTTGCTGGGAGAGAGGCAAAAAGTCAAGCTTTGTTCGCGCACCACAATAAAGACAGATCAAAGAGCCGCGGTCTGTGCGGGATACAAGCAGGATGAGCACCATAACACTGATCAAGGAGCTCACACCGCTGTCCAGGGTCAAAACAAGGTGTCCATCTATAATGACTATCTACACAAAATTAGATACCTTCTTTTATGAGGATGTGCAAATCTCTAATGGGGCAAATTGTTATTATTAATAAGAATATAGGTAGTTGGCAGGACAGGAATTAAATATTTGGCTATGTAATTTTAGCAATAAACTCAGACATACTTGGCTCAGTAGTATACTCATCTTTTCTCCTCAATCTTGTGCTAACAGTGGTGATTATCACCATATCAAGCAAACGGACCTATACTCCTAGATGTATCCCACTGACATATTTTTCCTCCCCATGAGATTTCCACACTCATCCATGTATAAATTCTCAGAACGATCTTTCAGAACAATTGACAACAATTACATAAACATATATAAATATACATATATCAATGTCAACTCCGGATTTTTTTTTATTTTTAACAATGCACGTAAATATTCTTGAAAATAAGATCACTGGGTCACTTCCCTAATAGACAGCATTGCTGATTTGAACAGGTAGCTAGTGTAGTGCTTTCAGGAAAGACATTTGTACTTGAGTGCTTTGATGCTGTTTTAAGTAGGCGAGCTCAAGTGTGGTTTTTCTGATTAAAGTGGAAGAACAACTGTGAATATTGGCCAACTGCATACAACAACTTCAGAAGATAAAGGTAAAAATGATTATATGGTAAAATGCTGAAAGCTTAGCCTTTCAGAGTGTTTTTGTGAACAACACTGAGGACAGCGTACAAGTGCATGTCGTCGTGTGGAGAAGCTCTCAGCCTTCTCAGCGCTCCACATTTCCTCCCCGGGCCAGAGGAAAGCGGAGCTGATTTCAAGTGACGCTCATCTCATTCCACAGCATGAAGGTCAGGAGAGAGTACAAAACACCTAGACCTTATTTCAACACAGTGCACTGGTGACTTTTGCAAAGAAGTATATTAAACATAAACGATTGTAGTGTTGTTCTGCTTTAATTTTAAAATAAAATCCTAAAGAGATATATTAGTGCTGTTAGTTGGAAATTAGGCTACTTGTGGAAACTTTCAAAAGGAAAACACACAAGCGTTCATGTTTAACATGGAACCATTCTGATTTTATAAATATGAAATATGAGTTTTCTAGTAATATCATGTTTGGTTGATATTAAATGGAAACCAATCAATTTAACACAAAAACATGTGAATTATACCAGTAGGTCAATGCAAGCATGGAGGATACCTGTGATTATTACGGTAATTCATGCAATTTTGCTGGAAATATTTCAATTACTATTATAACTAAGGCATAATATCTAATATGCTGAAAGAGCTACTATACAAGTAAAGCAGCTCTATGAAACTCCTGGGGTTTTAATCAATGAACTTCAAAGGATAATGACAATGAATGATGGGTGTAGGAATTTCCCATGCTTCCTTGTAAAAGAACTGCCAAATCTGAACGGGACTACGCTTTAGTGCAACACATATCGTGTCTGAATACCGAGTTGGATATTGTCTCATGCTCAAAAAAAACAAAAAAAAAGTAAAACATTGTGAAGAAGCTAAAATACGCATACGAATGTATGAGAAGAGTTCTCGCTGTTTGTCAAAGTATTTTGGCGCCCTCTTCTGGGAATTTATTTTAAATTAGTGTTTTAACCATGGAATGAAAGAAAAGGTTCGATCAGACATACAAACTAATTTTACTACAGCAAACACAAACTCATTACAGGTCAATGTATTCCCAAAACAGTTTCACATTAAAACACAAGTCATATAATTACACCAATAGGAAAATGTTACTTCTGGGTCTCTCCCTCAAGTTTCCTATCTTGGACTTCTGTTCCTTTCATTCCCGACTCTCACCGTTTCCTTACCTCTACTCATGACTCTTTCCTTACTCCCAGTCCTCACTCTTATTCTCTCCCTACTCCTGCTCCTTACTCTCTCCCTACTCCTATTTCTTCCTTTTCCACATCTATTTCGTTCAAAGCCATCACTCCTCTCTTTCCTAATCGCCTTACTCTCTCGTTGTGTATCCCGGCTTTGACTCCTTCCTTTTTCATTTCTACCTCGGTCATTACTCACACTTCTTTGTTTGGTACTCCTTTCTTTCTCCCTTACCCTTTCATTATCCAAACTTGTATCCCCCCTTTTCCTCCCTCTCTCTTTACTCAAACTCCGATTTCTCTCACCATCTCTGCTGCTGGTTCTATGTTCACTCTTCTCTCCTCCACCTCCTCTTCTCTCCTTGTCCTTATTCCTCCATTCGGTCTCTTTGCTCTCATTCTGTAGGCTTTCTTTTCTATGTGGTGACCTCGGAGCTTTTTCCCGTCGTCTGTCCTGCTCGTCTGACTGCCTGCGTGCGTGCTTGTCTCGGCTACGCTTAGAATCAGGACTTGGAACGTGATTTCTATTGCAATGCTCCTTGTTTTTTCCTCTCTGTCTTCCGTCACTCTCACTATCAGAACTGCTGTCACTGGATGAGTCTATCCTTCTCTTCTTTTTCCCCTTCTCTTTTTTAGCTTTGTGTCTTTCGGGTTCAGACTCTGAGCTGCTACTGTCTGAGGTGCTGCTGGAGGAACTCTCAGTCGGCTTTTTCTTCGGTTTGCGTTTCTTCTTTTTCTCCTTTTTACTTTTCTTCTTCTTGTCCTTTTTCTTTTCTAGCCGGTCAAGTTTTCTTTTTTTTTTTAAAAAAAAGGAAACAATTGATTTAGGCATTTAAGAGAACTCAAATTATAAGAAAATTAAACAGCTGAATATAAAATCTATCTTCATTAGAAATTAACTATAAAATGCAATATATTATATATTTATATATATTTCTTACAGTCCTTATATTATTTTACCATTTTAATAGCAGTGGAATAATTACAAATCCCGAAGAAGATTTTTAGCAGATTATTATGCTGCACACAGGAATAATTTCACACTTCAGATACATTTCCACATAGCATATTCTGTTCCATAAATATTTACACACACCTGAGGAGCTTTTGTTTCTGCTTCGTGGTTAAAGATTTAAGGAACTCGACTTCAGGATCATCTTCTTCCTCACTGGCCACAAACTCCTGTGGTAGAAGTTCAGTAATTAATCATATTAGCACTTATACCACTGAGCTTAAGTATGCTACACCTACACCCAGACACAGAGATTTGGGCAGTCAGTCGAGTACCAAAATAAAGAATGTATGGGAAATGGAATTAGGAATACAAATAAGTGAAGAGTTTTGGGAACATGCTATAGATAGGACAGGATACAGTCTACCACTTCTTGTGCCCGTCTTGGACTCATCCAATTGAAAGTTTTACATAGGGTCCATTTGTTGAGACTGTAATATATCCAGAAGAGGAAGACAAATGTGATAAATGCCATGGCTCTCCCTGTCATCTTAGCCATATGTTTTTCCTTTGCTCTGAGCAGTATGGGTTTTGGACTGCTTTCTTTACTATTATGCCCAATATTTTCAGAGTACATCTAAAACCTTGCCTATTGATTGCTATATTTGGGATTCCTGATGCCTCAGTTCCATTAAGCTCTATACAAAAAGATATAGTTTTCACATCCTTAATATATAGGGGGGGAGAGTGAATTTGAACAAAGTGTAAAAGAAAAATTAAAGAGTACAGAGTGCTCCTTTTTTGTTTACACACACACACACACATACATATATACATATACACACACACATACATACACACACACACACACATACACACATATATACATAGATGCAAAAAATGTGAGTTGTATTGCATCTGTGACAGGAGGTATTTTTTTTTAAATAAAAATATTTTGGAAAAAAAACAAAACAAGAATGTGTATGTAAAGGCCAATAAACATGAGCGCCACAAGCTCTATAAGCTGTAAAATGAGCAATGTTCCTGCTCCCCTGCTTTCCTATAATTTCGGTAGTTTGTCTCATCAAGCCTGCTCTCTTGACTAAACTTGCTGTGACTGGAATCGCTGTGCCGCTGTCTGATAATTGGCCGTTTTGCTGCAATCACACTCTCTCTTCTCCTTGCTCGGAACTAGGCATGGATATCATTGGTCTTATTTGAGCCTGAGGGGGTCGGGGGGGACCTGGAGATTACCTGTGCTGGATCACAAACAGTGGCGTTCCTCCCAAGGACACATTTCTTCAGCGCAAACCCACTGTTCCGCATCTCTGCCATTAACTCGGAGGGGTGCATCGACGGGCCTGTTTGCACAAAACACAACATCATGGTCACATTGATGTGTGTGTGCATCCCCCTCAGAGGGGAGCACAGCAGCAGCTTTGTTAACAGAAAGGGACACCAAATCAACTCACTCGTCCCCTGACTGGGCAAATCACACTGTATTATTCTGCCAAAGCAGTGGTTAGAGCAAATCAGAATACACAATAATTGCATTTTTCTGGCAGCTCAGGAGGAGGGCCAGTTTGAGAACTGTCACGCTGGACCCAGGAGGAGTAAACACATTACTGTACTGCTATACGCTCTGATTACAGTCCTCAGCGCACACAACTACTGCTTCCTGCACTGAGAGGCATTCAAGAGACTCTGGATCATGACTGCCCCAAGTAAAAGCACTGCTGATGATTCCTGATGCAAATTTTGCTGTGATGTAAGGGTTTCATTTATAGTATGCACATATGTGCCTTGTTATAGTCTAAAGATATAGTCTAAAGCAATAAATATAGTTTGCACAAATTCAACAACAGTAAGCATGCCATCAAGCCTTCTCAGGATCAAGGAAATGTAGTATCTACCTTTAATAATGTATTCTAAGATGACAACACTGCCATCTTCAGGGCCAGAGAAATTCAGCACAGAGTTTTTCCATTCACAAGCATTGCAGTTAATAATGAATTAGTAACATTACAGACAGCAAAAGATTAGCAGTTGTTTCTGTCAGTTTATGACGTCTATTTAAAAGCATACTGATACGTAACAATCGATGATTATGTAAAAATACTATGAATTAAAGAAAAAAAAAGATTTACCTGCTTCATCATTTGTTACAGAGCTGGCGTTGATTCCTGACAGGCCAAAGAGAGGACACTCCCTGTCTGTGTTCACATGACCCCACTTATGACACTTGATACACCGTACATTCCGCACCTACAGAATAAATGTCAAAAATTCACTAATTGCTCTATTTATATGTCTATATGGATCTAAATTATAATAAAGTACAGTGACAGAGGTCAAAGTACTGATACTGTTAAAAATCGGAGAGAAGATGGTCAAATAAAGTCTAACCTGGATCCCAAAAGGCTGATCTCTGATGTTCATGTCATCTTTAGCATACCTAAAGAGGAGTGGGAAGTAAGAGAACAGAAGGACGACGTTATCAGTATTAGGATAAGTCTTACTCATTTGAACACACACAAAGAGTTCAAAAAACAAGCAAACAAGCAAACAAACAAAAAAAAACAACAACTTACTTTTCACGAGGAGCTACCTTCTGCCACTCAAACTTATACTCAGATTCTCCTTCCTGTCAAGACGATAAAAAAACATTATAGCATGGGGATATGGATTTGTCATATGGATAATGTGAGGAATGATATAACAATCAACTTCTATGATATGGCTGGAGTCCCATATGCCTTGCAGAATCTGCAAAATGATGATAATAATAAAAAAATAAGAGGGACCATAAAAATTGTTTTTTTTTTATTTAGTTCTGCCCTGAACAAGCTATTTCACATAACAAAATGTTTACATATAGTCCACAAGAAACAATAATAACCGAATTTACACAAATGAACCAGTTCAAAATACATACCATACATACACTTGGTTCTTAATTCTATGTGTTGCTATCTGGACGATCAACGACTGTTTTTATGTTTTGTGATATTTGTTTATGAATCCGTTGTTCATCCTGAACAGTTAAACTGCCCACTGTTCTTCTGAAAAATCCTCCAGGTCCTGCACGATATTCGGTTTTCCAGTATGTTCTGCATATTTGACCCCTTTCCAACGGTGGCTATACAACCTTTTCACACTGAGGACAACTGAGGGACTTGTACAGAACTATTCCAAAAGGTGCAAACATTCACTGATACTCAAGAAGGCAACACACTCCATTAAGAGCCGGGGGGGATATAAACTTTTGAACAGGTTGGTCGGTGTAAACTTATTATTTCGTCTTCTGGGAAAAATGTAAATATCTTATGTAGCTTCTGAAGGGCAGAACTAAATGAAAAAAAAAACCTTTATACACTTTATTATTATTTATTTTTTTCAGCATTTTGCTAATTCTGCAAGGTGTATGTAAACTTATGACCTCAACTGTAAATTGCTGGATTGTCAATAATTTTATAACACTAACCAACTCAACAGTCAACACTGTTTGGTAAGATTTGTAAATGTGCCATTACAATTTTGCTGGCATAGCGTGCATTGTGAAAATGTTTCCAAGTTCTGTGAAAATCACAGGTTTATATTAGTGTACTCAATCTAATACGTTATCATTCCTCATTCACAGAGACTTGTATGGCAGAAGCGGCACATAATTGAAGCCCAAATAAAAAAGTGCTGTGATTTAACAGAGAAAAATATCAGATTGAGGACATGGGGAATTTTTCTGTAAGGACAAAAACATGTAACGTTAAGTGAAACAGTCTTAACTGTCGGCACTTTGTTACAGCCAGTACATTTTGCAGCACAGAAAAGTTTAAGACAGAGGACTTTACATTTAGCGGTTTCTCGGTGATGTGACCAGCCTTTTATAGTGTTAAATTCAAGACAGAGAATGAAGACACAGGAGCTGGTGTGGAAACAACTGTTTACAGTGCAAGTCATAACAGGAAATAACTTTTGGACATTTCATGACATAAAATATAACTACAAATGGATGAAAAAAAAAAACTATGATGCATCACCCATGAATAACCCACCATCCTGTCTGTGATTATTTTCCTATAAGAGCACAACCCAATCATGTTTAAATACTTACATAAACCACTTCATCTAAAGCATTTCAACATTTTTTTAGGACTTAGGACTTAAATTCCTACTTAGTAGCATGACACAACTTACCTCTTTGGTTTCCTCTTCAAAGATCAGACAGTTCATGAAAAAAACAGACAGAAAGACAGGGAGTAAGTACACAAAATTTTATTTTAAAAAAATGCAGCTTCATCATCCCAATGATCAGAATTTAATTACCTTTGGATGCACCAGGAGGAGCTTCATACATAAAATTCAGGCCATTTTTCACCCGGTCGTCACCCATTAGCAGTCTAAAACACATCAGGTTGAATCGATTAAGAACATTACTACAGAAGGCAAACACTGCCACCACCAGGCAACATCAGGTATTTAACAAGGGATGAGACGTAAACTGCAATATTCCTGTGCTCACACACTCTACCTGTCAGCATATTATTAAAGAATCTCTTGTGCTGATGTGATCTAAGGAAATTCCTTCAGCAAACAATGCAATGCAAAGATTAACACAAACTTGTGCATAGGAAATCTGTACAATATGTATGAACAAGATGTGTTTGAAGCCCATTCACAACCAAACTGGTGCCCCTCACCCACACACAACCATGTCAGTGGATGGTTTCACCCCAAATAGCATGAAAGCTTGTACACTGTGCCAGTTAAACCTGTCCACCTTATTCAACCATTTTGAAGCATGCAGTTGTGCACAGTTAGTAACAAGATTCAGTTAAATCTATTGACTAACCTGTTGTTGTAGGTCTCCTGCTCTTTCACGTAAGCCTGCATCAGTTCCTCCTGCTTCTTCTTGTCGAAGGTTATTTTCTGCTCCGCCATCCATACCTAAAATATACATTATTCTCATTATTACATAGTCATAAAACCCAAAAAAACATACACAATCTTCCATTTACGCTGAATGTAGTCGATGTTTAGTACCTGAAGTTGGATTCTTTCATTTCACACTGAAGCTAGACAACACTATACACCTAAACCACCACAATCCAGTTCATCAAAACTGGACAGTCATGTTTGACAGGTCATGTTTCCAGTCTTCAACTGTCCAGATTCAGTGAATCTGTACCTGCCGTTGGCTCAGATTCCTGTTCTTGACTGACAAGAGAGGATCCCCACATCACCTTCTGTTGTTGTCAGGCTCAAGGTTTGGCATGTGGAATGTTCTGAGATGCTTTTCTGCTCTTCACGGTTGCGAACAGTGTTTATCTGAGTTACCACAGACTTCCAGTCAGCAAATTCTCATCGACAAGGCGTTTCTACTACCAGAACTGCTGCGGACTGGATGTCATTCACAACATTCTGTGTAAACTCTATGGATTGATGTGTGTGAAAATCCCAGGATATCAGCAGTTTCTGAAAAACTCGAACCAACAACCATGCCAGAATCAAAGTCACTTAGATCAGATGATTTTGACCTGTATCTGCATGATTGGAGGATGAGTGTTTAGGATTGTTTAAACATTCAATTTAAAGGCTATTATACTTTTCATCACCATACTGGTGAAAATAGTCAAATCTGTCAGTAGTCAACGTGTAGGACTATCCCATGCTCTACAGACAGTGTATGGGGGGGGGGGGGGGGGGGGGGGAGTCAACATGATTAAATAAGTAATAGTGACGTCTCTGAAACAAACATGGACAGCAGTACTCGTAGTACTAGGCAAGTACGCGGTTGCGGACGCAGCCTTGCTCTCTTGTTTGCCGTCAAACGGTTGAGCACTGCCGTGTGTGTATGTGTCCTGTCGCAAAATGCGGTGAAAACTCCCACACGACGTTAATAGTGTGTTTAAGGTGTTTACACGTCTGTAATGCACTTCGATAACGTGACTAAAACAGGAATACTCCACATATTTACTTCTAGTATGACTTTAGCCGGATTAAGGTCATCAATAAGCGCTGTTTACATGGGAGTTTCTTAATCGGGTTAATATCGGATTAATAACCGTACTGACTGGTACCATGCCAATAAACTCGTTAAGCTAGCGTTAGCAAACTTGCTAGCTAGCTAACTAGTTTGCTTTAAAAAATTAACTGAACTTTATTTACCTTTTTTATGTTGGATTTTGAGGCTGGGTGAAAATCCTTCTTGCACATAAAATTAGCAAACGACTTCCCCATGGCTGAACGCGGATACAAACGACACAAAAAGAACAGTCGCAAACTTCCACCAAACACAGCGGCTTGTTTACTAGTGACGTATCGGTAAAGAGTCGGCTCTTTGAGTCAGCTCTTTCCAATGAAAGTTGAGAGCCGACTCACATATACACAATGAGCCGTTTATTTGAATATGTAGGAAATTATGTTACTTTTTTTTTTTTATTCAAGAAACATGATTATACACCTTCGTTCAATTGCAAATATTAAACATTATACAGTTAAGCATGTATAAACCACGGTAAAGAAAAAGGTGCCAGGGGAAGGTAATATTATAAAGTATATAATAAAAATACAAAATAAAAATACAACTGGATATATAACTCTCAAATAAATACTTTGTAAAGCTAACAAATTTTTAAGTTCTTTATAGATTTCTTATTCAAAGACTAAGTCAGTCAACAAAAATTGAGTTACTTCAGTCAACAAAAGCATAAAGTTTGGTTTCTAATTAGTTAAAACTACATTTATGAATGTGAAATGTGGTCAAAAATATGAACAACTAAATTAAATAAAATCACTTGAAGCTAAAACGTACATTTTCTTATAAAAGTGAGAGGTGTCTTGAACACTGAATATTTTATTTAATAATTTTCTGTATGTTACACCACAATACAACTGAATAAGAACAATGGCAAAATAAATGCATGCAAAGTGGTTTCATGATAGTCATTGTAGAAAATACAGTTTATGTTTATACCTTTTTAAAATTTCTATAGAAAATGATTTGCTCTATAAAATCTATGGCTTACTTTTAAAAGAGCCCTCTTTATCATTATTTCTAAGATGATATCTATGGGGTAGGAAATGCTGTTACTGTTGCAGTGTCTGGACGAAGAGACACTGTATGCAGTCAGATTTATTCAGGAAGGCGATCAGTTCTAGAATAAATGGATCTTTATCCATTAAAAAAGCACAGACAACAGGCTGTGAAAAAGAGTGCTTACAGAGTGTCAATGCACATTTGTAGTTTATTAAAACAGATTTTATACCGAATACAAAATAAAACGATTTTTTGTTAATTAGAATGCAGAGTAATATTTGAATAATAATAATAATAATAATAAGCTATGAAACGGCTCTGTATCAAATAAACCGATTCACTGAAAAGAACCGGAATTCCTGCTACTACTGTTTACAGGCAGACCAATTTTTACTTCCAGGTTAAGTGGGCGGTAACTTTTAGCTTTTAGTGAACCTTTTCGCAGATCCCTAGTACAAACACGGAAGCCGAAGGAAATGTATTCATACGCTCATGGGAAATCCAAATGTTTCAGTTTCAGATTATCCGTTAACGTCGCCCTTCGGGTTAAGGAAAAGTCGAGTTGAGTTCAATGTGTTGGGAAATGAAAACAGAAAGTCTTGCAGTAGCCATTGTAGAAACGATTCTTCCAAGAGAGCCCCGGTTACTGCCCCTTCCATAGTAGCTTATTTCTGTACTGTAGTTGATATGGCATTTGATCCAGGTGAGTGTTTTGACGTTATTAATACGTTTACATGACATTTTCTGATTTTCGTGACACATACATACATACATTATATACATACATACATTATATATATATATATATATATATATATATATATATATATATATATATATATATATATTTAGGGGGGACAGAGATAGATAGACATTGCACAGATAATATTTTTGGCTAAAGAATTGAATTACTTAACCATATATAAGAGCATTTGGGAACGTAAAATGCATATATTCTAAGCACGAATAAATGCAGTTAGCCGTAAAATGTCAAATTGGGTCATGTTGATTGATTTTCAGCGCGCAGGATTATGACGCCATCGTCCTGCGATACGTTCGTGGCTTTACCTCCAGCCTCAGAGGGACAGCGCGTCATCTTCGGCAAGAACTCGGATAGACCCTGCGATGAGGTGCAAGAGGTGGTTTACTTCCCGTCCAAAGACTACAGTCCGGGAGACAAAGTCGAGGTACCGCAATTAATCATTTATAGGATTATGTAATTCATATAATTATCATTAATTATTATTATGCTCCCCTACTAACTACCATAATAACCATTTAATGCATACATTAAAGGCAGACTTCATTTTGAATATATATATATATATATATATATATATATATATATATATATATATATATATATATATATATATTTTAAAGAGCCATTTAAACAAATGTTACTGAACTGCCCATGTATGTGGATGCCATGCATCAACATCAAGAATAGTGCAGGGGGAAAAAATAATATTGTGTTGGGGCACTCTTTCCAGGTGCTTACTGATAAAATTTTGTTTCTCTGTCATCTTTTTATTTCCAACTGGACAGTGCACATACATAGAGATAGAGCAGGCGGCCCATACTCATGCTGTAGTGTTGAGTAGACCAGCATGGCTCTGGGGAGCTGAAATGGGAGCCAACGAACACCAGGTCTGCGTCGGAAATGAGGCTGTGTGGGGGAGAGAAAGCGCCACCAGCGAAGAGGCTTTACTGGGCATGGATCTAGTGAGGTGATCGTCAGATTTTTAAAAAGTTTTTAATCAGTGCACTATCAACCATGTATGGAGGATTGAGCAGAAGTCACACAACCATAACAACTGACTCAGTAATCAGGTGAAGAGTTCAATCAGTTGTATTTAGAAACTCCCAACACCGCAGATCTTTTTACTCATATTCAAATAAAATATTTGACCTCCTGTCTGTTCTTTGGCAAAGATAATTTCTTTTAGATAACTACAATTTTCATTAATGTTCCACAGCGATAATTCTGTCAACACTTGATATATGTGGTCTGTTCTGTTTTCAGATTGGCTCTGGAGAGAGCAGACAGTGCGGAGAAGGCTCTGAATGTGATTGTGGACCTTCTGGAAAAATACGGGCAGGGTGGCAACTGTATGGAGGATGAATGCACTTATATCTACCATAACAGCTTCCTCATATGTGACCGCACTGAGGCCTGGGTGCTGGAGACCTCTGGGAAATACTGGGCTGCAGAGAGAATAGAGAGTAAATAAAAACTTTCTAGATTAGTAGAAATTACCAGATTAGCAGACTTTTCTGGAACACACAAATTAAATTCAATTTTCTGTGCTCTAACAAACCTGACTGAGCTCACAAATCAAAAACCAGTCAGCTGATCTGTTCAATCAGGTGTATCGTGCAGGTCTACTCAAAGGCCAAGGTTGGTTTAATTCCTCATTGTACATTCCACTAGTTCCTATTCCACAAATAACCTATAGACCATATCAAGAACAAGACAAGGTAACCAACTATATAGCCAAAAGTTTGTAGATGCCCAAACACATCACCCATATGTGGTTCTTCCCCAAACTGTTGCCACAGAGTTGGAAGCACACAATTGTTTAGGATGTCTTCATCTGTATTCTGTATCATTACATTTTCCTTTCACTGAAACTAAGGGACATGAATCTATTCCAGCATGACAATGTGCCTGTGCACAAAGCAAGGTCCATGAAGACATGGTTTACGAAAGTTGGAGTGGAAGAACTCTGGTGGCCTGCACAGATCCCTGACCTCAACCCCACTGAATACCGCTGCCCAACTTCACTCATGCTCTTGTGGCCAAATGAGCTCAAATCCCCACAGTCACACTCTAAAATCCAGTGGAAAGCCTTCCCAAAGGAGTGGAGGTTATTCTAATAGCAAAGGGGTACTAAATCTGGACTGGGATATACAACAAGCACATATGGGTGTGATGGTTAGGTGTCCACAAACTTTTGGCCATTTCTCCTGGTAAATTCTAAACAACATCTCTGGTTTGTTCCTATACAGATGGCTATCGTAATATTTCTAATCAGTACTCCATCACCACAAAAATCGACAAGGAGCACCCGAGGATGCGGGAGTATGCGCGGGAGCAAGGCTGGTGGGACGGCAAGGTGGCATTCAGTTTTGCAGAGGTTTACTCCTTTATGACTACAGCACGCACAGAGGCTGCTTGGGGTCGCTATTGTGAGGGACGCAGGCTTCTGGAGAAAATCAAAGGTGATTGATGTGTTTTAAGTAAGGAATAAAGCTCGATGGGGAATGCTGTTATAGGATACTAATTAATAATGGAGTGGTGTGATATTCAAGAGGGTTTTATTTCTCTTATACTAGAGTAAATTGTTGTTGCTTACATTTAATCAATGTATAAATTATTATGACACCTGATAATATAAATAACAAATGAATGCACAAGATCTAGATGCAAGCCTCAGCTTTAAAGATGAAGTGCAGAAAACCATGATTTTCAGCATGATTTTCAGAATGCTGTCAAAGGGATGAATACTATATTTGTATATTTTATATTGTACATCAAATCATAATAGCATTTTATCTCCATGGAGTGGATGAGAGTGAATTCTATGTTAATAAGAGTATTGGGTTGCCACACTTACAGGTCACATCACAGCTGAGACCATGATGGATATACTGAGAGATAAAGAGAGTGGAATTAATATGGAAGGCATGTTCATGACAACAGGAAGCATGGTATCTGTGCTCCCTAAGGACCAGTCACTGCCTGGGGTTCACTACTTCACTGCAACCCCTGACCCAGAAAGGTGGGTTTATACTACTGCTGCCTTATTCCACAGGCACAAAACATGTGTTTATGGGTCGCCCGTCCATCCATCCATCCATTTGAGATTCCCGTTACCGTAGTAACTCACGAAGGAGTGGTTGAATGTTTGTAGGATTTATATGGAATTACCCTTGTAACCAGCAGATGAATTTTAATGTCTGAATTTTTTTTCTTCAAGTCTATTTTAAGCACGTTTGAAGTATGCAAATTAGGAACAAGAACTAGACTTGGCAGTGGAGGCATCCCCGTGTTGATGTGAGAACATCTAGCCGAATGTATAATTGTAAATACACTACAAAAATGTACCTAATGATATAAATACACTAGAAGTACTTTAGTTGTTTATCAAACATTTGATAACTTGTGCTCAGAAAAGCACTATATACATAAAGATTCTGTATAAAGATTTCGATACATAAAGGCCAAAAGAGAGTTCTTTTTTTTTGCTGGGTGGTTAACACATTTGCCTTGCACCTTCGGGGATGGGGGTTCGTATCCCACCTCCACACTGTGTGCATGAAGTTTGCATGTCCCCCGTATGCATCGGGGGTTTCCTCCCCCACTCCAAAGAAATGCATTGTAGGCTGATTGGCATTTCCAAATTGTCCATAGTGTGTGAATGAATGTGTGAGTTGTGCTCTGTGATGAGTTGGCAGCACATCCAGGGTGTCCCCTGCCTTGTGCCCCGAGGCCCCTGGGATTGGCTCCAGGCTCCCCTCAACCCTGCGTAGGATAAGCGGTACGGGAAAATGGATTTTCCAAACTAATCCAATTTTGTTTTGGTTTTTTGTTCAGGTCTGTTTTCAAGCCGTTTATCTTTGTAGCAGACATAAAGCCAATGAATCATACCTGTTCCCCGTGTTTCGGAGAGGACGATCCAGTGAAGAAGAAACCTCGCTTTCAGACCAAGCCCAACCGTAAACACCCCCTATTCATGAAACATGAGGTGGTAGCTGCTATAATCGACAGCACACGGGTAAGTCGTTAAAAATGAAAACTTTTACGATAACTGTTAAACGTCCATGCTAAATACACATACTGTCTTGAATGTGTGCCATAGTGCAATTAAAATCAATTATTGATTTTGTGTTCAAATGTTTTGTGTGAAAGTGGAAAATGACTGTTATGGCATTGAATAATAATCTATGAAACAAATGTATGTGTAGTATCTAAGTTGACTAAAGTAAAAAATCTATACATTGGACTGTTTGTGAGTATAATATTCCCACATTTAAACAATGTTGCTTAATGGTTTTGTTGAATTGAAGGTAATAAATGTCCTTTAAATGTACATTAAAATAGAACAAAAGCAAGGAACATCCTGTTTGCCTACATTAATAAAGCCCTGCCTTCTCCGTTACTTTCAGATTTCCAGTTACTTGTAATCCAAAGTCTTATCTCTTCCTTGTTTAAATAGGAGAAAGGTCAGAGGATCGTGCAGAAAATGCAAGAGGTGGAGAAGCAAAAAATGGCAGAAATGGAGACGTACTTAACTACAGGTGTGGAGGACTCGACTCTGCTGGTTCATCTCTTCTCAAATACAGTTGAGGAAGAGCTGAGGGTTTACAGCAAAGCCTGAAACAGCCTGGATAGACTTTTAGATCTTATATAATTAAAACGATTAATTTATGAACAGAAACAAAAAGTCGAAATGTACTTAATTGCACGTAATTTAAATGCACATAAATTGCACATAATTCAATATACAGCCATTCCTTCATGTGTGAAATTACTCTGGTTATACAAATATAGCATGATGACAATAGTTAAATACAGGTATAAAAATCTGTGATCTTTTTTCCCCCCGATCAACAAGAACAGACGATCAACAACAAACAAACGCTGTACGAGTAATTTTAAAAAAGGCATTCATTACAAAGATTTCTGATCATTAATTCATCAAGCACAGATTTCAGCAAGACTAATTTGCTTTATAGATCCAAGACAAGGTTGAAGTGGCGGTTACACTTTCCCCCCCCACTATAAATTGCATGTAATTTATACAAAAAAAGTGCACTTTGGGGGAAAAAAAGGTTTATTTGAAAATCAAATTAAATTTTAGGGATATGCAATGTAAACATAAACAACTGCACCTCCAATAAATAAAGTACCAAAATGCTATTAGCCTATAAGCATGTTTTGGTTTCTTTCTTTCTTTTGTTTTTACAGACAGTGTTGCTGGTGTTACATAGTGCTAACATTAGACAACTGACATGTGGACAGAATCCCTGCAAGTACTGTTAAGGGTCGATCATTTAAGAGGGTTGTTTTAAATGATGCACACAAATGAACAGATCCTCTTCCACAGCTTTCAGAGGAAACATCATTGATTATTAGAACTTGAACAGTATATGTACTGGTATGGCACACTCATACAATGTGTTACATATAGATTTATGATATTGAATGTATTTTGGACTCATGGATTGAATAATGGAATAAATGACAATGTATGGCAACATGATTGAAATCATAACCTTTAAAGAGTCAGAAATAATGATGATTATTATAAATAAGTAACAACAAACTCCCCCCTGAGTGTTTCTGTATGCATTTTATGTATTGATCTTTGTGGAAGACCAGAAATACTTCGCAAGTATACAAGTACACTCACCCTCCAATTTATTAGGAACACCTGTACATTCATGCAGTTATCTAATTAGCCAATCATGTAGTAGGAGAGCAATGCATGAATTCGTGTGATTTTGGTGACTTTGATCATGGCATGGTTGTTGGTACCAGATGGGCCGGTTTGAGTATTTCAGAAAATGCTGATCTCCTGGGATTCTCACACACAACAGTCTCTCGTTTACACGTGTGAAAAACAAACAAACAACAAAAAAAACCATCCGATATGGAAGCTCTAC
Organism: Ictalurus punctatus; assembly: GCF_001660625.3. NCBI lineage: Eukaryota > Metazoa > Chordata > Actinopteri > Siluriformes > Ictaluridae > Ictalurus > Ictalurus punctatus. The sequence goes on from NC_030421.2 coordinate 23,971,319, forward strand.
AAACTGAAACGCCTTGTTGATGAGAGATCAGAGGAGAATGACCAGACTCGTTTGAGGTGACAGGAAATCTATAGTAACTCAAGCACTCTACAACCATTTTGAGCAGAACAACATTCAGTATGCACAAAACATTGAACCTTGAGGTGGATCAGCTACAACAGTTGAAGACCACATCAAGTTCAACTCCTGTCAGCCAAGAACACGAATCTGAGGGTACCACGGGCACAGGCTCATTGCTGCCACATGATTGACTGATTAGATAATTGCATGAATGTGCAGATGTTTGGGTGTTCCTATTAAAGTGGACAGTAAGTGTATACTACAAAGTGTGCTTGAATAGTCCAAAAGAAAGATTTAATAATCTGCTCCAAGGGAAATGTTCATATAGAATGTTAATCTGTTAGAAGATCTGTAATAGGGACAGATTAGCTGAAAAGCATACCCTAAAGGAAGACATCTATTTTCAGTGCAACTGATAATGTGTAAAATCAAACACACACACACACACACACACACTTTCTTAAAGCTCTGATGGTCTTGCATTGTATTTGAAATATTCAGTGCATTGTACCCTTGTACAAATCATCATCATATACATATAGTGTACTCCAAAGCATCACATTGTTAATTGCATACCTTTTCGTCCTGTAAACAAGTCAGTTTATGGTAAGTGTAACTCCTAACAAGCCATAAATCACACTAATGGTTAAGTCAGGTGTTATGTCTTTTGTTGGTACAATATTATCAGGCGTTAAGGACAACACAGCCCTCTGTGAAACAGTAATGCAAGTCGTCGTCTTGGAAATCATAGTCATGAGTGATGTGGTGGATGACTCCGCCATCCAGCAGACGGGAGCCATAGAGCAGTGCCTCCCCCTGGTCATTGGCCAATCCAACAGTCTGCAGCCACAGCACCATTTCACTGCCAAGAAACGTGTGCGCTACACTGTGCTCCCCACACCTGCACAACACACACATACATAAGTGGGGATGGAGGTAGGTATGAGAATAGTGATTAAGAACAAGCTGCTCTTAAGTGCAATGCAGAACTGAAACTAAAAATGAGGAAGCATGAAAAAGGTTTGCTCCATAGCTACAAAATAGTGTGGTTTTTTTTTTTTTTTTTTTTTAAAAATCACATGCTGGAGAAAAACAAAAAGTGACTCATACTGTACATTATGTAAGGAATAAGTCACTGTGGGGCATGTTGTAATAGAAAAACAATGACGGGCGGTGTGATGCATTACGAACCTGAAGTCGATTAATTTCTTAAATCAGCATGTCGCAAAATGTTTAATTCCTCTTATACCACAGCAGTTTGCCAAAGGGTACAATTTATTTCAGTGAACGTTATAAGTTGCATGGGTCGTTGTTCACAAGATAAGTTTTTTCCTGCTATAACACAGGCATCCCCTTACAAACCTTTTTTGCTTCATCTTAAAAAAACAAAACAAAACCAAAATCACCCAGCTTGTGTTACAAAAAAAAAAAAAGATTGCTTAGCTTTAAGTTCAATAGAGATACAGTCTGTAAATGTAAATAAACCTCACCATACGGAAAACTTCACCAGATCAACGATTAGACTTTTTTTTTTTTTTATTGTTAAGCAAGATTTGTTAGCTGTTATGTTACAGAAAATAAAATTAACAGCCTCTGACCACTCAGATTTGAGAGTTCAACAGCACTGTATTAAACAGATTGACTCCTAGTAATAAAGTAAAAAGACCTTTTCAGAGTTAGCTATCTTACAGCGAATACCTACCTCTTTTCCTGGACAATGTCCTGGACACATTTTTCTTTATGGTACTTGAGAAACTGATTGCAGGCCAGTCTGATCTCCTCAGACACAGAGGATCCTGCTGCCTCCTGTTTCTGAGTCTGCATCAGACGTGCTAACCTACATACATAAAACAGTGCAATTAACCAACACAAGCAACACAGACTATTAACAGGACTTATGAGATCTCACCAACGTGAACAAAACATACCTCTTTTTAAATGGTATAATGATTAAATGTTTGTCAAGGCCAAAAATGCCAAATGATATAAAGCCCTATGGGGAGAGAGGCAGATATCTTGTTAACTATAAAGTAACGATGGACAATTAAAATGTTGATGCAAGACTGAAAGCAGACAGACATTCTTACCTGTCCAAAGTTGATCACAGCACAGAAGAATTGCAGCTCTAAGTAGAGTCTGCCTGGAACTGGACTGAAGAGCCACCAGAGGTAGCTGGAGAAATTCTACAACACGTATGCACACACAGCATGAAGGGAGAACATGGGTGAGCGACATGATCAAGACACTAAGGACAGCGAGTAAATCAGAGTAAATGGAATGTAAATCTGCTATGGTAGGCAAGAGGATTGAGACAGCACCATAAATCCATCTGAAGGAATTGTAAGTCTGTATTAGTAGTACTTAGTTTTATTTGCCTTTGGCATTTGTAATTTCAGTCTTTGGTTCCCATTCTAGAAAACTGAAATTCATTAACTGCAGAAACACTACACTAATTTACTGTGTCAATGAATTTAAAAATATAATAATTTAGTGATCAGAGAGAGAGAGAGAGAGAGAGAGAGAGAGAGAGAGAGAGAGAGAGAGAGAGAGATATATATATATATATATATATATATATATATATATAAAAACACACACACACACACACACACACTTTAATTATACATACACACATGTATAGATCACACACACAGACATGCATCTCAAAAAATTTGAATATAGTGGAAAAGTTAATTATTTCCTGTAATTTAATTCAAAAAGTGCAACTTTCATATATACTAGATTCATTAGAAGTCAAAAATCCAGCATCTCAATATTAGAATAAGGAATTTGTAATACAGAAATGTCAACCTTCTGAAAAGTATGTTACTTGTGTGTGCGCCATGTTCACATATACTGCAAGTACAGTGTTATGCCTGGAAACATTACACGCATAACTCAAGTTGGATCCGCTACTGATCCAGCATTTCAGGATCAGTAACGAATCCGTGCACCCCAAATTTTAGACAAGAGCCTCTTATTTCAAGTGAATAATGTACATTGGAACTTTTACAAAGAGCCATAGATCGTTTTCTTCCACAATTATTTCTACCACCACTTATTTTATTTGCTTTGATTTTATTTCAACTTATCTCCAATTGTATTTATTGCCGATTACTCAGTTACTATGTATTCAAAATTTGAATTGGTGTTTCTTTCGCCGTTTGGCAGTTGTAACAACTAAAATTCTCTTATAGGACTGAAAGTCTATCCAAAACTGAGCAGGATAAATTTTTTTCCTATAAAATAAAAAATAAATCAATCAAGTATTCAAATCAGCGATAAAAAGCTACTAAAGCATGTACAATCTTTTCCCAAACCCAAAGTGAAAATGAAATTAATGTAAATGAAATTATGAAACAGAATTTTGGAAGAAAGACTGATGAATCACCTTCCTCCTGATTAACTTCCTATAAATTCCCATCTCACTTGTGATTGTGACTGAGCATTCACCATCTTCATGTCACCTGACTGTCTATTGTAGTGGTCATCAACCCTGTTCCTGGAGATCTACCTTCCTGCAGGTACAATCTCCAACCAAAGTCTAACAAACTTGTCTTATTTGATAAATAACTTCTTAAGGCAATTATCAGATGGTCAGGTGGGCACGAGGACGTCTTCAGGAAAGTAGATCTCCAGGAACAGGGTGGGTGAACACTGGTCTATTGCATAGCAGAAGCCATAACCTTTAGCTGAAGATTTGCTTTCTCCTTGCAAAATGAAAATTAAGTGTAACAGAGATGTTATTTATACTTACAGCTAGGAGGCTGACAGTGAGTAGAAGACAGAGAAGTACATGTCTAGCCACCTGTCTGTCTGCACTCTGCTGTTTCTGTTCCTCTTCTACCAGCAAACAATGAGAGGAGTCACAGCAGTTTCCACATTGACCTGTGCACAGAGTCACATCTCACACTAACCATGGCAAGGACCAATAAATAGACTTGCTTAGTGTCACATCTGCGACATGATGTTTTCCAACATAAATATTACAGTATAGTTCATTTAGAGGACACAACTGATCAGCCCTTTAACACCATGATCTAAAACATGTATTTTTTGTAATCCAAGTTCACCATACATAAATACTGTTATAACAATCTGATACAATACATACCTAGAGTATATCTGAAATCATTTTGCTTCTAAAGCTTCCTTTTATTTCAAGTATATTTTAAAAGGAAATTCTGGCATACAAATTAGTAACAAGAAGGACTAGACTTGGTGGCAGAGGCATCTCCATTGACGCTGTTGATGTTGGCTTCTAACTGTTTCTCTCTTGAAAGGTCATGAAACCAAAATAAATAAATAAAGCTTATTCTGTTACAAAGAAAAACAAAAAGCACACCATCCTCAGACTTTCCCATTGTGGGAAAAACTAAAGGAACAGAATCACTTCTGACCAAGTGCTGACACTGGAGGCTCCTTCCAAAAATAGAGATCGACTGATACGGTTTTTAAAATTTTTTTATTATTATTTATTTATTTTATAACCGATACTTGCATGTTTAAGTGCCCAATAACCAATATTTATTGTTTTACTTCTGTTTTTGACACAATGATGAACACCACTGAAATGAACAAAGTTATATTTACAAACAATTATCAATTTCACTTCATCCTTGCATACAAAAATCTAATTTATAAAAAAAAAAAAAAAGTGCCCTGTTAAAGTTTCTCTATCGCTTAGCAAAAAGATGCTTAAACTACATATCAAGCCTTTATGCAACATCTAATTTGTACATTAAGGGCTGTTACAGCAGTCCTGCATGCAATTCTCAATATACCTACAAGATGGCGCCATTTATTGTTGGACCTGATTAAAATTTTTTTTTATTTATTTATTTATTTTTTTTTATATAAAAAGTGTTTAATCTGTTTACTATTGGACTCCTTTCATGTATGGCATCCTCCATACAAGTCCCAGTGAATGAGCTGTTCTTATAGAAAACGATAATGTATTAGTATAAACAGCCAATGTTTCCATTAAGAAAATTAAATTCAACAATTTCTAGCCAATCGGACTTGAGAATACAAAATGAACCGTGGTATAAAATAAATTACATTTCAGGCTTTAACCGAACACCTGCCAAAGGTAGGTGAAAAAAGGGAAGGGGAAAAAAAAAAAAAAAAAAAAAAAAAAAAAAAAAAAAAAAAAAAAAACACAAACAAACAAAAAAAACACGATCTTAAGAGAGCTGTGCATAAATGAATGCCCTCAGAAATCAATGAACTAAAGTAATGTTATAATGAAGAGTGGGTCAAAATTTCTCCAAAATGATGTGATTGAAACATCAACAGAAAAACACCCACTTCAAGTTATTGATGCTAAAAAGGTTGTTCTACATGCTACTGAATTATTGGGTGTACTCATTTTTAACACAGAATTGAAGGATGATGTACCATCCTCCCCCAATGAATGCATGTACTGCTTATGATTGGTTTCACTGGAATTTGTCTTCACTCAGCTAAACTCTAATAGGCAGATATACAGTACTGTGAAAGTGTATTTCTTCTGTTTTGTGTACATCTCAAACTAAATAGTTTATCTTCAAATGAAATACAACATAAAACAAAGGCAACCCGAGTAAACACACAACAGTTATTCATTTATTTTTTATTACACACACACAGACACACACACACAGACACACACACACAAAAGTAATTGCCCCCTTAAACTTCAAATCTGGTTGTGCCACCTTTAGTAGCAATAACTGCAACCAAACATTTCTGATAACTGGAGATCGGTCTTTCACTTACTTGTGGACAAGGACTAGGACTTACTCCTATGCTTTGGATCTTTGTCTTGCTGCATAATCCAGATGCACTTGAGTTTTAACTTACGGACAGAATGGGTCCCCTGTCTTCCGAACAGTTCCACTTTAAACGCATCAGTCTACAGAACATTCTCCCAAAAGGTTTGAGGATCATCAAGGTGTTTTGGCAAAATTCAGATGAACCTCATTGTTCTGCGTTAGCAGTGGTTTTCACCTCACCATTCTTCCATGGATGCCATTTTTGCCCAGTGTCTTTCTGATAGAGTCATGAACAGTGACCTTTATTGATGCAAGAGAGTCCTGTAGTTCCTTTGATGTCCTTGGCTCTTTTGTGACTTCATGGATAAGCAGATGCTGTGCTCTTGGAGGAATTTTGGAAGGTCAGCCTTTTCTAGGAAGGTTCACGACCAAGCAGAGTTTTTCCGTTTGGAGATAGCGGCTCTCACTGTGGTTCTTTGGAGTCCCAGAGCCTTTGAAACAGTTTTGTAACCCTTCCCAGACTGATGTATTTAGATCAGCGTCTTTCTCATAATTTCTGGAATTTCTTTCCACTTTGGCACAGTGTGTTACTGGGTAAGACCTTTTAACCAACCTCATGCTGTTAAAAAAGTTCTATTTAAGTGCCGATTTGATTGAACAGGGTTTGCGGTAATCAGGCCTGGTTACATCTAATCCAGCTGAACTCCATTGTGAATGCAGTTTCATAGATTTGGGAATCAGTAAATATAGGGGCAAATACATTTCACAGGGGCAGTTGGTATTAGATAATGTTATTTATTGAAGCAAAAATAAATAAATAAATAAATAAATTTAAAAAATTCACTTAAAAACTGTTGTGTTTTCTCAGGTTGCCTTTGTTTTATATTAGATTTTATTTTAAATTCTGAAACAATTTCGTATGAGACAAAAACAAAAGAAATCAGGATGGGGCAGATACTTTCAGAGCACTGTGCGTTATATAACCAATCTCACTTGGCACATCTTAGCTCAGCTAGATACGGTGACATGCAGCTGGAGTTAAAATTATTTATTTAAGGGCAATACAAGATAGGAATAAATTATTATCAAGGGTGTGTGCGGCGCAACCCCCCCCCCAAAAAAGGTGATTATTTACCTGGCTGTATAGATGGTGTGTCCTTCACACTGCTGTTGCAAATATTAGGTACAGTCTGAATTGAAGTACAGTTACACACACATTCCTGACACCCTGGAAGAACAAAAAGAAATATGTAATAAGTACTCTTGCAGTAAAATGTGCACATCTAATTACCTAGTGTAAAATACACTAGGTAAAATACTTTATCTGAAGTGTTTTAAATCAGACAGTGACATGTTAACAATGGTAATGCGCATTACCTCTCCTAATACCATCCTCTATGGTGGGCTGTTCAATAGTGCTTTGGGTTTGTGTACTGTTCTCAGTCTTGCGGTCCTTTGCAGTGGCATTCAGAGAGCCATGCTCAAGGGTTTGATATTCCTGTGTGCCTCTGCTGAGCAGCAAGAGGGACATTCCAGCTACAGCTATACCCACACCCAACACGACCACTGTACACACAACCTACATGCACAAAGGGAGAGAGAGGATTGGGAATTAGGGCTTTTAAAAATATATTTCTTCATGTGGAAATAAATTTGGAAATTTCTTGGGGAGCTTGTAAGAACTGTACAAAATACATTTTATTTCACTACACAAACAATGAGTGGAGTCACAGCAGCTCCTGTGACCTGTAATCAATTTAAGGTAAGACATGTAGTATTCTCTAAATAATGCTAGTTTCTATGGGTCATACCAGTAGGCTAACGTTTCTTGAACAGTTACTGAAACACAGTCCATGATTCTAGAGAGTGAACACACACTCACTATGCCTACACTCTTGGTGTTGGTTGAATGTGCACCATTATCAAGATCATGTAATTATCGAAGATGAAATCCTTTACCTGTGGTGGACCGAAAAAGAAGGCGGAGTCAATGGTGTCTGGCATCTTCTCTCCCACCATGAGCAAGATACTTATTGCTACACCTGGCACTCTGTAAATGGGGGACATAAGACACTACTGTACATAAGCAGCCATGCTTCTCCATGAATGGATCACACAAAAACAGCCATTATACAAAACACATCGCACCTTAGTAAACTGCTGGGGTGTTATTTTGTAATAAAAGGTCACAGAGTCTGAACAGGAACATGCATTTACATGTTGCATCTGTGATTTGTAGTTGCTAACATTTATACCAAGAATACAAGTAATATTTCTATAACCGGTGATGTGGTGGTTTGTATCATTTTTAAAGGTTATCACTGTTTTTTTGACTGTTCAAACAATAGTGAACAGTGTACACTAAAATATTATGGGCTCCAATAAAATTAACACGTTTATTGCAGCGGGAGAGTAGTCGAGTGTCCGCTGTGGACAGGGAGGACACAGGTCGAACCACCAGGAAACGCATGATGAGTCTTACCTGTGTGTAATTAGTGAAAGTTAATATGTTTGTGCTTCTTTGTGCTCTTACTTGCCTCCCATAGGAGCCAGAAAGAGAGAGACAACCAGCACACAGCACAGTGCATGTTTAATTTTAAATTAAATAAATAAATAATTTTTTAAAAAAAAGCTGAGAGAGTTGCGAATAGTTCTGCATTATTAGACCCTGTCTCCCATTTCCTCATTCTCAAATCATTACAAGTGTCAATGTTTATACCATCTCTAAACACAGTAGGAAGAGAGAGTTGTAAGTGTTGCATGAATATCACCCCCCCCCACTCCCACACAGCACTTTAGTCAAAAGACACACACACACACACACTTTACTGTAATACCACATCTCTGATCCTGCTTTGGTTGCTACACAAACTTCAATGTCTAATCAACAGACTGCTTGTAGCCAATCAAATCACTTTGGTAATGTTTTCAATTTGTAGTGCCTAGCAGTTTCACACAACTGCCAGCCCCACCCAAAACAAACTAGATAAATTATTATGTACCAATAAAAGTCAAATCTGTGCAAGCCTTAGTAGTAGTAGCAGCAGACAAACAAAAAAAAAAAAAAAAAAAAAAAAAAAAAAAAAAACCCCAACAACTCACCCCCAACCAATCAGCATTAAAACTCCAGGCTGCACTTTCAGTTCCTCATCCCTCCTCAGCAAGAACAGAGAGAGAGCTATTAGACCTTAGGAAATCGAAAGAAATCATCATCAACTGTGGAAAATTTAGACATTTGTTGTAATGATATTCCTTCCTTAAATAAATAACAAGCATTCGTATGCATGATTTTTGTCTTACCTGGCCAAATGTAAGTGCTGTAGAGTGAGCCATAGAGTAGAGTAAAGGTCAAAACCTGACCAACAAAGTTATCCTTAACCACCACAAACTTCCAAGCGATCATACCTATACATGCCATCAGCTACACATTTGAGGCAAAAACAAAAAGATAAGAACCATACTAATGTAATTATAATGATAATGAGACTTTACTGATCACATACATATACACAGTGAAATTCTTTTCTTCGCATACCCCAGTATGTCAGGAAACTGGGTTCAGAGTACAGGGGCAGCCATGATACAGCACCCCTGGAGCAGAGAGGGTTAAGGGCCTTGCTCAAAGGCCCAACAGTGGCAGCTTGGCAGTGAACTTTGAACCCCCGACCTTCTGATCAGTAACCCAGAGCCTTAACCACCAAGCCACTACTACCCCATATATAAGTATAAGCACTTATGTAAGAAATAAAAACATAATGGAACATGCTGTTATAGGAAAACAATCAATGACAGGGTGGTCTTCTGCTGCCCAACTGCAGAGTAGTACCATAATCACCCTGAAGTTGATTGTTTTCCAATAAGAGCATGGTCCACAGTGTTTTATTATTTTTATACCACAAAAATGTCATTATCAGACAAACCCCCTGTCCTGTCAGACTGTTTCAAAACACTGACACTGGAGACTCCTCCAATAAATGCTAAATATACATCTCTACACAAAACCTCATAATGAGGAGTGTTCTTTAATAAATTTCTGTGGTACATCTCCCATAATATTCACTCTCCTGTTACTATAGAAACAATAACAGTAGAATGAGCACATTAATATAAACCTGTTATTTGCCTTGCAGTTGGAACTACCGCTGTTATAGAAAATTAATCAGCACCTTCTGAACTGGACATATTCACACTGTGGGGTGTGAGGAGATGAAAAATACCAAAAAAAATGTTTAAAAGGATGTTTCAAACAGACAACCATAATGCATATTGGTAGGAGCTTACAATTTTCACAGCGGAACACAAATAATCCATACAAGCGGTCTTCTTTTTCCATACAATAAAATGGGCAGAGGAGCCAATCGACATGTGAATCCAAATTGATCAACAGTTGTGTGCAGGTGTTCCTCACTTCCTCTCATGGTAAATGGAAATTATACAGTTCATTGTGAATGCGAAATAAAATCTATCGATGCGTGTCTGAATTAACTATCATTACATAAGCATATAAAACATCAGCTGATTGTTTATTAGGGATGCCACCAAAATATTTCAGCCAAAATCAGTCAAAATCAGCACCAAAAGAGATAAGACTGAAATTTTGGACATTAAACAGGCCTATAACAAAGTATAAAATCTAACACTCTACAATGTTGATGGCAATTATAATTGGACTGATTTAAAACACTGTTTGCTTTGCTCTTCTATGACAGTCAGTAAGCATTTATGGTTTTCAGGACAGACATTAGATAACTGATTTTAAAAGGCAGGTGCAAGTTCTCCAAAAAACTGGGAAGTGGGTTTATGGGGAAAAGTCTGAATACCTCTGTTCTGACCAATCAGGATTAAGAATTCAACAGCACACTGTGGTATAAATAATTTTAATCTCTCTTATAGGTCACATTTTCACAACAAATTTCTATTGTATTCTGTTTCACAAACACGTTAGTCATGTCTACGATTTGCAAATAGAGTAGCAGGTCAAATTTAAATGTGTGTCAGTGATAATCACTGCCTCACCTGTGCCACGAACAGATTGATGGTAAACATTTGTGGACGTCTGCAGAACTTCTTACTCATTATACTCACAGCAACACACCACACCTGCAACACATCGCATGCATTGGAGAAGATACAAGTATTTCAGGTTCAATTAATCTCTTCAGGTGTCAGTATATCTTGGAAAAACATTCAAAGTGTTTCAAAACCATACAAACATGTTTCAACACCATGCAAAACATCCCACGCCCCCATCATGATGCAACACAGATTGTGGCAGGAGAAAATCAGACTCAGACATTTAAGTGATGAATCTGTGTGGCACAATCTGCTCCACTTAGGGTGGAGATCTATTTAAGTTCATTTGTTTATTAATAAACCATTTCTGTTTACTTGTGTGTGGACCTAGACTTTAGAGTGCAATATAAAGAGGAAGGAAGTGTAGGCCCCCTGTGGTTTAGCAGAGTGCACAAAATGCTGCAGATTAGAAACACTCTTTACAGCTGCACAACAAAGCTCAAACACACACAAAAGTATCTCTGATTTCTTCTGTTTTTGTGCAACTCATACCACATTGTTTTAATTTCTGGAACAATCCAAGATAAAACGGAAACCTGAGTAAACACAATACAATTTTTAAAATGATCTTAAATAACACAAAAAAGAGAGAGAGAGAGAGAGAGAGAGAGAGAGAGAGAGAGAGAGAGAGAGAGAGAGAGAGAGAGAGAGAATTCACAGTCCAAGACAGTGTGCATTTATTTAGTTTTCCCTATCATAGCCTCTTATAATGCTAGTTTAACATGACATGGTTTGATGAATAAAATTTAGACTGTTATTTATGCTCCTGTAATTATCGTCACACTGATTTATTATAATCCTATATTATAACAAGGCTACAGAACTCAAAACCAGAGCGACTCAATTGGCTTGAAAAAACCCTCACAGAATTGGAGGAAGCAACAAAGTAAAAAAAAAAAAATGGTACAGAAAAAGGCATAGTGTGCACTTTGTGTTTAAGGGAACTACTCACAAGAGCAACGAGGCTGACAATGCTGATGTTAAAGCTAATGTTCTGTAGTGCTGATTCTAGTAGTTTGGGATCCATCCAGGGAATAGTCAGCAACCATGCAGAGACGTACATTATTGGGGCAGAGAGGAATGTGCTGATCACCATCCCTGATGTCATCTGGAAAAATGAAAGTCATGTACATTCAAAGATAACTACACACCTTCAAAACTAAAGTTATTATTATACACATCACATGGTATTCATCATCAGGGGGCACTTTGGCCCAAGGTTAGCCTACAAAATGCACATCTACCTTCCTAGCCATACATGCATTAACTGGTGGCATCAGCATTTAGTATAGACCACAGCTTTTATATTTCTCTCTACTTTATCCTAGAAGCAGACAAAAAAAAAAAAAAAAAATTCATTCTCTCTCTCTCTCTCTCCTCATAAAGTACCAAATACAGACACAAGCACTTACCACCTGCAGCTCCATGTTGTAGTGACTGGCGTAAATGGCCACACTGGGTGCAGTGGGGAAAACGCCATACAGGAAAGCATAATTGGAGAGACTGCTCTGGTTTTGAGAGCTAATATTCCCACTGTCCAAAACCTCCACCATAGCTCTACAAATCAGTGGCATCACCAGTCTACGGGACACACACAAAGTTTTACATTTCTACAACACTAATCTCTACACATCATGTTATATCTCTGAAAATCATGATCCTCATAAATGCTGGTTATCTGTTGAGGAGTTCAAAATACTACAGATTACTACAGACTAGCTAGTGGTCTTCGTTATGACCCATTTTATGTAGATTCATGACATACTGTATAGTCATACTTCTTTCTGTGCCGTGTAAAACTAATGTGATTACTACGCAAAACTACTGCATAATCAAATAAATCAATAATAAGCATTGCGGTATGCAAAATACCAATACGTTGATAACATTTCAATAATAAACAAATAAAAACTCCACTAACTGTACAAATAAAAGGCAGTGCAGTGTTAGTGTCAGGTAGACAGTCTAGTTAGAAAGACATGCATTTCTCAAATTGAGAAGTTTAAACCACGTTTGAAAAATAAACATACAACAGGTTTAACGTTTATAATAAATATTTTAGTAATGGTTTTGGTTGATAAATGTAAAAATACTTAATCTAGAGTGGGTGTTATTTCTTTATAAGTACATATAAATAATATAAAATACAATACTCTGCATTTTATTGGTCAACGGTTTCACGGAGATGTAAATAACTTACCTCGGCCTGAATCACACATCAGCAGAATTACATGGATTAGGAAAATTACGCTTTGCGGACAGGAGCAGGTTTGCATTTGCAAACCCACTGCTTGAACATCCTCACCAAATCAAAACACTAATAATGACTCTGTGGACTCAGCACACAAACAGGTAATCCATGGCAACAAATTATCCTGAGGGTCACAATTAGAGTTTTGCTACAATTTTGCACATATCCAGACCAAAATAAAACTTGCTAAATTTGAAACTTGCCAATTCTCTAAATACAAAACATAAATCCACTAAGCTGTAATCTGCATAGACTGAAAGACAATTTTGTTATTGCACAATAATGCACAAACAGTAAGTTTTAATGGTAATGAGCACAATGACTTTTTTTTTTTTTTTTTTTTTTTTTTTTTTTTTTTAAAGTTGTGCTCTAAAAGCTGGAATGGTTATGGGTCATACACAAAAACCAAGTCAGATATTGGGCATCTGATATAGAACACTAGGCAGTTCACACAGGATTTCACAGAGTTTATGTGATTGCAATTTGTGGAGTTTTTTGTGCTTTTTTCTTTTCAGAAAACTACTTGAATTTGTGAAATTGCAGTTGCACAAAATTGTTAGCCACTGTCTTTCACAGTGATGTTTGCTGTTTAATGAGACCTTTTAGCTGTAGTCATGTTCAACACACACGAAATCGCACGTTGAATGCATTTTGTGGTGACATCAGATGACATGTTTGGCCCAAATCTGCGGAAAATCCGCAGTAATTTTGAAAATTTGCAAGCTCCTCCGAATATTGTGGAGTATGCTTGACTGTGTCCATTTCAGTGACTGCAAAATCCTGAAACCCTGGAGGGACTGACTAGGCCTAAACATGAAATACACTTACAATTTGGCAGTGATGAGCAGTATGAGAGCCACCACAGTGGACCTAGTTAATTTCTTCAGCTGCCCCACCATGGTCAGACCCAGATAAAACAGAGCTGCTCCTCCAAAAGCATTGGCCAAACCATCCACAAACTCCTGCATGAATTCAGGGATCTTTGGGCCCAGGACAAAGTGTGCAGCAATCCCGATTACCACCATAAAGACAATGGGATTCTTGACAACGTGAATCAAGACCACCCCGACCACATGCAGTTTACTCTTCTGCTGCTGCTGCTCACGTCTCCGTTTCTGGACCTCGCAGAATGCAAACCCAATAGGATTGAGCACCATGAGAGAGATTGGTGCCACCAAGTAGATGTACTGAAGGTACTCTGGATGGGTGTTTCTGTATAGAGCTTCAACTGTGGAGGATGGTTTTATACATCAGTTAGCATGAGAAGGAAGTAGTGCAAAACTGAGAACAATGATATGTCAAACATGATGTATCTGACTGTGGCAAAATTATTCCATGCAACATCCTGTTTTATTATCGCGGTAGGAATTACTAAAAAAAAAATGGAAGGAATATTTTAAAAAGGCACAATAACCACACGAAACTGTTGAGTCATTGGATTCAGACCAATCTAACAGATTAACCATGAACCAAGCAAACAACCACAGGGATTAACTAGATCTGCATGTTGTAAGCACTGACACTCCAGTCAACATGGCTGTGGAAATCTATGGGTAATAAGGATGTGGTGATACAGAACACTATATTGGAGGGAATGTAAGTCTGAAATGCTGAATTAGATTTACAAATTTGAATCACTGATGTATTTTACACTGTGAAAACGGGCAGTGTTGACGGACAACTCTGATCTTTCACAATGAATACAGCACCCACATCACATCTTAAAGCACACTGCCATTTTACTTTTTGCATAACTTGCCAATAGAAAGTTGGATAGATTTATTAAAAAGGAGGTCAATATATCAAGATAATATACAAAATGGAAAATTTGGATTGTGCATCCTTAATGAATAAGAGCACCTCATTATCTTTTGGGTGTTGCAAATATGTTTAACTTGGACAGCTGGACCATTTACTTTTCTCTTTAAAATAAAAGCAAACTAAATATCTAGATCTGATGGAAAATAAGAAGTGACTTACCTATAGGGTATCCCAGGGCAAAGTCATTACTTTGGGTGGCAAATATGGAGTAAAGTCCAGCTTTGGAGTATCGGCTGTCCTTGCTGGCTACCAGTAGGGTCAATACACACACAACAAAGAACACACTCAGTTTGGCCACCAAGATGCTCCACAGAAATGGCCAGATGACATCGCCAAAGTCCAGCAACACCATGTTCTTAAACAACAGTGCTGGTAGGGCAAATTTTGACACAAAGTTCCCCAGACCTTTGGCTTGGGTAGAGGTGATGATATTGGCCCGACCAGCGATGTAGCCACACAGTATGATCCCAAAACACTCAAGGAGAGCAGGGAAGAGTTTATCGATAGACATGGCAGGAGGAGAGACAGATGAGTGGCCTTCTCCATGTAGGTGCTTGGACATGGAGACAGTGTTTGAAAGGACATCCATCTTGTTGGAGGTCTGAAGATGGAAGGTGGCTTAAAGTCTAAAAATGCAAAAAACCAGTGCAGAGTGTTTAGCCAAAGAAATCAGTGACTGGGAATATTTACTATACAAACTATGTCTGAAGACAAGGAATGGTCCTTGTTTGAATGGTTACTGATTTTAGACACTTCAATATAGCAGGGTGAAAATAAACACTGGATCAGAATGTCAGTATGCCATACCAGCTATATTCACATTACACAATCCAATCTAACAAGAAAGACAGTTTCTTTATGACATTATTTAAAGACTCTGATAAAGCTGAAGGTCACCACAGTCACCCATTTTAGACTTGTTACCTGGTTGTAGTGAAGTGCTGAACCTTGCAGATGTGACGGTTATGAAACGGCACTGTAGCCCCACATGGCGAGCAGACGAAGAAAACAAAGATAGTTTCCCTCCTGTTTTAACCAGTTTCGTCCCTGCTGAGAGACTGTTCAAAGCGAGGCGTTATTAATATCAGCAAGAACAGATCCATGTCAAAAGGAAACGTGATACACACGTTACAACACCACGCATCCCAGACTCTCTACTTATCTTCTCACCGTTTAGGCTTGACTTTATGAACCGCCTGACAGCTATTTCAGCCAATCACAGTGAGCGGAGGGCGGGGTTATCGAAACATACACTGGAACCATATTTTTAATAGGGCTTTAATAAAAGTCCTTTTAATTCTTAACTGAAAAATTTTCACCGACGGAGTTTTAGGGTCATTGTTAAAAAACTTTAAACTACACGAATTAAAACAACATTAAAACAAAATTTGCTGCTAGTTAGTCTTATGTGCAGAGAGGCACTGACTGAAGACTCCTATTTTCTGTACCTGGGTCGGCTGGCATTTGAGGTGGAAATTTTTCCCCTCTTAACATCAGACACTACGACTTTATTTCTCGAAATGTTACTAATTTATTATTATTATTATTATTATTATTATTATTATTATTATTATTATTATTATTATAACAGTGACACCTGGCTGCTGTCTGCTTTTCATGATCAAAGTTTAGTTCAGTGCAGTTTTATTTGTATGGAGCGTTTAGTCATAGACATAAGTGATCTGTCGTTCATGAACGATTCGTTCATTTGGAATGAATCTTTAATATGATTCGGAACAAAGAGTTATTTCAGAGGGTGATTCGTTCATTTTTGACCGCGCATGCGCTGCAACATCCCCATAGGTTCTGTACCGGAAACAGAAATGATTAGTTCACTTCTCGAGTCTCCGGGTCCGAGTCGTTCGTTCATTACGTCACCCCACTGCATTCAGCCTATGGGGCGATCACGTGATGAACAAACGACTCAAACTTGAAGACTCGAGCAGTGAACTAATCATTTCTGTTTCCGGGGAACATACGTGACAAACGTGACGTGACAAAAGAGAGAACGGCTCGGATCAGGAGATGAGGCGAACTAACAGACTGCAAAGCCTGATGACCAGCTAAGCTATTAATCACTTCTGTTTCTCATAATTCGGCCTTGGCTGCATTAGCCTATAGTTTATGTAATAGTTTATTAAGTACTAGATGTGTTGGGGAATTTAACATGTAACTTTTTAATTATATTCTCCTGAAATTAATTAAATGACTCGAAAAAAGATTTGTTCATTTTGCTGATCGAGATTCAAAAATCTGAGTCAGTAAAATGATCCAAACTTCCCATCACTAATAGACATTACCACAAAGATGGCATGAGGAAACAAAATAGAGAGGAACCAGACCCAAAAAGGAACTTATCCTCTTCTGGGTGATACTGGAATACAAATCATTACTGTTCTACGACTGTATACTATCAGCTGTAAACCATGTAGGTGCTGACCCACACCTGGCAGCTCATCTGGCGTCATATTGCTGTGTAATGATGGTGATGAACTCATCTGTATCTGGCTGCCAGAACACAGCCACAACTTAACCCTGATGATACCCATGTGTCATGCAAAAGATAAGGAGCAGATTTTACAGCAGGGCCACTTCCAGCCCAAAATTAAACACTGCACAAGAATTCGTTGAGTGAGTGCAATTTTCCACCCAGATTCTAAATGCCATGCAAACCTTGAATGCCATAATTGCCTCGTATGTACCTGGCCCAGAATGCTCTGCTATGTAAGGTTTGTTCAGATATCACTTCATGCTCAGAGTCCAAAGTCTTCTTTTACAGACTAGACATACTCTTAATTCTAGTTTAATTCACTCCACCATTCAACCAGCATGTCTTCTAAAAGGTGTTTTATTTGAGCCTTCTCAGCAAAAAGAGTAGAACAAAAAAAAATTCTTTCCATCTCCGTTTGTGTTTTTATTTGTCTTTATTAAAAATGCAATATACTAAAAAAGGAAACAAAACGAAATGTAGATAGATAACTACCTTTCAAAATATAATTTGAATACATTGCACTGCGATATGCCTACATCAGAATGATCAGTATTATTAATGTATATACTTACATATTACATACATAATGTTTAATACATCTATTTGTCTGTGTGTGTGTGTGTGTGTGTGTATATGAGAGAGAGAGAGAGAGAGAGAGAGAGAGAGAGAGAGTGCACACTCACATGTGGAATTAAAAATTCTGCAACATTCAGAAAAATACATTTGAGGCTGTGCTTAAGAAATTAATAGTAATACAACGGTGGCATGATTGATTTTTGTTTATCTTTATCTGGGTATTGGAGGCAGTGGAGGAGCTCCTCTTTCCCTCTGTACTGTTCCTGCTGAGAAAACACAAGGTTTCATAGTAATGGATTCTGAATGTATATGTAAACATTTTATTGGAATGCCCACATTTACATTATCTGAATAAAACACATTATTCAGACACCCAGAAAATGAAATATGGCAATAACTGATAAACCAAATACAATGTTCCTCACCTTTGCCATCATTCTTACCAGCCTTGCTGGGGTACGTCTTACTGATGGAAATGTAAGGCTCAGGTGGGGGCAGCTCAGAAATTTGATGGAAGGGAAACCTCATTTCCCATTCATCTAAAAAAGGAGAACCTTGTGGGTTTACTATCAGGGTCCAATTTCACCAAATCTTTATACAGCCTAGGTGTCACCAGTGTTATCAACAAAGTGATGGTCGGGCTGAAGCTTTTACATTCAGCCAAATCCACATCTAATTGTCATAAGAAGACCAGAACAATTAATTTAATAAGCTCTTGCTTTATTAAAGGTAAACATGCAGCCACACTGCCCTTTCCAGATTAGATTGGTAACCCCTAATATAACCTTGTTAATAATCTCTGATGGTTATTAACCCACTCTTTGGGATTATTTTAGCTTCTAACATTTTAAGTGCAAAAAGCAATATGGGGAGCATTAAGCCATTTATAAGGTTGAGGCCAAATTATGTCTATAATGAAGTGTTATGACCTGTAATTTGCTACAACCTATCCAATGTACACATTTAACAGGAAATCATTCAGTACTGTGTTTTTCAGCCACATGATTAACTTGTTAATAGACATGTTTATGAATCCAGTATCTCAATTAGTGCTTGCCCAGACAGAGTTAAGGTCCGTCATGCTAATTTTGGCACACTAATACTATTTTGACATAATGTCCTGAGCTGTAGCACTTCTAGTTAGTGTCTAATTGTTCCACAGATATTTACTATCACAACCAAACTATATGAAGGAGCTGTAGAGAAACAATGTGCATAATAAGTCAGAATTAGGTTAAATCCAGTAAGTGGGGATATAAAGAGCAATTCTGACCACAAAGTATTTGCATAGTGGAGTGTAGCACTAAAAAAGAAGCTTAGCAGGTCTGCACAGACAGCTGACTCAGACTAAGTATTCTTACTGTTTACCTTTTAGGCCATTGCTTACCAAAAAAAACAACAACAAAAAAAAACAATAATAACACACTACATAAACACAGAAAATGCAGCATAAATCCACTTAATTGTATGATGTAACAAATGGGGCCTTCCATGGTATTCAGTGGTTTAAAGGTTTACTTACTCACTGTGGTTTGACAAAGGGAAGGAGATTTATGGTCATCTTCACTAGCCATACATCATGACAACAATTCTTTATATAACTTTGGTTTATCATTGGTTCAAATGGTCTATTGATAAATTGCTGTTAGCTGAGCTTCAGTGTGCTAAAAAAAAATCCTTGGTTTACTAATCAGAACACTTTTTTGGAATAAGGTGGTTTTCCACAGGTTGGCAGCTATCAATATGTATTTAGAATCTAGACAGCTAAGCGCCCCATGCTCTGCAAACATGGGTAAAAACAAATGATGTTGAACACCAACATCTAACCAATAAGGCCAAGGAGGCATTTCTACTTGCAACATCTAACTCCCCTCTTATTTTAACATACCAGTGTTCTAGACTAGACTGCATGTTTGCATGTGCTTCAGGGATATGGTTTTGGGGGGACCACTGAAATGAAAAAGAATGTATGTGTTTGAATTTTAAATTTCAACATAGTTAACACTAGCTAACTTCTGACTAGCCCAAATCACTGACTATACCTTTATACTTACTAAAGTGTGAACAAATCCATACCTGTGCTGTTCTGAGGTGAGCTCTGGTAGCCATTGTCCATGGAAGGGGGCGGGGGAGGAGGGAACCCTCCTGCCCCAGGCCTATCCGGAGGAGGGGGAGGTCTGCCAGCTCCTCGGTTACCAATAGGGTGATTAGGAGGAGGTGCAGGTGGAGTACCTCCTCGGCTGTCCCCTGGAGGAGGTGGTGGAAGAGGACCTATAATACGAGATCCAAATGTCATATGTTGAATCACATGGTGAAACATCACAGAAATGGGTAATAAAAATAAATAAATAAAGTTGACCAAGGTCATACTAGATCGTATAGATGTGGCTTTTCCTGCTTGTGGTGGTCTTGAACTGGGTGGAGGTGGTGGTGGGGCAGACCCCGCAGGTCGTGGGACAGGTGGTGGGTTACTAAAAGAATTTCTATGAGAGGTTGTACTGGTTGGCTCCTTTGCTGGTGTAGGAGGCAGTGGTGGCAGGTCTCCTCTTCCTGAAGGGAGTGGTGGTGGGGCACTACCCATAGATCTCGGTCCTGGTTTACTTCCTGATGGGGGTGGTGGTGGATACCCATCACTAGAAAATGATGTTCTGCTTCCTCCAACAGGTGGTGGTGGAGGAGGAAAATCATCTGACCCAGAAGGAGGTGTAGGAAGTGGAGGGTGGCTACTAGGGGGAACTGGGGGTAATGAAAAAGATGCCCTATGTCCTCCTGTGGATGGAGGAGGAGGGGGAAAATCATCTGAGCTGCCTGTGGAAAAATTTGGTCGGGCACTTGTGGGAACAGGAGGTGGTGGAAACGATGACCTGTTTCCTCCTACTGGTGGTGGTGGAGGGGGGAAATCATTCGAGGATCCAGTGGAAAATGTGTTAGGAGATGATCGGGCACTAGAGGGAACAGGGGGTGGTGGCAACGATGACCTGTTTCCTCCTGGTGGTGGTGGAGGGGGGAAATCATTCGAGGATCCAGAGGAAAATGTGTTAGGAGATGGACGGGCACTAGAGGGAACGGGGGGTGGTGGAAACGACCTGTTTCCTCCTACTGGTGGTGGTGGAGGGGGGAAATCATTCGAGGATCCAGAGGAAACTGCGTTAGGAGATGGACGGGTACTAGAGGGAACTGGTGGTGGTGGTAAAGATGTTTGGCGGCCAGGGGGAGCAGGGTTTACAGGAATGCTGGGGCGCCGACCTGGCATTGTTGGTGGGGTAGAAGGGGAGCTTGGGAATCGACTTCCCGGTATGGGCGGAGGGCCACCAGGATGTGAACTGCGTGGAGAGGCAGATGTAGAGGAAGGCACAGGTGGAACACTGCCTCTGCTCAAGTTCGATCGCCCAGAAGGAGAGTCCGGGAAACGAGGAGGAGTTCCACCACTTGGTGCTGGGAATCTCCCACCGGTGGGTGGCATAGGTGGCCTCGCTGTTTAAAGATATATATCAAACAGCTATATGTTAAGAACTCAAGACGAATATGTTTAATTTGACACATTTTGTGCAGTTATTCATGTATTTGTTTTAAAAATAAAATGTTAATTACCTGAGCCACCTCCTGCAGATTTTAGTCTTGGCATCCCACCCTGGAACAGTCCCCCAAGTCCACCTGCAGCTCCGCCTCCTAAACCACCACCACTACCTCCACCAGAAGCCCCACCCCCTTTGGGCTCTGTAAAACAGTTTTATTATAGTTTAAAAAAAAGAAGCCATACTGTTATTGTTTTTTAATATAATAGTGAGCAGTAGATATTGCTGAAGTATAGTAGAAGAAACGTTGAAGAAATTTTGAAGAAATTTTTTAATTTGTTACTTACTATCAAATACTGGAGCACTGCGGTCATTGGTGACAGCTTTTTTCAGTCGGGCGCCTTTGCTGATATCTGAGAGTAAAGCATTTCTCCCGTGTTGCTCGGATCTGGACAGTGATGGTTTTTCAGTGTTTGCCTGTTTAAAAAAAAAAAAAAAAAACGAACCAAAAAAAAAAAAAACAGAGAGCATTGATAATAAAGTCACCACTAGGTGGCTCCCTACAATAAGAAATGCTTGATGGTGTTCTTCCTGAGTAAGTAAAGATGAACAGTACACATGAAAGTGCAGTAAAGAAACGGTTCACAGTAAGATGCAAATAAAACTGTGTCAGTGATCCCCTTTTTTATTTTAATAACTTAATGCACATCTTGGTTGTTAATTTTTTTGTTATATCCAGCAGGAATCACTTGCTAACCTGAAGTGAACCCCCGACCCACACGCACACACAACAAACAAACAAACAAAAAACATTTCATATCTAATCATATGTTTTTCACATGTGGTTATGTGAGTAATATGTAATCGTGTGGAAGAATAAAAACATATGCACTACATGTCAAAAATGTGCGAAACATGAAAAACAGTGATTATTCACAATTGATGTTCTTTTAACTTTTATGTAAGGGATGATATCATTACCTTTACAACAATTTGAAGAGGAAAGAGCAGTATAGAAAACTGTGATGTCTCTTACCAAAGCTAAGGTTGGAGGAGGGGGTGGTGGTGGGGGTGGAGGACCAGGCATATTCTGTCCGGTGTGCTTACTCACTCACGTTGTATCTGAATATCCACACACACACCTATACAGAAAAAAGAGGAGAGAACTAGAATGAACTAGTGTCTTTAAAGCTTTAGCAGCATATATCATCTTAATCTTCACACCCCTACCCCTTTTCACACTTATTCTTCCGGCAGATGAAAAAGGAAACACATATACGATGCAAAGGAGGCTTAACCAAGGAGAACTTTATAACAAACTCAAAATCTTACTCCACTAAAGAAGACAGACTTATATTCTTATATTTCCTCTTTCTCTAAATGACGCTTGTGCTCATGTAGTTCTTAGGTCTGAATTCAAGCATTCAGCTTGATAGCAATAATGATGTATCCAAAACGAAATCACATTCAGTAGAACGTCTTAGGGATCCAGACTGGCCATGTATGATGCGAAGACCTGGGTCAAAACTTTAATTTTTTACCAAAGCATTTTGATTAAGTAGGCCTGCTCCACACCAAGCCCAGGCCAGAGGCAACGTCCGCACTGGACCCTGTGACGGTGGTTGAGGGGGACATTCGCTACAAGTTGGTTCTTGCTCTCTAATTGTAATAAAAATTAATTTATTGTAGAAAAATAAATGTTTGACTCTTACGATTCTTCTCAGAACAACAGCTTTGTATTTATTTCTAATTAGCAGGTCAAAGTCAATCATAATGTTGTTGCATTTCATCACAAGCAATGTAGACATAAGTCCTGGCCATATGATTTTAAATGAACATAGAAATCTGTGCAGATTCTAGCTTTTCACCAGTGGAATCTGACTTGGAACTGAAGCCAACTTACACTAGCGTAAGGCCTGCATGACATGCTACCTCACAGAGATGGCAGGAAGCTGTAACCCTCTTTCACATTTTACATTTATTTTCACTTTTGTTTGCTTATGGTCTATAATGTATAGCTCAAAAGTGATGCATTTACTCTTAGTTCCTCCGCTTCTGGTAGCTATCTCGATGTTACAGTAGGCCTTCCATGTGAGGGTTGTTTTCAGTTCTCATCGAAGGCAGCTTTGTAATAAATTTCTGGAAGAAGTCATTTATCAAAAGTAATAGGTATCTTTAGTATAATCAGCAGAATTATGACCTTGTTTGTCAGCCGAATCTGTATGCTTTGCTGAACAGAGGTGACAACAACTTCCTGATACATGAGCTGTTAATGAGTGACTCTAATATAGGCCCTTTCCTTTCCTCTGCAGTTAGATCACTAAGCCTCAGATCACATTTATGAATTTGAGAGTATGATACACAATAGCAGGTTCAGCATGATTCTAAAAATGATCTTGAGCAAAGAGGCCTATTTATATGCTGTTTGATCATTTTTTGACACCTTTTGAAAAATATACTTGGTGTCAGCTGTTCATTCTTAATCTGTGAACATTATTGCAGCAAAGGTTACTTAACTGTAAAGGGAAAGACAGGAACCTGCTGTTTTTGAAGTTTTAAAAAGAAAAAACAGTCAAAAGATAAATGGATATGTTTCTAACAGAGCAAGGAACATAAACAATAAAATGCCTTTTTTCTCTGGAAAAATAATACACTTTATTAAAAATTTAAAGGGAACTATAAATAGTCAAGAAGCAGAATTGTTTGCCATCAGACAAAAACATGGGTACAAAAATGTGATATTATTTACTACGTGAGTACTGTACTACGTGAAATGTGAAAGTGTGGCGTGCGAATGCAAAAACAGGTCAATACCAATGTCTTTTTACACCTTTGTCAGAGCATTACTGAAAAATATACAATAAAAACAATAAAATATAATATTAACATAATGCTGCTGACAGTTATAGTCCACCACTGATAACTTAGGGTTTTCACAAAACTATATGTATATTTCACTCATAAATTCTACACTATTTCTACCATTTCACCTGACTCGTACTTCTTCGGATGCCTTCGTTTTCTAGGTAATGTATTCTGCATGGCAAGTAATTCTCACTATGGAAAACAGACGACATGGTTAACGTTCAACAACCCAGCAACCACCCTTCTGCTTCAGTAGCTTTGTGAGAAGTCATATTTCCTCCTCTGAGTTTCCTTTGCAGCCCAACAAACAATGCAGGCACCTTCACATGAGAAAAAAAAAAAAAACCCAACAACGTTTGACAGGCAGGGATCCCCTCACTGTCCTCCAAAGCTTCCCTTTCCTCCCTGCTCTCTCCCGATTTTCCCCTCAATCTATTCACAGAAAAGATGGACTCACCCGAGTTGAAGTTGTAGAGAAGTAAGTACAATATCACAGTCGTGCACACTGTTTCATTGCACTTCCTGTCTCTGATGCAGCCGACCAATCAGTCAGTGTTGTTACTAAGTGTGTGTGTATATGTGAAAGCAAGGCTTCACACAAAGAGTGGGGTATGCAAACGAACTCTACCACAGCAGACACATTTCCTCACCCCTTCATTCTGTATGAGTATGTGAACAGTCAATGTAGCAGGTCAACTCAGTACAGGAACAGGAACAAAGGGAGCAATACAGGCAGAGATAAGACGATGTCAAAAACATAAACCTTGCTAATAAATGCCTGAGCACCTGGATTTGTGGAAAAGGGTGGGGGGTATCCTTTCAGTTCATTGCATTATGCTGCTATCTTCAGCACCACTTTGGTATTGATTTGTAACTGATATGATTTAATTCAATTTTGCACAGAACATATGTATACTATGGGCCAAACATTGAGATGATATTTTAAGCGTGTGCAAGGTCTGATTTTGTGAAAATTAGATTTGCAGGTCACTGGAGAGTAGTAGCATTTATGTGAGAGATTCAATCCAACCTGAAGGAAAGCCAAACGAATTGAAGAAGACTGCTTCCTCTTTAGGAAAGGTCTTTTGAAATGAGTAAGTCTTGCTTCTGTTTACTTCATGCCGAAGTAAAAGTAGAATGTCTCAACTGCAGTATGAGGAAGGAACACGAGCAAGTGTTAAATTAGTACCTATGTGAAGAGGAATTGAGATATGATCATTTAAATATTTCAAAGACCTTCTGATTAAAATCTACACTGAGCCAGGCAGAAAAAAACAGCAAGAATTGAAATTAAACATACACAGGAATGAATGAAGACCACGCAAAATTAGGTGCATTTAAGACAAAAAGGATATACTTTTATTCATACCCAAGCAGTATGCATTTTCTAAGAAAAAAATCAGTATCGATAGTAAATACAAAGCAGCCTACATTTAGGCACTGCTTTGCATACTGTGACTTGAATGTGTATGACATAAGTTTCTTATAAAACAATAATATAATGATTTTATATATATATATATATATCTCATTGGGCCATGTTTTCCCACCAACTTTCATTTAATAACGCACATCATACTATACATTATGAATTTACATGCATATTTATCGCTCCAAAGACGCCTTATATTATAATTATTAATATAATATCATAACTATGTTATAAAAGACTGAGCTCAATGAGTCTCCCGGCAAAGACACCCAATGTTCCAATTATACACACTGCCATGAAGACACAGAGTAAAATGTGGTCCAGAACCATCGCAACAAACTTCCACTCATCACATGCCTATAGAGAGAGAGAGAGAGAGAGAGAGAGAGAGAGAGATACACTTTGAGACAGAGACAGATCTGTAATAAAGATTTTTAAAAAAGATACAGAATTATAGTAATATCAAACACTTTATCACACTTTATGGTCTTACATTGTTGGACTCTTCATCTGATTTCATGGTCTCTGCGATGTATTTGACTCCTTCTATAGCACTGCGTACATCTGGGTTTTTGGTTATGGGAGACTGGAAGGGCACGGCAGTGGGCATCGGCTTCCCTGAGATATCAGAGATGTCCAGATCAGGGGTGAAAATGTTTTTAGAGCGTTTTTCCATGCTGGGCCTCTTCATAGCAGAGAAGAACATCCAATTGGGGATGGTCTCAATAAAAATCTAGATACGGCAGAAGAAGAGGAAGTGACAAAAGGTAAGTCACATGAAGTAAATAAGGAATTCTGTTTAATATGTAATAGTGTAAATTAAATACATATTCACTTTTTTAAATTTCTTTTTTAAAACTACTTTTAGTTGTTTACACTTACCTTTAAGTAAATAAATAATCATTTATCAATAAGTAATCACCCTGCTGTGGTGTAACTTTATTTTCCATCACATTTCTTTATTTGATTATGGAAGATGAGTAGATATTAGCCTACAGTATCCTTTTTCATGTGATGTTTCTGAACCAGATTGTGGTAGATCAATTTTCCTTCCTAGCAGATATCTGTAAATGATAATACTGCTAAAACTCAGGTAAGCTTTGTATTTGTTATATTTATTCTGAAAGCTGTAGGCTTAGCCTGGATTAAATAGGAAATACTAGTCATGAAGCTGAGCTAATTCAAAACTAGCTGGGTTAGTCCTATTTTCCCAATGAACATAAGTTACATTTAAAATGTTTAAATGTTGTATTGTCATTTCTGATTTGTTATAACTTTTCTGTATTCTACATTCTTAGGCATATCATTTGTATTCTACATGGACGGATATCGCATTTGTACATACACACCCATTTGTATTCCACCCACCATGCAATTACCAACTTACTAGCAAACAGTGGGATTTGGACCACCAACACCGGAGGTGCGAGGCAAACATACTAACAACTAAACCACCCTGCTCCCTTCTTAGCATAACATATCTTGAGCAAAAATAATCTTATTGTTAATAATTAATGTAAATCATATGATAACTTTGGGCCTATGAACTGAAGTTGTTATTTGAAAAACAATAAATTATGGTGGAAGTTTGGTTTGGCAATAGAAATATGTCTTGATAGTAACCAGAAATATGTCTTGATAGTAGCTGTCATTTGATCCTGATGATCAAAATATCTAATACCTCTGGAAGTGTATTTAGTGTTTGGTAAAGGAAATCAGGTAAAGTCAGTTTGTTGGTGTAAACAGTCAGGGAGAACACACTGTTTTTCATCTCTAGGTGGCAGCACTGGGTAGAACAGTAGATATAACAACAGTTCCATGATGTAAACATGAACACACCTCAGGCTGCTGTTCTTACAATTATTGTAATAATGTGTACTGGACACTCTTAAAAATAAATTGCACCAGAAAATAGAAGAACTATCTTATTTTAGGCTAGAATTATTTTAAGTTCTCAGGGATCCTTGAGGCATTCGATAACTGCCATTCTGACAAACTGAGAGAAATGTTTACGTTTTTGAATGTTTAAATGCCTTATTTGTCATTTCTGATTAGTTATAACTTTCCTATATTCTTTATTCTGTATTTGATTTTTAATCTACACGGCTGAATATTTTAACAATCTCAAAGTGTTTTTTGTATTCCATGTACCATTCAGTAGCCAGGTAGTTTGTGTGTGTCTGTGTGTGTGTTTGTTTGTTGTTGTTGTTTTTTTAAAAAATATATTATTATCAAAACCCAACTTTTTCAAAGCTATTTAATGTATTATTGAGTAGTTATTGTACTATTTGACTGGTAACTTCAATGATTTTCGTCCAACCCTTAATGACAGCCTATAAATACTGTCAGCTTGGATCTAACCCTTTACTGCACGGTGCTGCCATATGGCAACAATTAATTTTTTTTATTACAAAACTTACAAAATTACAAAACTACTGTTTTCTTATGTAACTGGAAAAACCGGTCATAAAAACTTTGACGTGACATTAAAAAATGCCATGTAACATGACCAGGAAGTGGTGTTTGCACTTCCTTTTCTGCAGTTACATGGCTGGTAAAGGACATCACTAGAAGACTCTCAAAATTTGATGAATTTTTCAATATTTAGGCAAAACTACTTAAAGGAAAATAGTGCAACACTACCTAAGATATGTTAACATTTTTTTGTCATTTAAACAAGTTTATATACTTTGAGTATTCTGTTAAATAGTAAAATGTAATTGTTGGCAACAACATGCGATAATGGAACTGTGGTATGTGCATTCATGACCTGAAACAGGCCTACACGGCATGAAAGACACTAGGCTTCTCTAGTTTGTTTTTGACATTCAAAGTAAGAAAAATTGTTGTCATTTCAGACATTTTGCAATTGTTTTGCATTATTTTCTAAATTTTACATTTCAAGAGAAAGAATAAAGAATTCAAGAGAATGAATTCAAAAGATACATCACCCAAAACACACTTGGATCTACTTTCTGTATGTATTTTGAGTGAGTAAATCCATCCACATTATTATTATTTTTTAACAACTTTAATTCCTTTTTAGAAGATATAACTTTTACATGCTTATTAGGTAGCAAAAAAATCCCCTCTGCAACATATAGACTGGAAAACGCAGGAACTGGAATTGTGATATTTTCTCCATTGCACTTTTTTTCATATTTTTTTAAGATATATTTTTATTAATGGAACAAATTCAATAATAAAAATCCATAAAACTTTTTTCTTATGTAAATGTAATACTTCATGCAGTAGAGGGCTAATATGTTCTATGTGTGGAAAATTCAGAAATAAAATGCATTATGGCTCCAAAATATTACTGAACACATTGTTGAGTTATATGGATGCCTGGCTGCAAAGAAAAGAACCTTGCTCCATAATTCTTTAATCATTTTTGTTGCATAATTAACTGCATGGTGGTAATATTTATGTTGGGAATGTTTAATTTGCTTTGGTTTAATGATTCTTCTGGAATCATGAAATCTTCTGGAGTCTCACTTTAAATGACCTTTTCTGTCAACTTATTTTTAAGTGTGTATGGTCCATCCATGCATCCATCTTCTACCACTTACTCCTTCTTCAGGGTCACGGGGAAACCTGGCCAATCCCAGGGAGCATCAGGCACAAGGCAGGGTACACCCTGGACAGGGTGCCAGTCCATCGCAGGGCACAATCACATACACACTCACACACACCCATTCATACACTACGGACACTTTAGGCACGCCAATCAGCCTACCATGAATGCCTTTGGACTGGGGGAGGAAATCCGCAGTACTCCGGGGGTACTCCGGGAGTACCTGGAGGAAACCCCTGCATGCAAACATGCAAACTCCGCGCACACATGTCCCTGGCGGGAATCGAACCCCGGACCCTGGAGGTGTGAGGCGAACGACTAAGCCACTGTGCACCCAGTGTGTTTGATGAATGCATGAAATGTCAGTATGGCAGGGGACTAGAAGAGTACAGACTCAAGTGTTCATTTAAATCTCATATGTACAGGATTACATGTGTAATAAATCCATCCATCTCCTACACTGCTTATCCTACACAGGGTTGTGTTGGAGCCTGGAGCCCATCCCAGGGGAATCTGGACTACATGTCTTTGGACTGGGGGAGAAAACTGGAGTACACAGAGGAAACCCTCGAAGCACAGGGAGAACATGCAAGCTCCATGCACACAGGATGGAGGCGGGAATCGAGCCCCAACCCTGGAGGTGTGAGGTGAACGTGCTAACCACTAAGCCACCATGGCCTCTGTGTAATACATCGTAGAGGACATGAAACAGAAGCACACACAATTATATTCTGCTTCGCTTCTTGTACTCACCTTGCGAACCCAGGCAGGCATGGTGTGTGTGCTAGGTGAGCGGTGGTGTGTGTTGATAACAATTACGGTGATGATGATTGAGGCAATGACGAAGATCATGGTGAAGAGCATGTATTTCCCAATGAGAGGAACAGCGCTTGAGGTAGAAGGGATGAGCTCCACGATCACCAGCAAGAACACAGTCAGAGACAACAGGACAGAGATACTGAGGGTCATCTTCTCACCTACACACACATGCACACAAATCATTGGCTGGATTTCACATTACTCTGGGTTTTCACCACTCGTGGAGTCATATCAGATACAGAAACATTTTTCAGCTGTCTTGGACATCAATATTACCAGCAGAGTGGCCATCAGTCAGGCTAAATATATACAAGAGGCTTCTAAACTCCAGTGGTGCCTCACAGTGGTCTATTTATAACCTTTTAATGTGTTTGCACAATATTCTAAGCCTCAAGGTCAGGGTGAAATTCAGTGGACAGTGTCAGAGGTTTTATGGAGTTAGATATATGCAAAGTATGTGTATATATATCAGTATATATATAAGTATGTGTGTACACACGTATATAGGGGGGGTTTGCAATGCAAAAAATAAAAGAAAACTAACAATGGTAAACACTTAAATGTGTTATCATGGCAATGGTGCATATTTGGGTGCACATAAAAATGAGAAAGAAAGGCTACCTCTGTACATGTACATAATCAATATAATCCATTCCTATCTCAACTGGCTGACTGATACACTTTAATCATACACAATAATCCAGGTCTGTTCATGTTGTAGTATAGTAACATGCTGAAGTTCTGTGAAATATATCAAGAGACACTAAACAAAAGCCACTTCAAACATGTTTACTAAACTCACCTGTTTTCGATTTCCTTTATTTCTGTGTATCTTTGAGGCTTTGCCATTCCAGTGTGCATTCCTGTGTCGTTTCCTGGTTTTTACTTTTCACTTCTGCCATTTAGATTTTGATTTGTCTGCCCTGCATTGGCCTGATGTTTGACCCCTGCCTGTTTTTGCCCCCTAGTTTGTCTGCTGATTTGTATTGTTTATAATATACAGCATATGCTATACTAGTTGACCTGTCTTCAAACCCTCTTCAAAACTCAACGCATTACTCAGATACACATCTTAACATCCATGAATTATTAAGTGACTGCAAGGAAACTAATGAAAAAGGTATGCAGTCATAAATATTAAGGAACTGTGCATGAGCCAATGAGTCCTGGGAATTCAGGAAGGGGTTCATTTCTGCTCTGGTCAGCTGTTTAGGATTCTCCAAGCATGAGCTATTACACAGAAAGGACTGTGCGCTGATTATGGAGATTGCACTATTGCCTTTATCATGGTCCACTGAACAAGGAGACTGCTACTTAAGCTGATGAATCAATACTGACACTAACGTGTGTCTGTGTGTGTGTGTATGTGTATGTGTGTGTGTGTGTGTGTGTGTGTGTGTGTGTGTGTGTGTGTGTGTGTGTGTTGTGCCGTTTTGGTGACTGTTCCAGCCAAAGTCACTGAAACACTTATTCATATCACTAATCAGAAACATCTCTAAAATAAACCCACATAACAATGCCTAACCACACAACCATGCGTAAAGCATATGGCAAATGGAGCACCAAGAAAAATTAGGATCATGCCACAGATTATTAACTCAAGCTTCATCTGATGATCTACCAAATTAACAGCCCTTATCTCACTCAGGCATCTAGACGAGCACTTCTGAAATCATGAGACTGAGAGCGATGTGTGATGTATAATACATAAGAGCAGAGTCAGACTGGAAGACATGAGGAGACATAGAGCATCACTTCTTCATACACACACACACACACACACACATATCTCATAGTTACATCAGTACCACAGACATCTGATGCTGGTTGTTTGTGTCAGTCATCTTCACTGAACCAGTGCCTATTCTGTGTACTCGTCCACCCACCCAAGTTTGTGTTAGAGGCAAGTTCATACCTGAGTCTGTGGGCAGGTAGAATACCAGGCCAGTCAGGAAAGAGAAGAGGATGCACGGGATGATCACATTGACGATAAAGTAGAGCGGCAGTCTCAGCAATAGGAAGTGGTAGGTGATATCCAGGTACGGAGTGTCTTGGCAACAAGCATAGTAAACCCAGTGCTTCCAGCTCCTGTAGTCCTTCATCACCCACTCGCCACTCTCCATAAAGTTACTCAAATCTGGCCGATCACTATCCTAAGAGACAGAGAAGACAATCGATCGTATGAGAGGCTCCACAGACAAGGTAATTCAATTTATGAGGCAGTGAACTGACAAGGTGTGAATAGATCAGAATGTGATCGACTGAGATTTAATTAAGGTTGACTTATCTGAAGTTTTGATCAATAGCATAAGCTGTCATTATAATTCAGATCACAACATCTTTATACAATAGTTGATGCATGCAATTGTAAAACTGAACTTTACCACAGATAAAATCAGCTATTGTACAAAGTCTGCATTTATATGTTTTATATGTTTTCAGTAAATGTCTGTCCACAGTGTTGGCTTATTTGACATCAGTACATCATGCAAATTGGTATTACAATCTGGTGGTTCTTCACTGTCAAACAATTATATATCGTATTTTATTTTCAATCTCTTTCCTTCCTATGAATAATAATAATAACTAGACCAGTACATTGTCTGAAGAAAATGTGAGTGGTGCTTGGCGTGGCAAAATTCGGATCGGGCGCCAATACTTTCGAGAGCTGACCCTGTAGGGCACCAATACTTTCGAGAGCCGGACAGATAGGGCGCCAATACTATTTGAGCTGGCCATGCAGGGCACCAATACATAAAATAATAATCATTTTCCTTCCTAGTTTATTTTTAATAATCGCTTTACTGTTTTGCATGTGCAAATGCAAGCCACCACAACTCCACCCCAAGAACACTGAGATGTTTCCTCCTGTCACAGCTTTGCTATTGCTCCTTAAACTACAATAAATGAAACAAATGAGTGATCTGCATTTACAAATTATCAGTAAGATATAATGCCATGTTATTACAGGATTGACGACGACAAGATTTCCATCAAATGTCCATGTTCCGAGTTTCATGCTGCAGTTCTGCAAGTCGAAGGGGAAGTGAAGCACAATGATCTCGCAGTAGCTCTTAAAGATGGCTGGAGGGTTCCAGGTGATCATTCCTGTATATTCGAGCAGAACTTTGGTCTCATGCACAATGGCAAAGTCACCGTCAGCACTATGGAGGTACAAAAAGAGTGAAAGAAACAGTATTAACAATCTCTAGCAGCCATCTAGAGAAAGAAATCTACACCAATAGGCTCTAGAGTCAAACATTATGTTATACATTAGTTATACAGTTAGCATAGTGACAAGGCGTGATGTTCAATACTTTCTTTTCAAAACAGATCCAAAATGAATGTGTAAGACAATTACTGGGAAATAATAGAAAGTAGAAAGAGAAGAGAGGAAAATGAAAAGCAAATAAAAGAGTAGAGGATATGGTGAACAGACGTAACTGATGCTACTCTAAAGGTTCTGACCTATTTGTACTACCATGAGATCTTGTTTTTGATGGAGACACAGAGCACTTCTGTAAGTTGTTCTGAAGAATGGTGTCTGCTAAGTGCTGCAAAAGTAAATGTCTAGATTTAGTCCGATGCTATATGAGAGATCCTTCCTTCATTCCGACCCATACAATACATCAAACCCAGGCTGAATGTACACAAACACATCCACAAATCTCCACCAGAGCAATAATCACAGCGCTCAGACTCACACAGCTTGTAGAAAATTCTGCTTCCGGCATGTGATTTGATTGGCCAGCCAAATCTTAATGAGAACACCTGTGGCTTCTTACTAATTAAGCCCTAGTCTCAGTGTTTGGATGGATGTAAGAAGCTACTTCTCCTTGATTCAGACATGGCCTGTGTGGAATTGTTGAGTAGTTGACAATGTAAGTTTGTTTGTTTGATTTCAAGTGTGGTGTTTGATATTCTGCATGCTTTGAATTCTAGTTATGTCTACTTTTCTTTAATCCTACATATTTATTGGATTTGTTAAAGCTGATTTCAGATGTAAGATTTAAGACATGTTAAAGTGTTTGTATTGCACAAATTGTTTTTCTATTTGTTTATGGTTTTATTAGAAAATTACCAGCACTTGTCATCAATGGGAAATGCCTACTCCTACATGTTGAAATAAACTGAGAAAAAGAGAGAAAAAAGATGACTGAATGAGTTTTAATGGATGTTTCTAGTAGCACGACTCTGGTAGCAACAGCTAAATCAGCCTAAAACCCCTTATAATTTTTTTTTACAAATAAAGTGTGCTCAAATAAAGAAGACTAAAATGAAACAGATCTAAGATCGTACTTGTTATAGAGAACGAGGTCAGGTCTCCAGATGTCAGTGCAGGGAACTCTGATCTTTTTTATTCCACTGTACTCCTCTGGGTTCCACTGCAGGTTCACATCTTTCCATTGCTGAAGGAAAGTGAGAGGATTGCTTAATTATCATGACAGACACACACACACACACACACACACACACACACACACACACACATATATATATATATATATATATATATATATATATATATATATATATATAATGAGCACAAATTCTTGAAACCTTGGAAGAGAGCATTTCTATTAAGTGTGACATCCTTACTAAATAGAAAATTATTCGAATCAAAACACAGGTACCTGTTTCAGCCGTACGTTGGTTGTAACAATTTGGTTTACCTCATCCTGTCAGAGAAAAGTCAGTATGTTTACTGTTTATTTCCATATATCAGCTTGGAAAGCAGGTTTATATGTCAGACCTATAAATTACAAGCTACAGTGTATTCTGAAATTTCATAATGGTACTATAAATAATAAAACTGTATAGGAAATTGGAGTAAGTGTGCAATTCTGATGACTGAATCATACCACACTAATAAGTTGGATTAGCTGCAGTCCTACAGTGACCACCACAGCATCTTTGAAATGAGTGACAGGTCTGACCACTTTATTATACCCGGTGAAGAGCTTTTTCACTAAACGAGTCTCGTCCTCCGAGCAACACACCAGTCCTGCTCGACACAAAACACACCAACACTATATAACCACTGGCTGACACATTTCTTTTGAAAACAACAATCTATTAAAGAGTATTATACGTTTGTATCTGAAAAGTTGTCTGAATCAAGCAACCAATCCTAATTCATTATTCATGCCACCCGGATTTCTGTAAACCCGTTTATTTTGGTGAAGTATATTAAAAGTGTCATGCAAATAAAACTGCAAGTGATGGATTAAAAGAAATATTACTGGGTAAGATTTAGGTAGTGCTAATCTTGACCCTGTAAACAAAGTAAAGTGGAAGCAGAGGTGGAGATTTAGTGTATGATGGATGATATTCTGACAGCCTGATTTCTCACGCCGCTGGAAACGAGCCCAAAACAAACGTGTGAGAATTCCATTAGGGTTCGAGTTACTGGAAAAGCTCTCTGAGTTTCCACTGGTATCTCATGTCAGCAATTCCTAGCCTTAATATACCATTAACATTTTTCTCTCAATTCCCTGACTAGATCAGGGACAAATGTGACATTTAAATAATTACCTTTATATGAAATACATTTACATAAAGCAGTGATTTAAATGATTTAAGCGAAGGTTATTTCAATTTAATTATTAAGCACAAACGATTACATTATTATTAACTGCCTGTTCTTTAATCAAGAGATCTGTTCATTCACATAAATCAGTCACAGCAGTCTGTAGATGTGCAATAATCTCCACAAGGGCAGTAAAGAAAGTCGCTAAGAGTCACTTGGACATCTGAAGCTGTCAA
Source organism: Ictalurus punctatus (assembly GCF_001660625.3). Lineage (NCBI taxonomy): Eukaryota > Metazoa > Chordata > Actinopteri > Siluriformes > Ictaluridae > Ictalurus > Ictalurus punctatus. The sequence continues at coordinate 24,007,321 of NC_030421.2, forward strand.
TCAAATGAATATGTCATGCAGGCTAAAAACAGAGTGATATTCCACCTCTCGTGCTGCAAACGGACATTACAGCTCTTCTTTCACCTCTGAGTTTATAAATTCTCACATTGACATTGCAAATACTATGGTTCTGTGTTAATGTAATGTCTGGATTAATTAGCATAAATGTGTCATGATATACAGTATGTATGTAATATAATGATGCATGAAAAAAGTAATTATGTAAAGAGATTTTTAGTTGAAGATGAGTTAATATCTACAAATGGATCATCAGATAAAGAGTTACTGTTATGTGAAATATGTGAGGAAAAGGTCAAGCTTGTGTAATAATTCTATTCTATGAACTACGTGACAAAATATTTAGACCCCAGCTTCCTGTTTGATTATTCACGCATTATGCTTTTGATGTATTTTGTTAAATCTGATATGCTTGGGCTTCCATTAGTTATAAACAAACAGCTAAAAATGTGTTTAGAACACCCGTAAAATTTTTGCAACCATTAAAAAAAATCAGTACATTTAAATGCAATCATGCATGTACATTATTTACATCACAGCATTTTGAATGTAGATTAATAAATGCATGCCAAACTGTACCTGTAGAGACCGCGAGAAGCAGAGAAACCAAATGAAGCCACTTCATGTCACTGGTATTCATGTAAAAATAGAAAAACCTGCTCTCTCATAACAAAACACTAGTTTACTTTGTTCAAGCCTCTTTTTTTTATTTTTATTTTTATTTTTTTTTACATATCTAGTCTGGATGGTTTGATATTCGAGTCCTTTGCCTGTCTCTCTGTCGCTTCTTTGTTTCTCACTGAGCTCTCTGCTCTGCTTAATGCTACTGCAGGGTCAAACTCAGCCGCTGTGTAGCACATGAAACCAGAGACAAATACCTCTAATCCGACTCTCTTGTGTAACTCACATATAGCACATACACAGATCAGCTATAACATTAAAACCACTGACAGGTGGAGTGAATAACACTGATTATCTTGTTACAGTGGCACCTGTTAGGATATATTAGGCAGCAAGTGAACAGTCAGTTCTCGAAGTTGATGTGTTGGAAGTAGGAAAAATGGACAAGCATAAGGATCTGAGTGACTTTAACAAGGGCCAAATTGTGATGGCTAGACGACTGGGTCAGAGCATCTCCAAAACGGCAGGTCTTGTGGGGTGTTCCTGATATGCAGCGGTTAGTACTTACCAGCAGTGGTGAACTGCTAACAGGGTCATGGGCGCCGAAGGCTCATTGATGCATGTGGGGAGCGAAAGTCAAACCGTCTGGTCCGATACCACAGAGCTACTATGGCACAAATTTCTGAAAAAGTTGTCAGAACACACTGCATAGCAGCTCGCTGTGAATGGGGCTGCCCCCATGCCTCTGTCCACCGCCGAAAGCACCAACAATGGGCACATGAGCATCAGAACTGGACATTGGAGCAATGGAAGACGGTGGCCCGGTCTGATAAATCATGTTTTCTTCCTCATCATGTGGATGACTGCGTGAGTGAGCGTCGCTTTGGGGCGTGCTTCCCATGCACTATGGGAAGAAGTAACTCCACCTCGCAACTTACAGGAATTAAAGGATCCTCCACAGCACACCTTCAGAGGTCTTGTGGAGTCCATGCCTTGATGGGTCAGAGCTGTTTTGGCAGCACAAAGGGGATATACACAATATTAGGCAGGTGGTTTTATTGTTATGGCTGATTGGTGGATATGCATATGCATGCAAGCTGAATTAAATAATAAAGTGACATTTAAACACAGAAAAAAACTTATTTACTCTTACACATGGTTATCTGAGCTTTATAAAATAGAAAGAAAAAAAAATTACATTAAATATCTGCCTTTGGGGAAATAATTTGTAATAATATGAAATATTTGTCATTTTTTAAAACTTAAATTTCTGAAAAAAAGTTTCAAATTAGGGTTAGGGCTAGGCTTAGTGTTTGTACCTTTTCTCATGACTTAATTCAGATTTGATCTAAACACAATTCAACCACATCAATTTGTAAATTTGTTAAAAGAAAGTAAAAAAAGAAAAAAAGAAGAAAAAGAAAGAAAGAATTGATCAGATCTGGTTGAGAATGTGTTATTTCTGTTCCACCAGTTCCAGGTCACAGTTTTGCACACCTGCATTAGCGGTATCTTTTCAGCTGTATTAATACAACTTAAAACTTAAACACTAGAGCCAAAAGTCCAAGTCAGCATGAGGTTATTATATTAGATCATGACCTACGCCATAATTTTCACAAGCTGGTGCTGAGAGGCCACAGCTTTGGATTTGACTTTTCCAGATGGCTGAGCCTGACATTGCTCTGCCTTTTCTCGGTTTCACACCTGCCTCATCCACAAATTTAATGCCCCATCCCTTCTAGCAGTTCTGATGCCTCCTGAAGGATTCAACACATTTTATCTATTCAGTTTGTAGAGTATTTTCAAGCAGACACACATTTGTGTCTTGGGAATGATTGGCTGGATTTAATCGCTAGCTCCTTCTGAATAGTCCCGGACCTTGCTGAACCACAGCCCCTGTCCTGACACAACCTTCCATTCTACAGACAGGAATAATTTCCCCACACAGAGACCCCCTCCATGCTCCAGCAGACTCCATTTCCCCCTGCCTCCCTCCCCCTTCACTCCTTTACTCACAGCCCTGAATCATTCATCTTATTTAGAGACAGAGTGGCAGATCTGGCAACTGCAGAATTAAGAGAGATCAGTATCCCACACACCCACTGCCCAACCCACACAGATACACACACACATAGGCACACAGACATACACACACACTGCCACCTGAATCTCAGTCCCACATGTGTCTCTCCTGGCAGGATTAAACCCGTTCGCCCTTGACAGAGGGAGCAGAGGTAGAGGAGAGCTCTATTGTGAAAGTCTAGCCATGCTGAGAATGTGCAGCCGGCACGACTAAACACTCGTCCAGACACACCGAGCCCATACAGTGCTGCCCGAGTCCCAATCCTGCTCTGTCTCAGCTTGATGCAGGATAGTCACGGTAGAGCTCGGTCCAAGCACAGACACTCTAATGTAACTTTTGCTGATGTTTCCAAACCTCCAACTCACGCCATCCTGACACTATTTTCCACCTCTCTGCTAGGAAAAGCACCAGCATAGACTTCCTGCGTCATGCAGCCTATAGAGAATGTTCACATATGGCAAAATTCATTATTTCCCTTAAAACTAAAAGTCATAGATACCTAACGCTTTGTGCCTAGGACCCTGAAATCATATATTTTATATAATTACCAAGAATTCTACCCTGCCTCAAATCCCTTATGGCTATGTAAAACCAAATACAGTTATATATAATCACATTGTAATACTTCCCCTGCGTTGTGAAATCAAAGAAACCTCATTTCATCACTGACAATGAATGTTTATGCAATACACGGTATACTGTATTTTAATACTGTAAAATACTTTCATCAAACATATTTGTTAATAAAGTACTAAACCTGTATAATTTGGTCTTTCAGACTGGCGTCCAATCCAGGGATGCATTCCCGCTTCTTGCCCAGTGTTTCCGAGATAGACTCTGGATCCACCACAACCAGGATAAAGCGTTTAGGCTTCCATTACAAGTGAGTTTTAAGTAAGTAGGTTTTCAGTTCATTTCTCAGTGCAGTAAAAATGCTAACGATTAAATGGATAGAGATTAGGGAGAAAAATGTGTGGATACTCCGTTAATAAATAATGGAATAAAATGGAGCAATTGAGGTCAAGAATGCATTATGCAAAGATTCGTTCGAACCTTTCAGTCCACATTAGCATTAGGGCAGCTCTCTGCACATAGAAATTCCATATGTACTCGACACAAAAAGGTCAGTTACACCAGCCGTCAAACACAGCATTCCAATTCATTAGTGTGAAAAGACACAGTAGACCTGTAATTAATCTGGTGTGTTATTAGATGTCTGTGGATGAGTGTTCAGTCGCTGTGGCATTGACGCAGCGGCAGGCTGGATGAAATGGGCTTTTAGCTTTGTCGTCCCGTAGTATTAATACAGATGGATTACTGATGCACAATAACAATAAATCATTC